>NC_090439.1:822303262-822605221 GCF_031143425.1 Pleurodeles waltl | reverse complement strand
GGGTGCATGCTGGTCTGAAGGTGTGCTTGGGATAGGCTGGGGTTGAGGGGAATGGGACAGGGTAGAGGAAGTTGAAGGGGGAAGGCTAGAGACAGGGACAATGGCTGCTGTCAGGGAGTAGGCCAGAGCCTGGAATGATCTCTGTTGGGCCACCACGCCAGAGTGAATGCCCTCCAGGAATGCATTTGTTTGTTGCAAATGCCCTGCCAGCCCCTGGATGACATTCACTATGGTTGACTGCCCAACAGAGATGGATCGCAGGAGGTCAATAGACTCCTCACTCAGCGCAGCAGGCTGACTGGAGCAGGGCCTGAGATGCCTGGGGCAAAGGAGATGCCCACCCTCCTGGGTGAGCGGGCACAGGAAACACGCTGAGGGTCTGCTGGGAGGGCGGTGCTGGTACAGGGGTGGCGGCTGTACCTGTAGTTGTGGTGGGCACAGACATGTCCGCCACCACCAGGGAGCTTCCATCGGAAAAGGTATCACTGTCAGAACTATCCCCTCCAGACTCCGCTGTGGTGCTCCCCTCGCCCTCCATCCCACTCGTGCCCTCACCGTCGGTGGATTCGGCCTCATGGGCCCTGTGGGATGCAGCTCCCTCTGTCGCTGGTACCTCTGCTCCTACGTCAGATGATGCTAATACACATAATGACTGGGTGACAAAACAAAAAGGGGTGGGAAGAGACAGAGTATACACTTGGTCAATGCCAGCAACAACGCCACCGTTGGCGTACACAACACACAGGGAACAGCCCTATGCACTAGGCAATGCACTACCAGTCACAATGCTAGTCACCAGGCCATGGAGAATAATGCCTAACGCCTATAGTAGCATACCTGAGACCCATAGAACCATGCCCAGTAGTAGATGCCCACTAGCATGTTTGGAAGTGGAGTGCAACAGACCCTGCCCAACATGGAACCTACCCTGCAATGTTCGACCTGGCCTAGGGGCACCCATAGGCCCACATCCCCCACCCAGATAACACCCCACCACACGCAATTTGTAGATTTGGAAACTGTACACACCCCTTTGTGGCTGCTGTGATGCCCTCAAGCGCCCATCCAACTCCGGATAGGCCACCACCAGTATGTGGAACATCAGGGGGGTCAGCATTCGACGGGCACCCCTTCCTCGTTGGGAGGCCATCCCCAGCTGGGCCTCCGACTTCTTCCTTGCCCAGCATCTCAGGTCCTCCCACTGTTTGCGACAGTGGGTGCTCCACCTGTTGTAGACCACCATGGTCCGCACATCCTTGGCAGTGGCACACCATATACCCTTTTTCTGATGGGTGCTGACCTGCAAACAAATAAACATAGAAAAAAGGTATCAGTCATACCGTCTGGCCTGTTACAGCACTGGCCCACCATATCCCTCCCTCCCATCCCCTTACGCACACACA
This sequence comes from Pleurodeles waltl, assembly GCF_031143425.1. Classification (NCBI taxonomy): domain Eukaryota; kingdom Metazoa; phylum Chordata; class Amphibia; order Caudata; family Salamandridae; genus Pleurodeles; species Pleurodeles waltl. Next base: position 822,603,818 of record NC_090439.1, on the reverse strand, counting down.
TTGACCACTATACATGCAGCACTCTGCCCAGGACTCCTCAACCAGCCCCCCTTACACGAGGTCTTCACATACAGCACTCCATGCATTCATGCCCCATGCATCGTGCACACAGTGTACTCACGTGTTGGCCTGGAGGCCCATAAAGCATCAGTACTGGGGTAGGACCCCATCCACCAGTCTCTCCAACTCCTCCGAAGTGAAGGCTGGGTCCCTTTCCCGAGAGACTCAAGCCATGGTCGCTTCCAGACAGGTCACAGCAGCACTTGCAGTGTAGGTCCTCTCCTTTTGAAGGTCAGGTAGCAAGTGAGTGAACAGATAGAAAATGTCGCTCACCGTCACCGCCGGCATACATCACCATTGGCTACTGTACCCCATAGGGCCCACTGATAACCAATAAAGAGTTGCACGGCGGTTCTCGACCGCCTCCTGCAATGGCGCACAACGTCAGAGGAATTACCTCATTTCCACCTGTCCCTCCACAAAGGACAGACGTCCACCATTTCGGGAGGGGCAGGCCATGGCACATAACTGTGTCACAGCAGACATAAGCACATTTAGGGACTACACATAAACATACTGTTTCTGTCACAACATGCAATGCATTTTACTCTGAGGATATGTTTCAGTGCTACATTTCTTGGCAAGTGGCTCCTTCCAAGTGACAGTGGCCATGGCAGCAGGGATGTGACAGCCAATGCTCTCAATAGTGCTGACCAGAGTATTGTCTGCCCTGATGAAACACATGCGCAGCTACATTGTTTTCCCCCAGGCGGAGGATTTGGCAACAGTGAAGGCTGACTTCTATGCAATGGGACGTATCCCCAACATCATTGGAGCAATTGATGGTACACATATTGCCTTTGTCCCCCCCTGGAGAAATGAACAGGTGTTCAGAAATCAAAAGAGCTTTCACTCCATGAATGTGCAGATAGTGTGCCTTGCGGACCAGTGCATCTCCCATGTGAATGCAAAGTATCCTGGGTCTGTGTATGATGCCTTTATCCTGAGGAATAGCAGCATCCCATATGTGATGGCTCAACTCCAGAGGCACAGGGTGTGGCTAATAGGAGAGCCCTGGTCCCCACCCAGTAGATGTTGGTATATGGGTGTGGGGTTGGCCCTAAGGGTAAGTGTGTGGCTAACAGGCATCCCTAGATATTTGCAGGGGACTCTGTTTATCCCACCCTCTCGTGGCTACTGACCCCAGTGAGGAATGCTAGGACAAGGGCAGAGAAACGTTACAATGAGACACATGGGCGTACAAGAAGAATTATTGAGCGCACCTTTGGCCTCCTGAAGGCCAGGTTCAGGTGCCTCCATCTGACAGGTGGATCCCTGTGCTACTCACCAAAGAAGGTGTATCAGATCATCGTGGCATGTTGCATGTTGCACAACCTTGCCTTGAGACGCCAGGTGCCTTTTCTGCAGGAGGATGGTGCTGGAGATGGGCGTGTTACAGCTGTGGAGCCTGTGGACTGTGACGAAGAAGAGACAGAGGATGAGGATGTGGGCAATAGAACAATTATCATACAACAGTACTTCCAATGACACACAGGTAAGAAACTGTAACTTCACCTTCCATTGCAGTTTTGTGTCGTGATTTTTCTCTGGCAGACTGCTCTTCCCACTACTATGGCCACTTACTGTACCCTTTGACATGTCTATTCACAGATCTTTTTGCCCTACTCTGGCTCCTGGTGTATTGACTGCAGCACACTACAGGTCATACCTATGTATAAATAACTGTACAGTCTAATTGCAATATCTACAAATTGTTAAACTAATACATCCTTAAATCATTTGACAAACTCCATACTTGTATTTTGTAAGAGGGTGTTTATTTCAGTGCTGATAAGTAAATGGGGATGTACAATGGGCTGGGGTGATGGAGGAAAGTCCAGGATAGAGTTCAGTCTATTTGAATCACAGGTGCATTGTCCAATGGGGCATAGGAAGGGAAGCAATGGAAGTTCAAGGTGGACAGGGTAACAGAGTAGGACACAAGGGTGACAATCAGGAGAGTCTTATTTCCTGATGGGGGTCTTGGCAATGTTTTCTGGCTTCTGCCTGGATCGCAGGGACTGTTTGCGTGGTGGTTGTCCTTCTGCACGGGGTGGGGTGCTGGTAGCCTGTTGTTCCTGTGGCGGGGCCTCCTGTTCACTAGTGTTGGCGGAGGTGGAGGGCTGTTCATCGGTGTGGCTAGTGTCAGGGGCCCTGTGGTGTGCCACTGCCTCCCTCATGGTGTTGGCCATGTGAGCCAGCAACCCAGCAATGGTGACCAGGGTGGTGTGGATGTCCCTCAGGTCCTCCCTGACCCCCAGGTATTGTCCCTCCTGCAGCCGCTGGGTCTCCTGCAACTTGGCCAGTATCTGGCCCATGGTGTCCTGGGAATGGTGGTATGCTCCCAGGATGTTGGTGAGTGCCTCATGGAAAGTCGGTTCCCTGGGTCTGTCCTCCCACTGTCGCACAGCAGTCCTCCCAGCTTCCCTGTTGTCCTGTGCCTCTGTCCTCTGAACCGTGTGCCCACTGTCACTGACCCCAGGTCCCTGATCGTCCTGTGGGGTGTCCTGGGGTTCCTGTAGTGGTGGACACACTGTTGATTGACATGTCCTATAGACAGAGGTATGGGCCCGCTGGGTGGGTGGTGTGCTGGTGTTTCCTGAGGGGGGGATACTCTGTGGTGGTATGGGACTGTGGCTGGGTAACCGACTGTCCAGAGGTCCCTGATGGGCCAGGATGGTCATCCTGATCCAGGCATACAGAGCTGCTGTTATCACTGTGGGCCTCTTCTGTGGGGGGACTGGATGTTGCTGGCACCTCCTCTCCGGTGACGTTGTCTGGGGAACCTGTGGGGATGTAAATGCACTGTTATGGTTTCTGCGTGTGTCATCTTGCGCATGGATATGTTGCACTCTATAGTTGATATTGCCATAGCAGATTGCTCTTAGTGAGAGTTGTTATTTGGTGAGCTAGGTGATTGTCTCTAGTGTGCATGCAGTGGTGATGGTTGTCCATTCAGGTCTGTGATGGGTGTCCATGCATTGGTGGGGCATACAAGGCTTGGCATTGGGATGAGTGGATTTTGATGGTGGGGTGTATGTGAGGTGATGGAGTTATGGTGGTGAGTGTAGGGATGGGGGTTTGTGATGGCATGCCGGTAGGGGGGGGTGAAAGTAGGAAAGAGTTGACTTAACAGAGTCCAGTTCTCCTGCCACTCCTGCCAGGCCCTCAGGATGCAGTACTGTCAAGACTTGCTAATCCCATGTTGTTAGTTGTGGGGGAGGAGGTGGGGGTCCACTGCCAGTCCTCCGTACAGCTATCTGGTGTCTTCCAACAACGGAACACACCTTCCCCCGTAGGCCATTCCACCTCTTCCTGATCTCATCCCTTGTTCTTGGGTGCTGTCCCATGGCGTTGACCCTGTCCACGATTCTCTGCCGTAGCTCCATCTTTCTAGCAATGGATGTCTACTGCACCTGTGATCCGAATAGCTGTGACTCTACCCGGATGATTTCCTCCACCATGACCCTTAGCTCCTCCTCAGAGAACCTTGGGTGTCATTGTGGTGCCATAGGTGTAGTGTGAGTGGTGTGTGTGAGGGTATGTGGGGTGACGTGTTAGGGTGTGTGCTGTAAGGAGCGTGGATGGTGTATGGGTGATGGTGTTCTGTGGCTCTGGTTCTGTGGGTGCTCTTGGTGTCTCTCTCTCTCAGTTGTAAATGGTTTTGGAGTTGTAAAGAGTTGTGGGTAGTGTGTGTGTGTGTGTGTGTTTTATATTGGTGTGGGTGCTGTGTGTGCATGTGTGGCAGGTGTTTGTAGTTTGAATTGTCCAATGTGGTATTGTTTTGTATGTGTGTGTGTATTTTGAGCGCTGCAGTATGTACCGCCAATGGTTTACCGCAGCTGAATATCTGCTGTGGTGATTCGTGGATCATAATGCTGTGGGCGTAGTTCTGTTGGCGTAACAGTGTGGGTTTTGGTACTGCCATTTTAACACTGACTTGTGTGTGTGTCTGTATAGTGACGGATTTCTTGTCTGGGTCATATTATGGGTAGCGGTATACCGCCATGGTCACAGTATGTTGGCGGCAGTCGGCATGGCAGTAAGCAGGACTTACCACCAATGTCATAATGAGGGCCTTAGTCTGGCGGTGTTGGACCATGCCACCAGGTACTCAGAAGCTATACCTCTAAGGACCATTACAGCTCCTGCAGTGGCAAAAACCCTCCTGGGATAGAGTGGGCTTTTCTAAAGTGGTTGTATCTGACAGAAGTATCAACTTTATGTCTGCACACCTAAAGGCCATGTGGAAGGAATGTGGTGTTACTTACAAGTTCACCACACCTGACCACCCCTAAACCAGTGGTTTGGTAGAGAGGTTTACTAAAACTCTCAAGGGTATGATCATGGGACTCTGAAAAGCTTAGAAGGAGATGTGATGTCCTACTGCCATTCCTCCTTTTTGCCTACAGGGAGGTTCCTCAGAAGTTAGTGGGCTGCACCCCCTTCGAACTTCTGGTTGAACACCCTGTTAGGGGCCCTCTTGCTCTTGTAAGGTAGGGCTGGGAGTAACCTATAAAGCCCCCCTAACAGGACATAGTTGACTATGCACTTGGCCTCAGATCAAGGATGGCTGAGTACACTAAAAACCTTCAGGCCAGCCAGGAAGTGCAGTGGCATGACCAGAAGTCTGCTCTGACTGTTTACCAGTCAGGGCAGAAGGTGTGGGTCCTGGAGCTTGTGGCTCCCAGTGCACTCCAAGACAAGTGGAAGAGAAGGGTGAGGTCAACTTGGTGGACCTAGGCACTCCCAGAAGCCCCCTCAGGGTGCTTCAAGTGAACCGCCTGAAGCCCTACTATGACAGGGCAGACATGGCCCTGCTCATGGCCACTGATGAAGGACAGGAAGAAGAGAGTGACCCTCTCCCTTACCTCCTCTCTGACACTGCAGCTGATGGGTCAGTTGATGGAGTAGTCTTAGCAGACTGTCCTTCTTAATCTCAGAAAGAAGACTGCAGAAAGCTACTGCAGCAGTTCTCAGAACTATTTTCTCTGGTCAGACAACATAGTGTGAACACACCTTTGATACAGGAGACAGTTTGCCTATAAAAAGCTAAATCTATAGGCAACCTGACCATGTTGGAGACTGCATCAAATTAGAAGTACAAAAGATGCTGAACCTAGGAGTCATTGAGCACTCTGATAGCTGGTCCCAAATACCTCACTCTCAAAATGGGAAAAGGGAAATTAAGTTCTGTGTTGACTACAGAGGGCTCAACACTGTCACAAAGATAGATGCTCGTCCTATCCCTAGGGCAGATGAGCTAATAGATACACTGGCATCTGCCAAGTATCTAAGCACATTTGATTTGACTGCAGGCTATTGGCAGATCAAATTATCAGATGATGCTAAACCAAAGACAGCATTTTCGACCATTGGAGGACATTATCATTTTACAGTGATGCCCTTTGGTCTGAAAGTTGCACCTGCCACTTTTCAGAGGCTGGTGAATAGTTCTCCAAGAATTGGAAGCCTATAGTGCAGTTTATCTAGATCAGTTGTTCCCAACCTTTTGACTTCTGTAGACGCCCTCTTTATCATTACTGTAACCTGGGGACCCCCACTGAATCATTATTGGAATCCGGGGACCCCCCCAATGAGTCATTACTGAAACTGGGGGCCTAATCTGTTAATAATATTTAATTTCTAAGCAGTCGCTGACCCCCTGAGGATGCTTTGCGGACCCCCCGGGGCCCCCAGACCACAGGCTGGGAACCACTGATCTAGATGATATAGCTGTCTTTAGCTCCACCTAGGAGGGTCACCTGGCCCACCTCTGGAATGTTTTGGAGGCTCTGCAAAAAGCAGGCCTCTCTATCAAGGCCTCTAAGTGCCAGATAGGGCAGGAGAAGGTTATACATTGGCGCCACCTGGTAGGTGGAGGCCAGATTCAACCACTGCAGGGGAAGACACAAGCTATTTTAGATTGGACCCCCCCCTTACTTCACAGACCCAAGTGAGAGCCTTCTTAGTCCTCTCTGGGTACTACAGGAGGTTCATTAAGAACTATGGCTCCATTGAAGCTCGTCTTAATGACCTCACCTCTAAAAGGATGCCAGGTTGACCCCCAGGGAAAAGCGTTGGTCAGCCATAGAAAGGGAGGCCTTTGCTGTGGACTGGGCCTTGAAGCACCTCAGGCCATACCTGTTTGGCAATTCACTTCATTGTTCAGACAGATCACAAGCCCCTTCTATGGTTAAAACAGGGGAAAGGAGAAAATCCCAAACTGTAAGGAGGTCCATATCCCTATAGGGAATAGATTATACAGTGGAATATAGACTTGGGAGTAACCACGCCAATGCAGATTAACTCTCCAGAGCCATACTCTCGATGGACTCTCTGCAACTGTGAAAGGCAACTTCTCTAATTTTTCTGTGTGAGGCATGGTGAAACTCGCTTCCCTTTTAGCCATTGTCTGTTGTTTTTGGATAAATGAAAAGCAGCAAACAAGTCACTACCGTTAATATAATTCCATGGAACTCAGCTGTTTCTCAGAGTCTGTAATGTCCAACCTAACTGCATGATGGAACGCAGCTGATTTTGTCCATGGTATAAAAGGGACATGTCTGTCTGAATAATATCAATTGCAGACAACACTATATTCATTAGGGAATAAATCCTGTTGGACAGAGTGTTCATGCCGTTGTCGACAACAGCTAAAGCCTTTTATAAATTTTCTTTGTCTATCTGCCTTAAACACGCAGCAGCTTCTATCTGGGAAAGCTTCAAGATCTCATTATAAATGGCATAGATGAATCTTTTAGAGCCTGGCTTTCTAGGACCTAACAAGAAGTCCTGCAAGTCTATATCTTCAGAAAGAGTGTTAAGATGTTCCTTAACTGCGGCTAACATGTTATTCTGTACCCAAGGTTGGCACAGTTTACCCACATTGTATGGTGTAACTATACCTGTGTGTTGACCCGAGACAAAGAGAGGGTCTGGCTGGCTAATCTTGAAACCCCCTGAGGAATTCACAAAACTTGCCTGACACCCATTTGTGTTTATTGGCCATAAAATCACCCACTGGGAATGGAAAGTAAAGAGTTACAGGTACCAGCCTGAACCTTTGCATTTAGTTCTTCCTAGGTGTTATTCAGGAATGATTGCCAGTTAGTGAATTTCACTGGTGTGGGGATACTGGGCGCATGTATGTCTTTCATTTTCGCTAACCCCAGACAGGATGTCTGTTGAATGGTATAATTTAGAAAGATAATTTGCACAGGAATAAGGCACGCTCTAAATAAAGCTTCCCTACCCTATATTTGCCAATCTTGTGTTCCTCATCCACTCTTTACATCAATAGTGTTCTTCCAGTTTTCGTAACCGTCAAATACAAGACGGGAAACAAAGGAATCTGAGTAAATTAACTTTGGATTAGTTACCAAAAGTTTCCCAATTTTTGAAGGTGGTAACTTGAAATAATATGACTCTGGATTTTTTGTGTCATGCCCAGAAAAATAAGTGAATTTATCCAAATAATCTTTTGGGCTCCCCACAGGTGGAGTTGAACAGTGTTCCCACTGTGTACAGTTAAGTACTGATCTATGTCTAGTGGCACAGTGCAGGTAGTAATGTCCACAGTTGTTATAGCAGAACATTTCCCCATAATTCTTTGTATTGGTGTTTACATCATCACTTTCAAATACTGAATAGCCCTTCATATCAAATAACATTGAATCAACTGTCTGGACTTCCCAATCATCCGATACAACACCAGGTGTAATTACATCAGTCATAGAAATTTTGAAGACATATGGAATTTGAATGACCTCATTAGGCCCCTAACTATCAAATGGAACTTTATCCCACACAATCCCATCGGGAATTGGTACAGCTGAAATGTTCTCAAGGGACAAGTCTCTTTGGACTTTATGTGAGGAATGATATGGAGTTAAGACTTCTTCCAAGGGCTCAACAGAGCAGCGTTCAGGAAGGTAATGACCATTTGTAAGCAAGAAGAAAACAGTCACAAAACCAATCAATAGGAAAAATGGAAAAACTTTCAAGAATAACCGTAGATAGTTCCATGGATGAATTAGATAGTTATTTCTAAGCCATAAGTACAGCTTACATGTCTATGAAACAGTTTCAATTGCAGGAGTGGATGAAGTTGAAGAAAAGTCATCATTGTCTATAAAGTAACCAGAAGCAGTCTCTGCAAATGCAGGTGCATTACCAGTGGATGGATCCACTTCACGTGGAGGCTCATAGTAGACAATGTCGTCAGTTTGTGGTGTGTTGGAATAGAAAACAGCCACATCTTGGACAGGTGTTGTTGTTGAAGTGTTAACTGGAATCAGCAACAGGTCATTTTCAGCCCTCCCCAAGATAGAGGAGATATGAGTAGCCTTGTTGGGCATTGTTGTGTAGTCCGAAGTAGTGTTGTTATTTCTACTTTGAAGAATTATATCCTGTTGGGTAGTGAGAGGGGACCGGGAACTACCCAAGGGACCTCTGGATCTACTGTGGAGGATCGGTCACATGGTGAAGTTTGATGTTGTCAATCAAGACTAATCTGTTTGCTTTGGAACCAGGCAGCGGTGGTAGAATGACTGTTCTGGTACCTTGTGTTCCCAGGACTGGGACCGGTGCTCTGTAGGATTGACCTGAATTCCTTCTTCACAGTGATCTTCTCACAAACCAGATCCCCAACTTTAGGAATACAGACAGTAGAAGTAGTTGGCAAATCCCTTATTCCTAAGGCGGCAGCAATGGCAGATGATTTATCATCACCGAATTGTTGAAGCTCCTGTAAGACAGTAAGACATTCATTTATGTCAAAAGGTGTATCTGCTGCCACCAAACCAGGGCCATCAAGATCTGGGACATACATAGGTATCTCAAAGAAAACCTCATAGGGAGTGTGTCCCCCAAGAACCATCTTGGCGGATTATTCAGTGCTCTCTGGAACCCACATAGGTGATGAAGCCAGCTGCGGCCAGATACTCAAGCTGTTAAGGACTGCTTTTGATCACGATTCCTCCTCTCCACAACCATATTTCCCTTGGGATGGTATGGTGAGGAGTAATGGAGTTCAACATCCATTGTTCCCCTGGGCTCTCTGAATGCTTGGAGGCAAAGGCAGGGCCCTGGTCCAAGTGGAATGCTGCAACCGCATATGTACAGATAAAAATCAGTAAGTCTTTTATAACAGTTCGTGTGTCAGCCGACCTCTGAGGCCATACCCACAGGAATCTAGAACAGAAATCTACAGCGACTAAAATGTGTTTGTATGCACCATCTGGTTGGAGCAGACTGCAATGGTCCTGGTATACACATTGTAGTGGCCTGTTGAACACTAAGAGGGATGTCTGCGGTGGGCGTTTGATGTTAAAGCCCTTAATTTGCTGGCAAATGTCACAACAAAGGATGTATTGCTTTGTCTGTTTGTATAGACCTGTCCACCAGAAGCGTTTCTGTAAGAGTGTTGTTGTGGCCGAGATACCTGCATGAGCAGAGCAACACCCTCATGCGCTGCTTTGATGAGATCGAATCTCTGGTCTTGGTTGGGGATTGCTCGGTCTCCATCCCCAGGGATTGTTGCATAAGCAACATTCTGTGCACTGATGTGGTAAGAGTAATTTGAAGGGTATGCGTTTGGGTGAGGCTTGCCTTCAGATGAAGCTTTCACGGCAGCCAAAATGACATTATCCAATCTTGTCTGAGAACGAGTCACTGCAGCCACAGAAGCCGTAGCTACTGCAGATTTGGCTGTTTCATCAGCCAAGGTGTTCGCCGATAACGCGTACTCCTACACATTGGAGGCCCAATGTATGCACTACATGGACACAAGGTAGCTTATCTTTGAGATCAGCCACCCTCCCCCATAGAGTTCTGTGTTTTATGGTGTTCCCTTTGGAATCTCTAAACCTGTTCAATTGCCAATGATTAAGGTAATCATTGTAGGACTGGACGCAGTAGTATGAGTTACAGACAATCAAAGTCAGTAGTCCTGGCCCTGTGTGTTCTATTGCTAAGATAAGGGCTTTGAGTTCAGCCAGCTGAGCTGTGCATTCCCGAGGGTTTGCATATAAGTATTGTGAGGGTGGAATCCACAATCCTTCATCATTCCACACACGGCTGCCCAAGCGGCTGAGTATTGATGTTTGGTATCAACAGCTGGTTGTGCTGAACCATCAGTGTAAATGACAGCATGGTATCTGTCAAGTGGCAAAATATCTAGAGGTGCAGGGTACTCCTGTTTGTATTGGAGAAATTCTTGTGTCTGAAGTTTTGGATCAAAGATGTAATCTACATCGGTGGCAGTCAGGGAGGTTGCCCACTGAATTCAACATGGATGTAATGCCTTAGCGGTAGGAATGCTTGCCTTGGCAACAGCCTCTAAGGCTGGCACCGGGGTAACGACAATAATGCCTTTCCTTGGACAAGTGGCCTCTCCTTAATGACAGCTGTTGGAAAATTGATTATTGGTAAAGGCAGGTAAGTACCTACACTTAGCAATCGGCCACTAACCTCCACTTAGGTCCAGTTAGGTCTCAATAAATGAAACCTAGCTCAATCCTTGGTAGCTTGGCAACGAGTGACAAGGCTTAACTTAGGAGACAAAGCATAAAGCATTCAAATATCACAAAACAGTAATTAAATATAATACAAGAAACAGTTTAAAAATCTAAAACCAATTTAATAAAATAAGATATATTTTTATCTTTAAAATTACACCAAAACAAATAAAATTGCATAGAGGGAACCGGAGATATGATTTTCTAAGGAATTAATGCTTTTTAGCGCTTAGAAACAAATAGCGCCAATCTGGTCATCTGGTCGCACCTGGACTGGGGCAAAGTCACAGCTTAAGGCCGACTGCGATGGAGCCCTGCTCGGTTACAGCCCGCGGAAGGCCTCGGTCAAAAGTTTATCTTCAAACTTAGGACCATACTTATACTTTTTAGTATTTTGTAAGTTTGCGCCGCTTTTGCGTAAAAAAATTACGCAAGTGCATGCTAAAAAAGTATAAATATGGGCCTTAGTCTTTTTCTCAAAGATTTTCTTTAGTGGGACCAAGTCGCCAGTCCAATCTGACCTCCTGGAACTCTTCCTCAGATACGTGTCACGGAAGCCCTCAGTGGAGATTTCTACCTTCGGACTTAGTCATTTTTTCAAGAAGAAAATCCTTTGACCGGGGCAAACCTGAATCTTGATCCGATGTCCTTGGAGCTCTCTTCGAATTCACTGCCTGGGAGGGCCCGGTCATCTTTCTATGTTCGGACTTAGTCACTTTTTTGGATATTTTCTTCACCAGGACGACCACGCAAGTCAGACCGGGTTGCAGTTGAGGCAAGCCAGCGAGAGTTGCTGCGGCGGGTCAGTCGTTTTATGGAGCTTTTTGACAAAAGTTCTCCAAACTTCTGAATCTTCTCCCAGATGTTCTTTTAAGGTTCTTTTGAGGTCCACACCTCACCCCAAGGTCCCAGAAGCTCTGGGATGCTCTTTGAGGGTGCAGACTACAAGTCCCAGAATGCACCTGGTGCAAACACCAAATTGGCCCCTGGACAGTGGTCAGCTGGTCAGTTTCTTCAGGAGTTGGTGCAGGGGACTCTGGTAAGCAATTTTTCCCCTTTAGCAAACAGGGAGTCCCTCCTTGAACCAGTTAAAGCCAGGCAAAGTCCTTCTTGTGGTGAAGCCCAAGTGTGCAGCTGGTGCAGTCCTCCAGAGTGCAGTGTCCAGGTTCAGGTTGGGGGTCCAGCAGGGCAGTCCTTCTTCTCCTGTAGTTCTTTCTTGTAGGGATCTGAGGTGTGGGTGCAGGTCTGCCAGTTTTATCCTTGCTTCTGGATGAAAAACCGGGGCGTCTTGGTTCTCCAAAGAGTTGCACAGTCCTTCCCCCTGTGATTACCACTTCCTGGGAAGTGTGGCAAAAACCAACCTAAGGGAGCAACATTCCTCAAAAATCCATCATGGCTGAAACTGATTTTTGGAGGTTACATCTAGCTGAGCCCCCATTGGTGAGGCTAAAAATCCTAAACATACCCATCTCCTGCCCTCTCTTAATCTAATCAAGAGGGCACCTAATTGTCTGGGTTTGAAGGGTGTGAGGGAGGTGCTGGTTTGCTTCAAATGTCCTTCTCTGCCTTTGAAGACCAGTTTGGCAGCCCTCCCCCATCCTGCTTCTCCATCTGCTGAGGGAAGTTCTTCTCCCCCCCGGCACATCTCTTTTTGTTCAGCCCAGGCTACTTCACACCTCATCAAGGCAGCCTGGCTAGGCTGCCAGAGGCTGGCCAATTAGAGCAGAGCACTACAGGGCTGAAGTTGGCAACGGTTTAGGTAGAGATTAAAACTCTTTACCTGAACAAATTATATTAAATCCAACAATTGTAAATTGTGGGGTGTATTGTAACAATTAATTTGATACCAAACATGAGGTACCTGACACTTAAGGGGACTTTATAAATTAAAATAAAGTCTCCCCATTTTAGCCTATAGAGGCTATTCACTACAATAAGGGAAAAACAAATTTGGCTGCTTTACCTCACCAGGGCTTATAAAACTATTTTATAAGGCCCCTGCTTATAGTTACATAGCACCTACCCTAGAGGCACATAGGGCACACCTTAAGGGTGACATATGTAAAAATAAGGTAGTTTAAGACTTTGGAAGTACTTTTAATTCCAAAGTTGAATTTGCATGCAACTTTAATTTAAAAGCAGCCAGCAAGGCAGGCCTGCCTTTAAAATATAAATCAAATATATGCCTTTAAAATTATACTGGGCACTATGGGTGCATTACCTATGCTGGAGTCCCTAAATATACATGCCCTACAGTATACTAGGGACTTATAGGTAGGTTAATGTTGCCAGTTATAATTAGTCTAATTTGCATATCCACTTTACACAGAGCACTGGTCCTGGGACTGGTAAGCAGTACACAGCCAAGAGTCAGTAACCACCAGTATCCATCCAAAACGTTTGGGGCTAACCAGGACAAAAAGGATGACTTTCTACATTGCCCCCCCAGACGAAAGGTGATGGGTACTAACCTACACCCTGGCAGTCCTCATCAGCTAAGTGGAAAAACCTGGAAAGGCCAGCTACATTGGCATGGGCAGTCCAAGGTCTATGTTCCACTTTGAATTCCATCCCTTGTAGGGAAATGGACCGCCTTAACTGTTTTGGGTTCTCCCCCCTCATTTGCATCAACCATCTGAGATGTTTGTGGTCAGTTTGTACACAAATGTAAATGCTAAACAGGTATGGCCTCAACGTCTTCAGGGACCAGACCACAGCAAAGGCTGCCTTCTCAATGGCACTCCATCTTTTCTCTCTGGGGAGTAGTCGCCTGCTGATGAAGGCAATTGGCTGATCTTGGCCCTCACCATTAACTTGTGCTAACACTGCCTCAATCCCTTCTTCTGAAGCATCTGTTTGCACTATAACCTCTTTGCTATAGTCAGGGGCCAGTAACACTGGTGCTGAACACATAGCCTGTGTCAGAGTGTCAAAGGCTTCTGGGGTCCAAATGACCTTCTTAGGCTGTTTCTTTGAGGTCAGCTCATTCAGAGGGGCAACTATGGTCCCATAATTCTGAACAAACCTCCTGTATGACCCAGTCAGGCCAAGAAAGGCTCTGACCTGAGTCTGGGTTTTAGGAGCCTCCCAATCTAGGATAGTCTGGATCTTGGACTGCAGAGGTTGTACATGGCCGCCACCAACAAGGTGGCCCAGGTACACAACTGAACTTTGCCCTATCTGGCGCGTGCTTGCCTTGATAGTCAGGCCTGCTTGAATCTGGGCATGAAGCACTTCCTTCAGATGGACCAGGTGGTCCTCCCAGGTGGAACTGAATACAGCTATATCGTCCAGATAACCTGCACTGAAAGATTCCAACCCAGACAGGACTCTATTCACCAACCGCTGGAAGGGGTGGCAGGATCATTTTTCAGGCCAAAGGGCATCACCTTGAACTGAAAGTGGCCGGCTGGTGTAGAAAATGCTGACTTCTCTGTAGCTGCTGGGCTTAAGGCAATCTGCCAGTATCCTGAGGTCAGATCAAATGTGCTTAGGGATTATGTGGCTCCAACCTATCAATAAGCTCATCAGCTCTAGGTATGGGGTGAGCATCAGTCTTAGTGACTACATTTAGACCTCTGTAAACAGAATCTTAATTCCTTCTTCCCACCTTGGGGATTGGGTTTGGGTACCAGTACCACTGGACTGGCCCCAGGACTATCAGAGGGTTCAATTACCTTGAGCTCCAACATCTTAGCCACTTCAGCTTTGATGTTGGCTTTCACCAGGTCAGACAGCCTGTAAAGCTTATTTTTGGCAGGTAAGCTGTCACCAGTGTCAATATCATGGACACACCAATTAGTGAGTCCAGAGGTCAAGGAAAACAGACCAGCAAACTGCTCCAAAACTTGTTTCCAGTCTCTCTGCTGCTGGGCTGTCAACTTGGGGGAGAGTACTACTCCTTCCACTGACCCATCTTGTGCATTTATGGAAAGGAGATCAGGCAGAGGTTCATTCTCCTCATCCTTCCCTTCATCTGTGACCACCAGCATGTTCATGTCTGCCCTGTCCTGGTGGGGTTTCAGTCTGTTGACATGCAGAGTCCTATGAGGATTCCTGGGGGTGCCAAGGTTGACGAGGTAGGTAACCTCACCCTTTTTCACCACAATTGGATAGGGCCCAATCCATTTGGCCTGAATTGCCCTAGGAGCCAGAGGCTCCAAACCCCACACCAGCTGACCTGGGTGATACTCAGGGATGGTAGCCTTCTGGTCATGCCAGAGCTTCATGAGCTCTTTGCTGGTCTCCAGGTTGCTGCTTGCCTTCTTCATGCACTCAGTCATGCGTGACCACAGACCCAGCACATAATCCAGCACATTCTCCTTGGCTTATTTGAGTGGCTTCTCCCATGACTCTCTCACCAAGCATAATGGGCTTCTTACATGGTGCCCAAACAGTAACTCAAAGGGGCTGAATCCAACCCCTTTCTGTGGCACCTCTCTGTAGGCAAACAGCAGGCATGGGAGGAGAACATTCCATCTCATCCTGAGTTTGTCAGACAAACCCATGATCATGCCCTTCAGGGTCTTATTAAATCTTTCTACCAAATCATTGGTCTGTGGATGATAGGGGGTTATGAATTTTTAAGTAACACCACACTCATCCCAAATTACTTTAAGATAGGCAGACATAAAATTTGTGCCCCTATCTGCGACCACCTCCTTCAGAAATCCCACTCTGGTTAACACACCACGTAGGGCCCTAGCCACTGTGGGAGCAGTGACTATTCTGAGAGGTATTGCCTCTGGGTACCTGGTGGCATAGTCCACAACCACCAAAATGTACCTGTTGCCTGAGGCAGTTGGTGGATTTAGGGGACCAATAATGTCAATCCCCACCATCCCAAAGGGAGTCCCAACCACTAGCAGTGGTATCATGGGAGCCTTTGGCTTGCCCCTTGCATTGCCACTGGCCTGGCAGGTGACACAGGAGCTGCAAAACTCTCTGACTTTTTCTGTCATTTTGGGTCAATAAAAATGGTTGACCAGCCTGTTCTAGGTTGTGATCTGTCCTGAATGTCCAGCAAAGGGAATATCATGGCTTAAAGCCAGGAAGCATTCTCTATACTTCTGGCGGACTACCACTCTCCTGGTTGCCCCTGGTTTGGGGTCCCTTGCCTCAGTGTGGAGAACTCCATCCTCCGAATAAATCTTGTGAGTTCCACTGGTATCCCCTCATTCTTGCCTCGCAGCAGTCTGCCTTAGGCCCTCAACTGTGGGACACTCTTTTTGTCCCTGGCACAATTCTTCTCTGGTGGCCCCCATGCCCCTTGCAGTTCTGCCAAGTCAGGCAGAGCTTGCAGGGGAAGGGGCCCTCCCTCAGAGGTCAGGTCCTCCCCCTCAGGTTTGGATTTCTCCTGACTCTCTGTACTTGTTCGAGCTGGCAAGCCAGACCCAGTGCCCTTTCTCTTTTTCTTGGAGGCTTGGCCAATTGTTCCATGGTCCAAGTGTCCAGCACTTCCGTGTTGTGCTGCCTATGACCTGGTCACACACCCATTCAGGGAGGTCCAGAATCTGTGCTTGGACCCTTCTTTCTACCTCTGACCATTCAGAGGCTTCCAGATCATTTCCCAGCATACACTCTACTGGGAGGGCAGGAGCTACAGCTACCTTCATAGGACCAGTCACACATCTCCATTCCAGACTCACCATGGCCATGGGATTGAGTTTGGTTATGCTATCTCTGCATATGTTACTTGGTGGAAGACCTACCCTGGAGAAACCAGTCAGTCAGTCAGTCAAAATAACTTTATTTCAGCTACAAGAGCCCCAAAAGCACAGCAACAATAAATAATAACACAGAATAAAATATATACAATACATATGATTAGATAAAATAATAAAATTAAATACACTCCCAGAATAAGTTTATACATCCTTGCTAAAACCATTATACAGATAAAAGTTTCCCTCTGACAATCCAACTTGTCCCAAGGAATTTGGCAACAGCAATCACTAGCATAGGGTGGGTGTCTGATCTAAGAATTCGGAGAGCTAAGTCGGACCTGCGAACTCCCAGCAGTCTACATGCCGGGGACAGCCATTACCTGCGTGAGGCAGTGTATGCAGGGCAGACAAATAGGACGTGAGGGAGGTTTTCAATGGGTGATTTACAAGCTGGGCAGATGGTTGTTTTGTCATGTGACCAGCGACTAGTAAATAGTCTTAATGGCAGGTTGCCAATACGGAACTGGAAGTACAACTTCCTTTCTCTTGGCACCGTGATTATTTCCCAAAAAGCCTCATATTTGCACGTCTCTTTTAGGTTGGTGAAGTCACATGATAGTGTAGAGTGAAGAGCAACCCTCATGTCTTCAGAGTCTACCATATACCAGTATAATTTTTTAAGATCACTTTTTGAAGGGAAGGTAGTAGTGGTTGGGGAATCCCAAAGTTTTCTAAGCCCAAGAGAGTAAAGTAGTCCCTTGATGTGTTTGAAGCAAGGGATACTATGAGAGTGGTCAGCTTCTAAGATGACCTGCAGGGCTATAGTAAAGGAGGCAAGCTCCGGAGTGGTCCAAAGATGCCACCAATACAAGAGGGGATGCAGGCGGACTTTGTGGTCAATGTGTTTCATGCCTAGGTCTTTAAAAAGGGAAAACAATGGAGTACTTGGTGGAAGGGACACTAGATTTATTTAGAAATTATTTTCAGAAACCTTTATTTCTTGGGCTTTGGCATAGCCCCAAAGTTCAGCTCCATAAAGGGCTGAACTTACTGCCTTGGTTTCATATATCCAGATTGCGGGCGTATTGGTTTAGTATGTGAAAGGGTAAAGTCTTTTATTAAGACCCCCGCTGTTTGCTTTAACTTCAGTGCTTGCTTTGCAATATGTGATTTCCAAGACATTTTTTCAGTTAACATTATGCCTAGGTAACTAAAAGTGCCAACCTTTTCAAGTGGAGTTCCCTCGAGAGTGAACTTTCCTCTAAATGATCTGTGTAGATTAAGTGTCATCAATTTAGTTTTAGAGGCATTGATTTCAAATCCCCGTGTGGAGCAGAATTCCTCAAAACACACAAGGAGTTTAAATAATCCACTTGGGGTCTTGGATATCAGGAGTGTATCGCCTGCAAAGAGCAGGACCGGAATTTTCTGTGTGCCTAGCGAAGGTGCGTCAGCCTCCATTCTGAGTAAAGAGAGGACGATATAATTTTTGTACAGGGAAAACGGGGTGGGGGCAAGGACACACCCTGGCTGCTCACCCCTTGACACCTGAATTCTGTCAGTTAGCTGCCCCCTATCGTCCCACCTGACGTGTGCATGGTTACCCTCATGGAGCCGAGTTAGTAATACAAGAATGTGCTCGGGGACTCCCATTTGGGATATAACTTCCCACAGCTTGTTAACGGGTACTAAATCGAATGCAGATTTCAAGTCCACAAAAGTAACATACAGGTTCCCTTTACCAATAAAAACGTTTTTCCAGTATAAGAGCTGAAACCTAAGGGCTTGCTCAATGGTAGATATTTTTTTGTGAAAACCTGCCTGGAGGGGACTAATGATGTTGCGTTCCGTCATCCATTCTTGAATCTTGCCCGGAAGGCCATGACAGAACACTTTCTGCACACAGTATATTAAACTAATTGGCCTATAATTACTGGGGAGGCTTCTGTTGCCCTTTTTGAAGATTGGGACAACAGTGGCCCCCTTCCGAGACTCAGGGATTGGCACCCCAGATGCTATTGCATTCACTATGATGGTGATATATCTTAACCAGATTGCTATATCGGTTAAAAATAGGTCTGCTGGAACACCATCCGCACCAGGTGCCCTACTACGCTTTAGAGAGCCTAACGAGTATGCTATGTCCGCTTCGGAAAATAGTTGTAACACTGGAGGAGAGGGTGTCAGGGTAATATTTGGGCAAATGTCCTTATGTCGAAAGGTAGAACTATCATGGTTGTAAGAATACAAACCACTACAGTGGTCTACCCATTCCTCTGGTGCAGTAATAGTTGTAATGTCCAATTTGCTGTTTGCAGGGCCGCGTGCTGCCAGGGACCAAAATGTACTGCAATTCCTCTCTTGTGCAGCGTCACTAAGTGCAGCCCACCACTTGTCGTCTTGTTCACGTTTAGTTTGTCTATAGCTAATTTGTAAGACTTCCTGGCTGAGCTAATTGCATTTACATCCTTAGATTTGATAGCTTGGATTAAATGCTTGCTTAAGGAGCAACACTCTTTGTTAAACCAGCGATGCCTACCCTTGAGCGTCCTACTATCAGAGGCTATGTCAGCCAAGAAGAGGGCCACAATACCCTTGAAACTTGAGGTGTAAGTTAAGCTTAGTTCCTTGTTGGGGATTGCAGAGCCCACCTCTAAGCCCGTCAATGTGGTCCTCAAGGTGTTGTTAGCAGCATCAATGAGTGTAGGTCGAGCCAGAACCTGGTTCCACTTTAGGTGGTGTTTGTTATTAACCAGACTGATTCCCTTTGGTGCTTTAACTGAGGTGTTGATCATGGGCAGGTGGTTGCTCAAAGCTGACAAGTGGACTGAGAGAGGATTATGGTCACTTTCAGATCTCTCAATAACCATCATGTCAATGACTAAAGGCCATAATCCTATATTGACTAGACAATAATCAATTCTACTGGTGTGGTTAACTTTGTTATACGTGTTACAACCTTTTACGTCTGATTTGGTCCTGCCATTGAGTCCCCTAAGTGCAAATTCCATAGTCAATGATTTTACTTGAACAGCAACTTGTGACTACCTTTTAATGGGCGGGATATCCAGGGCAGGGATAGACCATACCTGATCCTCCTCATGGGTGGACCCAAGATCATCCCAGTCAAGAGGTTCAAATGTGACATTAAAGTCACCTGCCACAATAATTTTGTAATGCCGGGGACAGTTTTGCAGAAATGTTTCCAGAATGATGAGGGTTTTGGAAACCCGACCCCCCCAACCCCTCTGGTACAGATGTTAAAAATAATCACAACAGTATCAGCCCCAAATGATAGGCGAAGACCTAGCAGGTCGGGGAATCAATGGATAGCTGTGATATACGGCAGTTAAGTGATGTTCTAGTTCAGATGGCTAGACCCCCAGAGGGCCTGCCCCTGGTACTGGGCAGAACAGGAATATAAAAGTTGGAATGCCAGTTTGAAAGAGTGGGTCGGTTGACCATGTCTCTTGAAGAAGACATGTTGTGTTCCTCAATAAAAGAGGTGAAGGACGGGAAGGGGAGGATAGATCTAAGACCTGCCATATTCCATGAGAGAAGTCGTACCCCAGTGGTTGAATGGACAGCCCTGTCCACTGACATATTTGAGAGTTTGGTTACCAGAGGGTGGTTTAACAGGTGAGGTTGCATGGGAGGAGAGAGGTTGTCATCACTATTGTCCAGTGAATCCTGTATTGAGTAATTATAACCATCTGGGGGACCTGACCTTGTCCTAGGTGCGGTATTCTCATGCTTTGCTATCTGTAATAAGTGAGATTCACCGGGGAAAGAATGTACAATGTTATCACGGCTATGCAATGGGTCACCGGTGGTCTGGTGGGATCTGTAAGGAGAAGAAACGTGCGAGCTTGTGGAGGCAATATTGGGGGCTACAGCCAGTCCAGAGACAATTGTTTCATGTGAGTCAGGGGGAAGTTCAGCAAGTATTTCAGACAATGCTTTAGGTCAATCATTCTCGCAGATGGATTACCTGTTGGGCAGTGGATGGATCGAGCCCTACAGTATACAGGTGGGCTAGGATATTTGAACTGGATACAGGCTTGCCCTGGAACACTTGTCCTTGTGTCTAGGGCCACCAGGTTGTCCACCATGCTCCTATCCGTAAGTGTCAACTGTAGAATGTCAAAGTGTGTGCCTACGTCGGGCCTTCTTACTGCATCAATTATATCGTCATGTATTGCCAAGTATTAGCCTCTTACGTGGCAAATCCAATGAATTGCCTTATTTCTAATGGAATCTCCCCCTTCTCTTTGTGCCAGTGGGTGTAGCTTTGGAACATTAACCATTAGAACAGTCCTTGTAGATTGGAGTCGGTTAATGATGGGTTGTGCAGTATGTTTAGGGACAGTATTGCTTGTGGATTTTGTAGTTTGATAACAGGCATCAAATGCCTTCCCTGCTCCTAAGCTATTGGGTGGGGAGGGAGCTGATCAGATTTCTTGATCTTAGCATCAGCTAAAGATTGGTCAGCACAACTATTTGCAAGCGTTGTGGGCAATTTCGTCATGGTACCTGAGTGGTTTGGCATTAGATTGCGGTGATGATTTATGGAAGTCGTTGGGTCTGGAGAAATTAGCTGCTTGACAATTGCAATTAAGGAGTTAACCATAGACTTACGTTCTGACACCTCCCTCTTTAAAGCTTGTATGCATAACATATGCTGTGCATTTGACTGTGCTGAGTGCTCATTTACATCTACATCTACTGACCCACCCACCCTGATGCATGGGTCATGGTCATCCTGTGAGTCTGAGATATTTATTAAAGGGGTAAAGTGGTTGAAACACTGAATAGTGTCGCTGGGATCAGTTGAAGGCTTATCCGCTGATAATGGGGGAGTGTGGGTGATGACATCCCTACCCTCCCTCTGCCCTGTGGAGGCTATAGCCTGTTGGCCGCATTTTACAAATATGTCAGCAATTTTCTTGTGACCAGTGCCCTTCCTGACAGGGGAGCATTCTCCCCCAGTTCCGTTGGACTGCTATCTGGGGAGGAAGTTAAGATTCCTTCACAATCGTCAAGAAGGTTGTTCATTCTGTCCATAACACAGTCATTGGCCACATGCTTATGCCTCTTCCGATTAGTTTTTAACACCGCCCCTGCCACACCCTCTATTGCTTTCCTTTTGCCGATTGAACTATAATTGATGGATACATGTTCTATAAAAATTAGTTCAATTATACACCTACAAGAAGATACAATAGTGGTGAGAGTCAAAGGTGCCTGCATAAAGAAAATTTTAGGGGGGTGGCCCAGCCCAGCCTCCTCTGGGCTATGATGGGTGTAGACGGGCCCGCCCGTGGCCCGGGTTTCGCCCAGGTGCGTCCCGCGCAGAGAAGTGCCCCCACGCACTATATAGCGCTCAATGGTCTGGTCAAGTGGATGCAGGTGCTGGTAAGATGGCCGCCTCTGGGGGCCACAAAGCAGTCTGGAATATGTAGTTCCTTTTAAAGTTCCAGGCGCATCCCGTTCCGCAAAGTGCCCCCACGCGCTATATAGCGCTCGGTCTGGTCAAGTGGATGCAGGTGCTAGTAGGATGGTCGCCTCCTGGGGCCACAAAGCAGTCTGGGATATGTAGTCCCTTTCAAAGTTCCAGGCACGTCTCCAACTTCTTTGTGACCATTGTCACACTGGCTCCTGTATCTCTCAGAGCTTCCTCCTCAGTCCCATTGACTTTAGGCCTCTGCCTTTAACTCTCCATGCTGGGAGGTAAGGTGGCCATAGTTACAATGTCCACTCCACCCACGGACACTAAGATGACCTCTGTTTACCCTGATCCCAGCCCTGGGCCAACTTCAGCCACCATCCCTACACTAGCAGTCCCATGGGAATGCCCACCAGCAGGGGGCTTCTAGGAGCAGATAACATCTCCTCTTTTGTGTCCAGGTTAATGGCACTCAAAGCACTTGCCGGCCTTAGCAAGCTCCAGAAACCTTCCTGCCTTAACAGGATTATAATGATTTCCCTGATACCCCTTCCCCTTAGAAGTGGCATGGCCCAGGGCTCCCCCACCCTGAGAAGTTTTTGGGGACTCTTGTTAGGACTCTTTGGACTTTTTATCATCTTTCCCTTGGTTCTTCCCATGAAAAGAACCATGTCCTCCCTTTTTCTGATCACCCCCTAGGGGTTTCTGGTTAACCCTAGTTCTTAACCAGTCATCTGCTGCCTCCCCCAGCTCTCTGGTTTGGTCAACTTAGAGTCAACTATATACTGGTGGCGCTTCTCTTGGACACAATTAGTTAGAAGGTGCTCCCTCATAATCAAATTGTAAAGCCCCTCAAAGGTACTTACCTTGTTGCCCTGTATCCAGCCCTCTAGTGCCTTAACTGAGGTGTCCACCAAATCAACCCAGGATTGGGTGCTTGTCTTCTGGGTGTACCTAAACCTGAGCATGTACTGCTCTGGGGTCCGACCAAACCTTTTAGTTAAGCACCTCATCATACTAGGGTATGAATCTGCCTCCTCTCCACTTATGGTCAGAAGCCTATCCCTACCAACTCCCAAAGAAGTGAACCCCAGTACTGAGGCTTAACTCTCCTCAAAGGCCCATAGCCACTTGTCTATGTCATCCCCCTCTACATAGGCAGGAACCACCCTCTTGGGCAATCTGGGGCACAGCCCCCCACCCAGGGACATCTCTTCGTCTCTCTCGCTGCCACCATCTCTTTTCTCTTCCCTTGCCCACTTTTTCTTTTCTAGGGCCAGCTTCTCTGCCTCCAAAGCTATAGATGCTAGCTGGGCCTCGAGATCTCTTTCCCCAAGGGACAGGATCTCTCCTTCTGAAGGGATCCCCTTCCCCCAAGTAGCTTTGGGTATGGCCCTAGTGACTGTGTGCAGTAAGGACCGGGCTTCCTTTTCCTCACATAGGCTCAGATGCCCTCCCTCCCCTGCGTTGTTGGAGCTAGCCTCCTCCCCTACTTCTTCCTCCTCTGGAGCTTCCTCTGGGCCTACTTCTTGGGCCTCAGCCCATGCTGTCAGGGACTTAATCATAACATGCTTCCTTAGTTTAGTGGCTACAGGCAACCTCCTCTCAGTACACAACTCCCTAAGCTGGACTGCTTTCATTGTGGGTAGGCTAGCCAGATCAAGCTCCATGGTTCCCCAGTTTTGTGTCAACAAAAACTTTTGGCAAAAAAATTCAATAATTGAAATTAGTCCAAATTAAAAATTGAAGACAATTTTTGCACTAGGACAATGTAACGGATTTTTAATTTGCTTTGCTTAAACTGTAACATGATACTGAACACAAGTACAGGATCCCACTACTACGCACCATAAATGTTGGAAAATGGGTTATTGGTAATGGCAGGTAAGTACCTACACTTAGAAATAGGCCACTGACCTCCACTTAGGTCCAGTTAGGTCTCAATAAATTAAACCTAGCTCAACCCTTGGTAGCTTGGCAACGAGCGACAATGCTTAACTTAGGAGACAAAGCGTAAAGTATACAAATATCACAAAACAGTAAATAAATAAAACACAGGAAACAGTTTAAAAACCCAAAACCAATTTATAAACATGGGAAATATTTTTAGTTTTAACATGACACCAAAATGAATACAATCGGATAAAGGGAACCGGAGATATGAATTTCTGAAGAATTAATGCATTTTAGCGGTTAGAAACTCTGGGCTATATTTATACTTTTTGACATAAAACTGCACCAACGCAGTTTTGCATCAAAAAGGTTAATGCCGGCTAACGTCATTTCTTTGCGCCACCCGGGCGTCAAATTTATACTTTGACGCTCCGTGGCTCAAACCACGGGTAGAGTCATTTCTTTTTACTCTAACTATTGCGCCAAGACATAAAGCAAAACAACTTTAATGGGTCAAAAATGACTTCAATCTGGTTTACGATGCCGCAAACCGGATAGGTTTTTCCCCGCAAGTGCATCAAAAAGCAGTGCGAACACAGCAAAATGTACTAAGGAGCCCCAAAATGGATCCCAGAAGCCAGGAGAGACCCCAGGAAAACTCCACTCGACCAGGAACCAGCCAGGAGGATACAGACAAGACCCAGGAGAGGGAGAAGAAGAAAAGGAAGTGTTGATTCAATGCAGAAGAGCAGGAAATACTGGTGAAAGACGTGACGGAACACCAGCATCAACTTTTTGTCACCTCAAAATTGCCAATTGGGAGGACAGAGGCAATTTGGCAACAAATTGTGGACAAGATAAACAGTGTGGCAGAAGTATGGAGAACAGTCACTGAGTGCAAGAAACACTGACATGACTGCAAGCGCAGGACCAAGGAAAAAATGGCAAAGAACAGGAAGGCATACGGGAGGTGGGAGGCCAGCACCATAGGAGGCCCTTGACCAGATGGAAGAAATGGTGGCAGCCGTCATCCCAGAGGAGATCGTCACAGGGATTCAAGGACAGGACAGCGCAGACTTCCAGGAAACCACACAGATACAGAGTAAGTTGCATGGGGGACAAAATTGCCTAAATGTTAACTGTAAGCGGGGGTGACATACCTACTGCACAATGCACGTCAGCCATGAAAATCAGGGAGTGGAAAGGGCAAAGGGGCACGAATGGGTGCATGGGCTGTGCAGGGGACACAGGGGCACAGCTCAACATTACACCAACAACCTTTGCATGGGGGTACTCTGCCATGCTGAGGATGTTGGAAAGGCAAAGCCAGTCCAGGAGGGTAGGGTACAACGTAAAACTGGCCTGCTGTCACACAACAGCTGGTATTGTCACAACATGAACTAGGGCTCAATTTCCAGTATCAGGCCATATCGGCATGTGGTATTCACTAATGACAACAGTTTGCCACTACCACTTGTGCTGTGTGTGCAGGTCAAGTAGCTAATGGTAGTTACGTGCCCATGGATCAAACACACTCAAAATAGAGGGTTCAGGATTATGACGTTATCAATCCCCTGTAATTCCTAACAAACTGTAAATCCTGTCAAATGTTCAAATGTCTATAGGCGCTATAAACATCAGGTATTGTTACTTATATTATGAAGTACACAGCAGTAATGTAATACCCATGCTGCCCATTTCAGGGTCTACCCCGTGCCTGTGTTACAATAGCTGCAATGCCACCTTGCAACATCCCAACTGTAATACTGCTAAGACAACAGCACTGAGGGGACGACATATGTGTCTAGCTAGTTAAACACACCCGCACAGACATAAGAGGAAATGGAACACTGCCAGGCCCACCATTGCAATCCAATGTAGCACACATTCCCCAACATCAACATTACACACTACCAATGCTGACACCTGTATTGTGCCATGCCAATGCTATACATAGTATGTACTTGGTCTCAGCAACATATAGGTGTATGTGAAATATCCAAGACTGGGTCAGTTCCATATTGTTAAGTGTGGTGCAAGTGGCATCAGAACACCCACAGCCATTGCAAGGCCTCACCATGCTAATGGAAGTAGATGGAGGGTTGAGTAGGACAATAAGGTGGCAACATGCAATTTGGACAGACCCTACACCTAGAGGATGTGACACAGACAATTCCCCAAACTGCCCACACTACATGTGACATGCAGGTGGGGCATAGGCCTGGGAGAATGCCAATATTATTGACAGGAACAATGAACAGGGACCAAGATTACTATGTCTCACTAATAGTGACAATAGGGACAATATATACTATAGAACACATCATACGGCCTATAATGCTGCGGGGACAGAGACAGCATACAAGGTAGCTTCCTATTGGGATTAAACCCCAACAAGGATACATGCATGGGATCCCGCTAAGTCAGGCCTTTGTTGGAGGGGGTGCGGTAACATGGGCACACTTGTACATCTTCTTCGGCATTGCCCCAAGTTACGGAGATTTTGGAAGAGTATCCTGGATGACATCGATAAGGTATTTCAGACAGAGATTCCTAGATTTCCGTTGTTTGTATTGTTGGGTTTACCCAACCCCCTCACTTTCCCCCTTCGATCGCTGAGGGGGCTACAGATGGCCTTAGCTCTTAATGCTGTGCATCAGACGATTCTTGCCTTATGGGGCTCTGATAGGCTACCGACGTATGTGTCTTGGCTTCAGAAGCTGTGGTTCATTTTAGCGATGGAGAAGCTTACTTTGGCTTCCAGACAGCGGGTGGGCGACATTTGTACACTGTGGAGGCTGTTTCTCCAGATTTTGGCTACAGAATTTACTGAATTGACGTGCCCAGCATATCTAAAGGTCCTGGGGCTGACACAAGAGGTTTAGAGGAATGATTTTACTTGTACGGCCTGGAGAGGGGCAGGGACAATATAGTGAAAGCGTGGTGAGAGGGTGCGGGGTAGGAGAGGTGCGGGGCATTCAGCCGGGGAAGTGCAGTTATTTATCTATGTTATCTTTGTCTTTTGTAGCTAGCTCTGAGCGGTCTAGACTGTCGTGCTTTGATTGCTTCGATCATAATCCGAAGGGGGGTGGTTAGGGGGAGGATGCTCTTCCCCAGTGGCAGAGAAGCGGTCCTGTGAAATAACCCTTAAACATGAAGGATATGGGACTTTCTGACATGCCGATAGTCGAAATGTGTGGAGGATTAATGTAGAGCTTTGTATTGTTTTTGTATGTTAAATACCAATAAACAGATTTGATCCATAAAACCCATTTGGTCTACTGGGATGGGGTTACAGAATGGCAAAATAGCTTTAGAAGGGAATAAAAAATCTCTAGTTGGATGAGGCGTATTTAGGGCATCCCTTCCGAACAGTGATTCAGTATGGTATCTATCAATGTTTTGCAACTGAAATCCAGTTGCAAAACATTCACATTTCACCAACTCCCAGGATGGGATGGGATGCCCATTGCACATGTGGACACCTTCCAAAGCTTGTTGGGGAGAAGGCAGAGGCCTAGGTGAAAACGGTCTGCTCTTCAACATACTTTTAAAAAGTTTGACATTTTTATTAAAAATGAAGCCTTGTTTGAATTAAAAAAAAATGCATTAAAAACAAAGGGCCTGATTCACAAAGGTAAACTTAGACGTCTGGCCTAGACTGAAAACAAACATCTAAGTTTAAGACTTTGGGAATTTACAAAGGGCATTTACAAGTAATATCTTTACGTCTGCACTCGGACGGTCTTTTTGTCTGCCCTGAGTGCAGAGGTAAAGACACTATTAGTAAATGTCCTTTGTTAATTCCCAAAGTCGTAAACTTAGACGCTTGGTCTAAGTTTAGGCCAAACGTCTAAGTTTACCTTTGTGAATCAGGCCCAATATTTTAAAAGTGATATCAGACATGGTGTTCTGGTGACCCCAGCAGGCCCCCATACCTGCGATAGCCACCAATCATGGTGAGTTGCAATTTACCTCAAGAAGACTGATGCTGTAGATTTGATTTGGAATTTTGTGAACTAACCTGCATTTCTCTCTTTACTCTAGTACCTAGAACCACAATTGTGAGTCATTTAACAACAACATCATTTTAGACAACAACCAAGAAAAGGCAATCTTTTATGTGATGGCATGGCAGTAAGGGTCAAGATTAAGATTTAGTATAGAAATTGGTTTATCAAGTGGTCCCTCACTACATGAGAGCCTCTTATGATTTAGTGGGTGAATGTAGTCTTAGCTCAGTGCAAGGGCTGATTATCTTGCTACCAGGTTTTAAAACAATTCAGGGGGTGGGTCTGTTGAAGGCTTTGCAGAGAAAAAATTGGAATGGCCTACTGGAGGATCTCCTTAATACAAAAGGCCACCCTTAATTTGGAAAATGCACAGAAATGTATCTTTTATTAGACTCCACCTCACCTTGGCTTGCAAAGTTGTCAATGTATTCAGCCTGACTTAACTTAATTGCACAAACCAACTTAACAACATAACATCACGCAAACATACACTGTGAAAGAGCTTTATCTGAGGGCCTGTACTTGTAGCTATTAACTACATCTAAGGAACATGAATGGCTTTCATGCTCCCAGCATTGCAATGAGTGTGCAAATAACCTGTATTGTTGCCATGTAAAATGTTTAAGTTAATGTAGGAGGCTGGCCTGGTTTGTAGTGGGTACCTTGAGTACTTACACCTTTTACCAGGTCCAGTTATCCCTTACTAGTGAAGTAGTAGTGTTCTAGCAGCTTTGGCTGATAGAGGTAACTCTAGCAGAGCAGCTTAGGCTGAACTAGGAGACATGCAAAGCTCATGCAATACCACTTATAGTTACGCAGTACTTATACACAAGTAAAGACAATACTCAGTGTTACCAAAAATAAAGGTATTTATTTCGGTGACACAGTACCAAAAATATCTTAGAGACAGTACTCCTTCTGGAGGTAAGTATTATGCACAATATACACTAGACACCAAAATTAGCCAAGTAAATAGTCGTAGAACAATGCAAACAGTAGGAAATCCTATAGAATGCAATGGAGAAAATAGGTATAGGGGCCACACAAACCATATACTAAAAAAGTGGAACTTGAATCACGAATTCCCCCCTCGACAACTGTAGTGTATGCAGAATTGCTGAGAGAGTAAGAATACAGTAAAGGTAAGTAAATTACCCCAACCCAGAGCCCAGAAAAACAGGAATAAAGTACTGCAAGTTTCTTTAGGACACACTACACCTTGTTTTTGGGATTTTGCAGCAGCCAACCAAGTCTGCAAAGAGCAACTGCTGGATTATTAGACCTGAAGACCTGCAAAGGAAGGGGACCAAGGCCAGAAGTCGAAAGAATTTCCAGGAAGGACAGGAGCCCCTGCCAACCCAGAAGAGGGTGCAAAAGCAGAGTCACTGGTTAGTCAAAGGCTGCAGAAATGCACCCTAGGAAGATCCCAGTGGGTTCCTGCATAATGTAAAAGATGTCCCACGGCGTGAAGATTGTTGCAGATGAGATTTCGTGTTGGAAGGTGCCAACAAGCCTGAGCTACGACAAAAGTGCTTTTTTCGTCAAAATGGCACTGGATGGACCCAGGAGGGACCTGGGGGCCTCAACTCTGTGTGAGGAGGTAGAGGGGACTCTCAGCACTTTAGAGAGCCCTCAGCATGC
Source organism: Pleurodeles waltl (assembly GCF_031143425.1). Lineage (NCBI taxonomy): Eukaryota > Metazoa > Chordata > Amphibia > Caudata > Salamandridae > Pleurodeles > Pleurodeles waltl. The sequence goes on along the minus strand of NC_090439.1, from coordinate 822,574,579 downwards.
CAGTCAGCACCCCTAGAAGCCACAGGATCTGGGTTCTAAGGAGGTGCAAAATGCAGTTGATGCAGCACAACAAATGAAGGACCCACGCCGCCGGAGAACAACTCAGCGAGTTGAGCATCACAGGGTAGAGTGCTGAGGACCTGGGCCAGACTGTGCACAAAGGAATTTTGCAAAGAGTGCACAGAGGCGTCAGGAGGTGAAGAAGACACAGTACTCAGGGGTACTGTCGTTCTCAGGGAAGGCAAGGTCTTACATCCTCCAAATTGCATCAGCAGGAACTCAGGACAGGCCATGTTGATGATGTCCACCCTCTGTGTCCTTGGGAGCACGCTTGTCATCGTTAGAGGAGTCCCAGGGTACCGGTCATCGTCTTGGAAGGTGCCTGCTTGGAGCAGGGGAGTGACTCTGTCACTCCACCAGAGATTTATTCGGTTCTTCTGGTGGTGCAGGATGAAGACAGGGAGTCTCCAGAGTGTGCACACCATGGAAACTGTTGCAGTTGCTGACTTGGAGCTGAGATTGCTGAAGAAAAGTGTCTCTTGTAGACACTTTGTTGCAGTTACAGTGTTTCTTGGAGCAGGCTGCGGTTCATCCGAGGTCAGAAAAGTCTGAAGTTGTAACAGAGGACTCCTGAAGGAAACTTGCAAGCAGAATCTGAAGAGAACCCACTAGGAGAGACCCTAAATAGCCCTGAGAGGGGATTTGGCTACCTTATCAGGTATGGACCCATCAGGAGGGGTCTCTGATGTCACCTGCTGGCACTGGCCACTCAGAGCCCTCCAGAGTGCCCCACACAACTTGCAAAGCAAGATGGCTGAAGTCTGGGACACACTGGAGGAGCTCTGGGCACCACCCCTGGGGTGGTGATGGACAGGGGAGTGATCACTCCCCTTTCCTTTGTCCAGTTTCCCGCCGGAGCAGGGGAGAAGGGGTCCCTGAACCATTGTAGTCTGGCTTATGCAAGGAGGGCACCATCTGTGCCTTTCAAAGCATTTCCAGAGGCTGGAGGAGGCTACCCCTCCCCAGCCTGTAACACCTATTTCCAAAGGGAGTGGGTGTAACACCCTGCTCTCAGAGGAAATACTTTGTTCTGCCTTCCTGGGACTGGGATGCCCGAACCCCAGGAGGGCAGAACCCTGTCTGTGAGGTGGCAGCAGCTGTAGCTGCAGTGCAAGCCTCAGAGAGCTGGTTTGGCAGTACTGGGGGCCATGGTGGAGCCCCCAGGATGCATGGAATTGGCTCCCCAATACCAGATTTGGAATGGGGGGCAATTCCATGATATTAGACATGTTACATGGCCATATTAACAGTTACCATTGTGAAGCTACCTATAGTATTGACCTATATGAAGTGCACGCGTGTAATGGTGTCTCTGCACTCACAAAGTCTGGGGAAATGGCCCTGAACTATGTGGGGGCACCTTTGCTAGTGCAAGGGTGCCCTCACACTTAGTAACTTTGCACCTAACCTTCAGCAAGTGAATGTTAGACATATAGGTGACTTATAAGTTACTTGAGTGCAGTGAATATGGCTGTGAAATAACCTGTGTGTTATTTCAGACAGGCTGCAATGGCAGGCCTGTGCAAGGGCTTGTCTGAGCTCCCTATGTGTGGCAAAAGAAATGCTGCAGCCCTTATGGATCTCCTGGAACCCCAATGCCCTGGGTTCCTAGGTACCATATACTAGGGACTCATAAGGGGGTCCAGTATGCCAATTGAAAATGGTAAATGTAGTCACTGGCCTACAGTGACAAATTTAAAAGCAGAGAGAGCATAAGCACTGAGTTTCTGATTAGCAGAGCCTCAGTGACACAGTAAGACACTAGGCCACAAACTATGATCACTGGGGTCCTGGCTGCAGGATCCCAGTGAGACAGGCAAACACACACTGACATATAGGTTTTTATCTATGAGCACTGGGGTCCTGGCTAACAGGATCCCAGTGACACAGTAAAAACACATGACACACACTCAGAAACAAGCCAAAAGTGGGGGTAACCATGCTAGGAAGAGGCTACTTATAAACCAAAAAAGCAGTAGGATCATTTCTCCATTTCTTCTTCTGACTTAGGATATATTTCCGACGAGCTCTTGCAGCAGTTTTGCAATGGACTTCTATGAACAAGAGGCAGAGTCACATCTTTAATATGTATTACCATTGTTTTAAATTGTGGATTACAGTATCATTAGCGCTTTGGTGACTGATAACCTTGAGATATAATTGATGAATATGAAGATTATCTACAGATGTACAAGACATTAGCTTTGTTGACCATAAAACAGAGCATTAATTCTAGATGTTGGCTCTCATTACAACCTTGGTGGGTGGCAGAGGCCGCCCGCCAAGGTTTTACCACTGAGCGGCTGTATTATAACATCCCCGCTGGGCTGGCGGGTGGAAACTCTGTAACATTGGCCGTAACATTGGAGCCGGCTCCTAATGGAGCCGGCGGTGTTGCGGCCGTGCGACGGGTGCAGACAGTGAAAAGCAGGGTGGGGCTGTGCCTGGGGGCCCTTGCACTGCCCATGCCAAGTGCAGGGGCCCCCAGGGACCCCGCAACTCCCCTTCCCGCCAGCCTTTCCATGGCAGTTTCTGCCCTGGCGGATTAAAACCGCTGGGACAACCATGGCGGGAAATCCACCGGTGTGACTGCAGCGCTACCGCCGCAGTCGGAATGAGGCACATTGTACCGCCAGCCTGTCTTTGCCCGCCAGGGTTTTAATGAGGCCCATTGACTCCTGTCAGATGTGTGATGTTATGTTATTTGCAGGCTCTCTGCCATTAAAGTTATTAGCACAAGTGTGCCAGTGCTGTCATACATTCTGTCTCTGACAGCTGTCAGTTCTGAAAGAGCTTCATCTCACAGCTTGTACCTCTAGTTATGGACGAAATACTTAGCACCCTGAATGGCTGTCCCACTACCCACATCCCAAGGCACAACCTCCCACTCAATAGACTAAACTAATCTTCAAAAAGGATGTTTTAAATGTTTACTTATTATAACATGACTAGAAGTCATGCCACAAAATCAGAAAAGGCACACAGGATACGTATTTTTCTTGTTGGCTCTGTGACCATTAATGATGTTTCCGTGTGATGTACCATCAACCCTAGCTTGGGCAACAACCGGCAAGAGTCAGCTTTTCATCTCCCAAATGCATTGTATAAATGAATGAGTCTTTTGGCCCGGGAGAATTTCTAGAACAATATTGCCATCAAATGGCACTTTAGATCAAAGACCTTAGAAAATAAATAAATACAGCCATTTTATATTTTAGTTTAATAAACCAAAAGGCACATTACTCCATTTGGGGAATTTGTTGTTTTTCTAATATATTATAAAAGCATATAGTGAAGGGTATCCATGCTGGACCAAGCCCATTTGTAGAATCTTTGACCTTAGGGGTTGCCACGTAACTCCGAGGATGAGCAGAACCAATCCTTGGAAACCCATAGTATTTTTCATGTCTTGAGTTAACTTCTGAGTTATTTATTGCTACTATGGCACATTAGATGAATTCCCACATTACAGATGTAAATGCTGCTCCGGTACATTTTTGGCCTGATACGCATAAAGACACTTATTAGATTCAGGGGTCATGCCTGCTGTTAGCAAAATTTTATTTTTTTACAAACTTTTTCTTCCACTGGTGAACTGTATTTTAAAGAAATTGTGTTTTTAGACATTTTAGAATGCATTTGTATGTAACTGTTGGATTTTATTCACTTGATATGAACGTAGTATTTTGTAGCTTTTATGGCTCAGGGAGCTGAAATAAAGGAATACTCACTCACTCTATTGCCATCAAATGATCTAAAGGCCAATTTGAAGATATTGACTTTCTGATGAAATCACCTGGTATCTATTAGCACCTTTTTGGTGTAATGCTTTCAGATAATGTATGATGCTAAAGATGCATTATTTTCTACCAATTTGTATGTGGTTCCTGTTTCCTGTTAAAAAGCATAATATTAACAGATGTTTACTCTAACTGGGGAACTTCACTGGCCACTAGGTCTCTCTCATGTTTTTTTTGTATTTGAATTCTACATGATTTGTTTATTAATATGATTTGGTCTGGTTTCAACAATAGCACCACACACGGTGTAATGACATTATATGGTTCTTTGTATTTGTGTATAGAGCTTCACGATTGAGAAGGAAATGTAGCTGTTCCATAAAAGTTGATAATAAAATAAAGTTAACATTTCCTTAGTTGTACCTAATACAGATTTAAAATGTCATTGATGAATTTATTAGGCTAATTTCTGAACTTTTAAAGATCAACCTCTGCAATGATCCAGTAAGAATATGGAAGACGGATCGCTGACCTGTACATTGCAAAGATAACTGTTTTTTTTTTACTTGACTTTATAGTGAATGTTTACAGCAGCTAGCAAAAGAGGATACATTGAAATTCTAAAAAATGTGATTTGGCTTTGGAATTCTCTTTTTATTATTTTTCCAGGATTCCATTTCAGGTTGTTCTTCTCCTGTCTCCGAGTTGAAGAGGATTCCTGATGAGGTACAGCAAAATCATGACATTTATAGAGCCTACAAATTGAGAGGTTTAGGAGAAATGCTATTCAAATGGCATTTAGTGACTTTGTCAATGCAATGTCCAAGTCTAAAATTGCATAACATTATTTACAGGAACTCAGCTGTGTTTCTGGTTATTTTGAAAACAAAACACTTGCACAATCTTATTTACATGTTAAGGTATCAGAAAATGACAGCTTTAGCTGCCTACTGGAAGGGCCTATTATTTACAATACACTAAATATTCTTTAGTCCTGATTATGAGCTAGGAGGAGTGGAATACTTCTCTACCTGACCCAAAATGGCCTGAGTTTTCTGGGTGTTGGATCACAGGGCAGGATATTGCCACTTAGAAATTCTTCCACTGTTGATGTGAAACCTTGCTTTGCAATACATGAGACTATTTTCTCTCCCAATTCTCAATTTTCATGTCATCAATGCCATGACCCTTTTTTACCACCCCCCTTACCTCTGGTTTTTTAAAACGCTTTTAACCACCTGCCTCGCATTTGGCACATGGCCATCTTAAAAGGTTTTTGTGATCATTTTAAGACGGCCACCATTGAGAGTGCATGTGCATAATGCATTGTAGGTACACTTAAACACTTTTGTTTTATTTCAGTAAGTCGGTAGCCATCTTTGAACAGGACACAACTGTCATGGTTAAGGTCTTTTACTCCTGATGTTCAGGGACCCGACCATCTATGGGCTCTGGGTAACTGGGCCAAGTAGCCCTTCAGCACTTGACTCTTAGTAGCAGCGCAAGTTGAGCAGTTCAAGGCTTCTCAGGGAGGCAGTATATACAAGGAGTACACAGGCTCACAACTCAAAGTATGAGCAGTAAACTCAATAAATGAAAGTCCAGCCAAATACTCACTTTTTTGTAAAAAGTAGTATTTATAGAGAAACAAAAATGTGTAATATGATGCACAGTAAATACTAACACAATCTTAAGGAGGTCTATATTCTAGCACTGTCCACATGGGCACCAATGTCCCACTTGTCTAGTTAAGGACTGAGGGTTTTCTCCATTTACATGAGACAACATCCAGACTAGGCCCCGCTAGAGTCTTAGAACTCCTGGAATAAATATTTTAAAGTCAGTGTCCAGTGCCTCGGGCACTATACTGAGCGCAGATTCCCCCTAAAGAAATGTGGATGTTCAGGCTTAACGGCTCACAGTGGAGATGAGAGGGAGGCCCAGGAGTGTTCAGCAGTCCTGGGTGAAGGTAGACTTCAGCCGGTGCTGGCAATGAGCGGGCATCTATTTGTGACCGACACGGGGTCAGGACCTCCATGTCTCTCTTCTGTTGTCAGGATACGTACCTTCGGACTTTGATGGCAGGCCTGGGGTGCTACTCTTGTCTTGGTGACGAAGTAGCGTCTCTGGGTTCACAGTTGCATACTGTTCATGAGCAACGGCCCGGATCTTGTATCGCTGTCCCAACCTGATATACTGGCATCAAGCACCACGCAGTTAAGACTGCATTGCTCTTTGAGTCACAACACGGCACAGGGCGACAGCCCTATACTCACCACAGTGCTGCACCAGGCGATGGCCGTTCAGTTCCACTACGTCCCCTATCTGGAAAACAGGGGGGAACGTTCAATGCACAAGCGTGGACAGCCCGATTGGTGCTGTGGACCTGACAGATCTGAACCTCACACTCCTCTCCCGGGATTCACTCAGCAGGATCCCCACGTGACCTTGTTCCCTCCAGGTGATCTCCTTCTCCTCACAGGTTCCTCTGATGTCGGGTCAGGCAGAAACTGGTGCTCCAAGCTCTATGGAGAAAGATCTTGATATGATGGCTGATGTCCCCTTACCCAGCAGGAAGACTGGAAGACCCACTGTATGAGATTTGAGTTTTATTTAATGGGGTGAGGACCCACTTTGAATAATAATCACAATCCATGTCAGGGTGAACTACAAAAGTCACTAAATAAACCTGTGATCAACCCTCTGGTAGGTTTAATTTAAATGCAATGTGTAAAGTCTTTATGCAGTACTCAAACAGTAATAATGTGATAAAGAACACCGAAAAAATCTCAAATCAATTTAGGAAAATAGACAAAAAATTTATAAATTGAATGACACCAAAACTAAAGTAATCCAATTAGCAGTACCAGAGATGATTTTTTAAAGTTTTAATTGAAAATAGTGCAAAAACGTGCAATGCATCAACCATGTGAATCTGGTCATGTTAGACTCGGTCAAAGTCAAAAGTTAAGGCTGACCTTAATACAGGGACAAGGTTTTTCCGATAGAATACTTTTTATCATTAATCCCATTGAAGACATCTATGTTTGCACTAGAAACTTTTCAGGAAGTTGGTTCTTTTTCAGTGGGGCAAGCCTGCAGGTTGAAGCCGACTGAAGATTTGATGTTTGCAATGGCAGTTTCAATGCCGGTCCCGGTCTCTGTCGATTTTCTAAGCAGAAAGATGGCAAATAGTTTTGAAGTCCTAATTTCTTGCAGTGTGGGGACAAGAGGATTTTTCTTTAGCACATGCAAAGAGTGGCTCCACTTGGGTGTTCGTACTCACTCGAACAGAGACCAGCAGCAGGATCAGGGCAGGTCTAGTCGAAACTGGTCAGCAGACAGATGCAGGAAGAAAGGTATCTGAAGCTTAATGTGTCCCGGTAGATCAAACAGAAGGTCAGCCAATTGACCCTTGTTGTCAGTTCTGGGGTCCTGGGTTTAAGGCAAGCAGGCTCAGTCTTCCTTAAGGTTCTTCGGACACCAGGGCACAGATCCAGAGTACTCTGACAACAGATCTGTGGGGTACATGTATGCCCAGTGCCAGCCGGTGGGCAGTCCTTTGTCACCAACCTAAACTAGTTCTGGTCAGTTTCTCACTACTCTCTGGGGTTGAAGCCCAGAAACAAAACTAACTAACTGACTAGAAAACAACCCCTTAAAACTGTGCTCACAGGCTGCAGTAGCCAATGTGGAGAGATGTTTTAAAGTGCTACTTTAGTAGGTGGCTCAATGGGTGCTGCAATCCACTAGTAGTATTTAATTTTCAGTCTCTGAGTAAATGTAGTACCATATACTAGGGATATACAGACAGATTAAATGTGACAACCAGCTTTATGCCAATTTTAACATGCTTGAAAGAAAGAGCAAAATAACTTTACAGCTGTTTAGCATGGGTAAAGTGCACAGAGTCCTGTGACCAATATAAAGGGTCCCAGCAGCAGAAGGCAATCATCTGGGTGAATACCACACAAGAGATGGTCATTTCCAACACCTGCAGGGCTCTGTCCTGGCCACAACAGGCAGATGTCATGCTGAGCATTTCCACACTGACGTACAGCTTCAGTTTGAACAGATGGGAATCTGAAGCCCCCCTTTTTATAAACTTTTTCCAGGCACATATATGACTTAGGGCCAGATGTAGGAAGCCTTTTGCGCCTCACAAACTGCTAAAAACGCAGTTTGCGAGGAGCAAAAGGCTGAACGCGATGCAGAATCACATTTTGCGAGTCGGTACCGACTCGCAAAATGTGATTCCGACTCGCAAATAGGAAGGGGTGTTCCCTTCCTATTTGCGACCGCATCACAATGTAGAGTTGCTTTGTGACGCAAACCAACTCGCAGTTACCATCCACTTGAAGTGGATGGTAACTCGTTCGCAAAAGGGAAGGGGTCCCCATGGGACCCCTTCCCCTTTGTGAATGCTCACAAAAATATTTTTTCAGAGCAGGCAGTGGTCCTAGGGACCACTGCCTACTCTGAAAAAAACGAAACAAAAAGGTTTCGGAATTTTTTCTTTTTGTAGCTGGTTTTCCTTTAAGGAAAGTGAGTGAGGATATTTTTTGTCACAGGACGAGTAAAGGGAAGGACCACTGGTTACATCACTGGGACCAAATCTCAATGTTTGGGGCTAAAGGAGAAAAAGAGTGAAAAAAGAGAATAAGCCCACAGAGGAATGGGAGAGACAAGACAATGCTTCGGGATATAACAAAGATTCCCAGGAGTGTAGATCATCACATGTGAGGATAGACAAGATGGAGGAAATCCATAAATACATTGAAATGTGATACAAAGAAAGAGAAAGTGAAAGCAACTATGAAAGCCACTGAAGAGAGTCAGAGATAGAAGTGATATGAGCAGCAAGAGGCCATTGTTGAGTCTGTCTGCACCAGAATGGGGTTGAGCTCCCAGGGCTGTCTCTGAAACCCAGAGAGGACCTGGTTCAGGGAAGACTGAAAAGTCTTGCACAGTTCAGCACGATGCCTTGAGCCACCTAGTATCAGGTCCCTTTCGATGCTCTGCACACTTTGACCATAAGCTGTGCAGAGGTGCTTGTGAGAGACCAATATCTGTGTACAAGGTGTTGGAGAGGGAGGAGTTGTAGCCAGCACTGAAGGTGTCCTGCCAATAAAGGCAGCTGTATAAACATGTTTTACATTGCGAGATCCTTAATAAGAAGGAATCTGAACACCTAAAGTGAATGATATTTGAAACAAGTCTGGAACCCATCCCAAACTCTTTAATGTTCTGCAGCCTATTTAACATTAGCTCAGTCAAGTCAGTCTCATCCTAGATCAAACGAACCAGCATGTATACCTGTCATCACACACTTTGAAGGACTCTGTCATTATTTTTCAGATCCCACCCATGGCATCCATGTTTTCAGAGGCACCACATTGTGATGCTACTAGAAGCTTGCTTGTGTCATAATCTTATCACATGTGTGTTATGAACATATTTGTAATATGAAACTATAGCATAGGCCAGTGGTTTTTAACCTTTCAACTTCTGTGGACCCCCACTTAATTATTACTGGAACCTGGGGACCTCTCACTATGTAATTACTGGAAGCCGTTGTGCCCTGATTAAACATTTTTAATACTTTGAACCTCAAAACATTACATAAACAAATACTGAAACAAGCATTCATCAAACAAATTCACAAATGATGAAAAAATATATTTATTTCACACACACATGTAAATAGTCTAAGTTTGAATGGGAAGGTTGGAGGGTGTCTAAATTCAATTGAATCAATCTCAAAATGCTCACTTACTTTTTAGATTCCAATTTAAAATTTACAGATGTTTTTAAGTTTTGCAATTGCACATTTTGCTTCTCTGCTTATATGCACTTTATTAATCTGTTAATATTATTTAATTTTCAAAGCAGTTGTGGACCCTCCAAGTGGTCTTCACGGACCCCCGGTGACCCAGGAAACAGGTTAAGAACAATTGGCATTTACAGGGACGTTGTCCAGATTTGCAACTGCTAACCGACCATATACCCTTTTCCTCAGAATGTGATTCTGCTTGCATGGGTGAGAAAGCACAAAGCAGAACAACAATTTGAAAGTAAGGGGGAATGTGAGAGAGAGTGAGAGACAGAGAGAAAATACCAAAACGCTGCGGTGCTCTTGGGCACCACTCTCAGCTTTGAAGTCTCATAGGACAGCATGGAAATGCACACTTGTTCCCCAATAGATAAATGATTCTTGGCTTTGGGATACATCCACTGTGAACCTAAGCCATGCTGGAAGGAAGTCAATAAATCAGCGATAGGCTAAGGACCTTCTGGAAAGTGAGGAGAGTAAAAATGACACAGAAATATGACAAAGCCAAAATGAGGTGCAGAAATGCAAAGTCAAAAAATGCAGTGGTCACAAAACTGGACAACCCACACAAGTAAAAAAAAAACAGTGGTGAAGGACTTGGAAAGGTGATCGAAACAAACAGCAAGCAAAACACCAATGCAAGACTGCAAGTTGCCAAGGAGCTTACATTCACTATTTAATTGTTTAAATATTCCCACTGCTTATCATGACCTGGAAGTCCCACCCTTGACCTTAGTTGGCTTGCAAGTCACGCAGCACCAGCCTGCAGAGGCTGGTCCACCATCAAAGGAAAGCACAGCTCAATCTGCACCCTCCAAATTTGCTCCTGAAACATAGTGGGATGGGAACAACTTCAAGATGATGCACTATCTCATTTAACACATTTTGGCTCCAAGGAAACATAGCAAATAGAAGCACTTGAACTACTAAGATTCAACACAATTACTCCTGCAGTAAGATCATCTCAAAAGGGGTGGCTGTCAGGGGGCCTAGTGGTTTTTGTGAGGAAAAGCTTAAGCGTCAAAATAAAAAATCTGAATACTGCCCACATATGGCTTTTGGGAATCATAATACCCTTTCCAATGAAGGGGTCTCAGAAAGAATTAGCACTCAGGGCCTCATTCTGAGTTTTGCGGGCAGCGGAGGCCGGCTGCCAAACTTGTTAGGTCAGAAGACCGCCACTCCAGTCTTCCACCCTCTGGCCCGATTATGAGTTTCCTGCTGGGTCAGCGGGCAGTTACAGCGTATCCACCCGCTGGCCCAGCGGGAAGCTACCCACAACATTGACTCATGCATGTAATTGGCCACTGCTGGTTTCTGACAGAAATTGTGCTTTCTCAGCATTACAAAAATAATGATAGCAATTTAGAACATCAGTTATAGAGGTCTACCAAATCTGAGTGGTAATTGTTTTGTTTTTTCCCTTTTTCTTTGCATTAGGGCACTTACTCCAGTCAATCTTCGGTTGGTGTGAATCTGTTGCAGAGATACATATTCTACTTATAATTTGCAATTAAAATTAAAGCACATTTCTAGGATTATAGATGGGAAACTGTGAATGATGGGGGTGCTATTCACCAAGGGGTTCAGAGAGACACCAAATAAACAACAAGAGTGAAGATCGAGTTGTCTATGATATCACTCAGGAACTGAGGTGCAAAACCTCTTTCACTCACTTTCACACATGTTTAATTTTGTGTTATACATGGCCTACCCAAATCACCTTCCCTTGCATCCAATTGTTACACAGGGGAAGAGAGGTAATGGGGGAGCCATACAGAGCATGGCCTCTCCTGCCCCTCCCGAATGTTAACCCTGAACTCCTGCCACCAACACGACAATGTTCTGTGCCCTCTGACTTCTACCCCTCCCAAATCGGTGCTGCCTCTCGGGGCTGTGACATAGCAGCGAGGGACTCTTTATGACATGGCATCATTGGGAAGCAAACCACTGTGACTGCATCATAGCATCGACTAACCAGACTTAGGCCCTTATTATGAACACGGCAGTTAACACCGCTGTGTTCATGCTGGAGGTCTTTCTATAGACCGCCAGACCCCCTGGGACCCTGCCGACCATATAATAAACATTCTGCTGGGCCGGCGGGCCGGGACATTGCCGGCAGCTCCACATGGAGCCGCCGTCAATGCCTCTGTGCGGTGGGTACAGCTGCACTCGTCGCGCAGATCACTGCCCGTAAATCGGGAAGTGACCTGCGCGATGGGGCACTGCACAGGGGGCCCTGCACTGCCCATGCCAAGTGCATGGGCAGTGCTGGGGGCCCCAGAGGGGCCCCGGAGCACCCCTTCCACCAGCCTTTCCCTGGTGGGGAAACCTGCCAGGGAAAGGCTGGAGGAAATTGGATCATTATCCGAGGGGCAGCAGGGATGCCCTGTCGGATAATGATGCCGTCTACCGTTAGGCTACCTGCCAGAGGCAGCCTGGAGGTGGGTGAGGGCCGGCTATGGTGGCCCTCACACTGTTTATTATATGACGGTTCAGCCCGCCATGCCGGTGGCAGGCTTTTCAGCCCCCGCAGGATGGGGGGGTGAACCGCTGGGGTTCATAATGACCCCCTTAGGGTCTAATATACATGTTGGCAGATGGAATACTCCATCACAAATGTGGCTGATATCCCATCCCCTGTATGACGATCTCCATGGGATATCATGGGATCATAATACGGCGGATGGGTTATCCGTCACATTTGTGACAGAGTATTCCCCTCCGCCAACATCTAAATCAGGCCTTAAGACTCTTGTAAGACGTCGGAGGTTCTCAATGTGTGCCATACAGAAATAGATTGTCTATTTGTCCCATAATGAATATTCAGCACTTACATTTTCTGTTTTAAATCATGTTTGCTGGTAAAAGGAAAGAATAGTTACTCACCTGTTCTTCCTTTTGAAGGTGATACAGCCAATCCTGTTAAGTGCTACAAAATATTAATAATAAAATCAACAAAACTATAATTTTTTCCGTATGTTTGGCAATGTGTGGTCACATTTTTTTTTTTTGTCCTCATACACCTCACCGGTAAGTCACACCTTATTTCCACCAAATTCTTACTCGTATCCGAAAACAAAGGTGGACATACCGCCCAAGGACGACCCTGTACCACCTGCTCAGCCCACCTGGGGTACCCCCAGTGGCTGGCCCAGATGTAAGAAGGGGGAGGATTTAAATCATCGGACAACGTGCTCCTACAGAGGGGCGGGCCCATTCCAAAAGCGGAGCCCCTAGTTTTCTTTTTTTCCTCCTCTGATCAGGACTGCCCACCTTAAGATCTAATTTAGCTGTTTTCACAACATGACCAGCCAGCTCCTATACAGTGGGGGGCTACCATCATCCACTTCAAACATATCTCCCTTCTGGCTAATAAAATAGCAAAAAACAACAAGTTCCTGCTATTTCTCGACCACCCAACCGAATCGCTGGGTTTGCCAAAAATAATTAGAGGGAGACTTACAGTCAATTCCTTTCCTGTAATCTGTGATAGCGCACCCACCATTTCCGACCAAAAGGAGATAACTCCCGGGCACTCCATAAACATATGAACATCTGCAGCCTTTGGTGCTCCACATTTAATGTACTTCACCACTTCCCCTTTCTTTATCTTTGTGAGTTTTGCTGGAGTGATATAAGCTTTATGTACCACATACAGATGGTTCTTCCTCAACGAGGCAGCCTTAACCACCTCAAAACACACTCTCATGGATTCTTGCCACCCCGACTGCGCCATAGTGCCTTGCCACAGCTGCTCTGGCAACTTAAAATCACTGTCCATCAGCTCCAAAATCTCCCAATACCACTTTGCAACCTTACAACCATTGGGGGAACCATTAAAGAAGTCTTTTGACAGAGGATTTCCCCCCAACCGGCTTCGTCGAGTAGGCTGCACCCAGGCAACCAGTTGGAAATATTTAAATCTAGCCAAAGTGCCTCCTGTCATATTTCTCAGTTCTTCCCAGGAAAGTAACACCCCATCCTGTATAAGATCCCCCCAGTATTCTAGACCGGCTTCTCTTATTGGTTTGGCCAAAGCAGCTTTCAAGCATTCTGGAGTGCCTGAGGAATCCCAAATAGGGGCTTTCTGATTATAATAATTGATCTTTATAGTGGATTTCACCTGATACCAACACATTGCTGCCTCCCTCTGAACTTTTCATCTTATTTTCTTAAAGAATTTTGGATCTCCAAACTTAAAAAGAAACTGTTTTGCCGCCCCCTGAATATTACGTGTCATTGCTTTAAACATTACACCTATGGCTGAATCATCCAGGGAGGTAAATAACAATCTCGAATTTCTCAGCAGAAAGGCCCAAGCGTATAACTGTAAGTCCGGCAGTGATAAACCTCCCTTCTCTCTCCTCCTCCGCAACTTTTTCCACGCAATCCTGGGACCCTTACATGCCCAGATAAAAGAAGTAATAGCCTGTTGAAGTTTATTAAGATATCTACCATCCATTTGTAGCGGAATAGCATTCTGAATGAAGTAGATTTTTGGAAGAAGAAACATTTTAACCAGGTTTACCCTTCCCAATACTGTCAGTGGGAGGTAGGCCCAGCTCTTCATTAAATTTGTAAACTCTACTAGCAGTGCTTCTTGGTTTTTCACCACCAACTTCTCAATGTCATGTGTAATTAATAACCCTAAGTAATGTATTTCAGCCTTCCGTTGCCAATCCTGGTTCCATGCCATAATTTCAGACTTTTCTGAGTTAACTTGATAACCAGAGACTGAACCAAAATCATCAGCTAATTTTCGTAGGGCTGGGAGGGCGGTCGATAAGTCAGCGGTGAATACCATTAAATCATATGAATAAAGTGCAACTTTCCTCTCCCACTGCTCCCATTTAAAAGGAAATATTTCAGCAAGCTGTCTTATTCTCCGAGCAAAAGGTTCGATATACAGATCAAACAAGAGTGGAGAGAGCAGACACCCCTGCCTTGTTCCCCTCAATATCCTGAAATAATTTGTTAGTTTCCCATTAATTAAGATTCTAGCAGAGGGGTCATGATAAATCAGTTTTATAGCTTTACAAAAATTATTGCCCAAATTATAATTATTCAAAATCTGAGCTAAATAACTCCAGCTGAACCTATCAAAAGCCTTTGTAGCGTCCAAGTCTATAACCCCCAAGGGAATCCTATAAGCAGTTGCCAGATCTATTGCACTAATTAGGGTGTGCTTCAACTCATGTAGATACCTGCCCTTAACAAACCCCTTCTGATCTGTATTAATTAGATCCTTTGCCACCGGATTTAACCTATCCGAAAGAACCTTTGCAAACAACTTGTAATCTGAGTTCAACAACAAAATGGGTCTATATGACTCACACCTAGTCGGGTTTTTACCTGGTTTCAGAATCACCGAAATGACTGTCTCATTCCAAGATGCTGGAATGGAGGAGTCATTTGTAAAAACCTTGGAGAACAATTCTAACAAGAAGGGCATTATTACCTGCTCCAAAACCTTTTACAATTCTCCCGGGAGACCATCAGGACCTGGAGCCTTACCCCCCTTACTTCCCCTTGAGAGAGCGTAGCTTATATAAACTATATTAACATGAAATGTTTATGAATTAGTGTGTGATGCTGCCGCATAGAAACTATAATAATAGTAATTTTTCTTAGATGTGCGCTTGAATTGTGACCACGATGAGTGGCCACCAATGTATACGTGAACTAATAATGATAATCAAAATGTTTATATTATGTTTAAATAAGTTTATACTAACATTTGCGTTCTTAAGTCTGTACTGAAAACCTCATAGGCCTTAAGTTAGCATGAGCCGAAGCTTAGCTGCTTGGCTCTCATATTAAATGCATTTTTCTATTTTCCAGTGTGCTGACTCACAAGGGGCCATGACCCTGTTTATTCTTTTTCTTCGACTTGGAAGATGAATGTAAACATGTTAGATCCGTTCTCACCATCTCCCTCATCGTACTAAATGTTAAAAGTGAATTGAAACAATGTAGATTAATGTAATGTACAAGGTCATTCAAACCGGTGAAGACAATGAAACTGCTGACCAAAAGATGTGCAAAGAATTACAGAAGGATGAAATCACACCGGACGTACCACCTCTGAAGACGTCAATTACGAAGACCAATCAAAAACTTGTAAAATAATATGGGGTGAAGAGTTAGATTACCAAATGTGCTTTATGATAGGTTAAAGATAGTGGGGTATAGCAAATGTCCAATAGAATTTTGGGGGAATGTACATCAAAAAAGGGATAAAAACCCATGTCACGGGGAGTCATTTAGGAGGGTCAGGGAATGCTATTGATTTTATCCAGAAACTCTGTCACTCAGTTTGGTGACTTGGTGGGTTTACTTAAACCATCCTCGTCTTTACATTTGTCCATTTTTACACTTGACCTCCTTTTGAGGAAAGTGCCCTTTTGCCCCGGAGCTGAGTTCTGACTGATGGCGATTCGACTGATGTCCTGAAGACGAAGACTGATCCTGTGCGCTGACCTAAACTCTGGAGGGTAATTATGACAATGCAATTGTAATTTGTCTGTTTGCTTTTCCTTTCTAGGTACCAACTGCTTACTTTTGACAGAGGCCTTAGATAGATGTTTTCTAAATTAGTGTTCTAAAATGTTTTGCATGAAGCCCAACATGCTAATGCTAATCAGTGGTTAGGACAGGTGTTCATCAAACTGACGCAAATAGACAAACGACCAAGATTATGTTTTGTTGAACTGACGCGTTATTGACACTCTGCTAAAGTGATCTATGTTCACGCCGTGTTACATTCTGATGTTTGTGATTTTCGCTTTATTGAAAGCTTATCAAAGTTGCCATATCGTGACTATGCTATTATGTTTCTTGGTGTTGAGATTAACACAGTTGCTATTAGACTGTAATTAATAGGGAATAAAATTCTACTAAACAAGGTGTATTCAAGGTGCATTCATGGCTGAAAGGTCATGGTAGCGTCTTTGAATTGATTAATGACTTTGACTAAAGTGAAATGCATTGTCGTGATAAATATTGATGACATTATTGATGTACTGATTGATATTTTGATTAGCTCTTTTGTCCTACGGTGTCTCTCAACTGGGTCAAAAGATTCATTGGCCTAAAACGAGTCCTGATGTGTAATAAAATATCATAAAGGGACGCGTTATCTGTCCTGGTAGCAGAGCGATGGTTTGGCCCTTTGGGGCCCTAGGACAGAGAATCATTGTTTACATTGTTTTTCTGAGATAATGCAAATTGGAGGTATGATGTGTTTCTAAATTCACCATGACTTTCCCGGGATCTTGGAGCCTGCCTAAGTGAGTTGGGAATGTTCTCAGCGTCATAGCATTTGTGGTGTAGGATTTGCGCTTGCTCAGCTTATGCATTTTGCAGGTGAATTGTGAAGTTTGTGTGTATTTAGGCCAGGTAATGTTGTTTTAGTAGGAGTGGGCGTACTCCGCAGTATGAGAGTAGGGAATTCGGCGTACTTCATATGAGTGTGGCGCTTTGTGCTCAAAATTATCCACGTGGTTGGTTGTTCATGTACGGACCCGTCGTAGTCTAAGACTCCGGAGTATATTGACAAGTGTGGGAGACACTTGGATTTATGTTGTAATTTTGTGCGGTTTAATAGGTCAATCGTGCATGGTTGACAAGTCGAGTTTGAGTCAAATTGCATGTATGAAACCTTCGATGGAGATTTGGCAAGTTCTAAAGTGCACTAGAACGAACCATTGACAAGTCGAGAGTAGGGTTCGCGGGTCGAATTCTGATTGCGCATGCGGGAACTGAGAAGGAGAGAGTAGCGGCCGAGGCTTCAAGTGAAATCTCTGTAAAGTTCTGAAGGGAATGTGTTACCCTTCCTGTAGTAACCCGACGAAATTTGTGTTGTTGTTGAAGGTGCTCGCAGTAATTTTGCATTAGTTTGGTGTGAATTCAGTGAGGGGCGGATGAGCCGCAAGACTTTGTCAGCTGCAGTGTGTGAGTGTGATGTCAGTGGTGCCGCGCTGAGATAGGTCAGCTGTCGAGAGGGGTTGCGCATGGATTGACTGCCGTCCGTGAGAGGCAATAGGTTGAGAAAGGTGGGTGAAGAGTGTCCTGGGAATTAAAGTCCCTTTCTGATTAAATACAACAAAAGGAAAGACGTAAAGATGAACTTTGTCAAAGATTTTAAGAGTGCTCTGAAAGGAGACACATATATTATGGCGCATGAAGGGGAGCCTACAACGCCTGAGGGAACTCCAGCTTACATAGTAATGGAGGAAAAAGGTGTTGTGCCTTGTTTATGGATGAAACAGTGGCTCAAATTGACAGAAAAAGAGGGATGTTTGGCGTTCCCAGAACATGGGACGTTCAATACAAGAGTTCTAGAAAATCTAAGGTGGACGTTAAGTGTACAGAAACCACCTCCGAGGCAAGCTCAGTATGAGGCTTTATCGATTTGGGATTTAATGGCCCTTAAACAGAGACAAGAGAAATTCCAAAGAAGAATAAAAAGGGGAGAAAAGACTTATGCGGAAGCTAGGTGGGATAATGAATGCAAAATGTGGAGACTGGGAATAGTTGATGGATTAAAATTATTCCCAGCAATTACACAGGGAGATGAGACACAGGGAAAGAAAGCCACCTCTAAAACAGACAACGACTCTAGTAAGCCTAAAGAAACTAAGAGTTCTTGGGAAGAAGAAGATGATTCAGATGATGAAGAATTTATGGATCGGATATTACATGATCGCCCGCCACCTTATGCGGTAAGCGATAATATCCCGAGCACTAGTAGGGGTCCAGGGAACCAGACGCAGGAGAAGGGAGTTACTGATACAGCACAGACTAGTGATACAGCTTTGATACAGAATGGTGTCAGTGTACCAACTGCGCCAGACATGCAGATACAGTTGCAACTTCCACCGCAGATACAGAGAATCTATCCAGATGTCCCAGTACTAGAGACTACTACAAATCTGACAGACCCGATATATACAAAATCGAGGTTAGTGCAGTTTGAGCCAACTCTGCAATTACTGCCCCAGCCGCAGCCACAACTGATACCGGGATATAACCCAGCAGCTGGACCTCTATTAATACCTGCACCAACTTCAGAAAATCAGACCTTTGGAGTCGCTGCTCCACGGGGGTTGGGACCAGGTCAGACACCAGCTGCCATATCATTGCCTATTACTGTTGGTCCACCTGTACCACTATATGCGCAGGGTAAACCTGAGACAAGTGATCAAGGAATAGGGACCCAGGAAATGATGAGAGGGAGACTCACAGGAACCACTTGATCAATATCGCCAAGATCGCAAACAGCTGAACACCTCAGGTCTCTGATAAGCCTTAGTCCGATTGGGGCTCCTATCGAGGCGATAAGACAAGTAGAGTCAAGTGTGCTAGCACCTCAGACAATGAGCGTGGAAACATCACAGACTCCAATAATGCAGGCCGGAAATATCTCGTTGCAAGGTTTTTCTGTGCGGCAACTAAACGAGTGGCTAGGAAATAATAAACCTTCACAACTTGCTGCAATAACGGCAGCGAAAGATGATTACCTGAACTTTGTGAGACTGGGTGTGGAAGCTGCTGAACTAGTGGAAGGAACAATGGGGGTGAACAGGCTAGAGTCATACACAGAAGCAGAATTGAGATACCTGTGCCCTAAGATTACTAAAGAAGTAGGCAAAGTACATCAGAAATTAGCAAACCTGGCAGACAAGTACAACATTGATATTGAAAACACTAAACATGTGAAAAGAAGTTACAGGTTAGACTTTGATTCAAAAGACTTCGAGCATATGAGATCTGCCGGAATGAAGGCGCATTTAAAGGAAATACTACAAAGTGCGCAAATCTGGGGAGCGTTAGAAAAGTGGGAAGGCAGATGGGCTAGGAAAAGAGATAAGGAGAAAGATGACAGCCCAGGAGCTAGTAAAGCCAAAACTACACCAGATACGAAATCAGTAAAGATACTACCAATGAGAGAAACAGCTGGTGGGGTTTTAATTCATGTACCGTGGTCCCGAGGAGACATCCTATCTTTTACTAATGATTATCCCAGGCTGAGGAAGAAGCCGATCGAGTGGTACCAACAAACAGATAGGTTTGTGAAGCTTGCAAAGTGTCTCTGGGAAGACCTGAATACCTTGTTTGAGATTATTGTTCCGCCCAACTTATGGCTCGAGTGCAAGAGAGGGGTAGACTGGCCGACGAAGGAGCCGGCAAGGGATAAGGTGACCGGAGCACCCTCTGATGAGGTGATGAAGTACTATCATAAAGTGATTGAGTTTTTGAAGCAGAAAGTGCCACCGAAAGTGACTGATTGGCAGAAAATCGACCGGACCTCACAGGAGGTTAAAGAATCAATACATGCTTACTATGAGAGGTTGTTGAAGGCATTCAAACATTACAGTGGTACTGAGACCATTGAGCCGAAAGACATGAACCATCTCGTGTTCAGATTTGTTGAAGGGTTGAGACCAGAGGTTAGCCAGATGATTAAGAATCATTTGATCTTTTGGCAAGCGAAGCCGATTGATGAGGTATTGCAGTACGCAAAATACTGTAGTGATGAAATTGAGCTGAAGCAGAAAAAGTTGAAGGAAAAAGTGATGGTGATGCAGATAAGGGCTGCACAGGCTGGAATACAGGGAAATGGAGTTCAACAAATGATACAACAGCAACCGCAAGGGAATGGTGTGTTTCAGGCACAACCAAGAGGTCGAGGTAGAGGTTTTTTTAATCGCAGTCCAGACTTAAATACTGTTTTGGTTCAAAATGACACGCAAGGGATGAAAAAGATGTCACCATGTCACGCGTGTGGGGGCGTGAGGCATTGGAAGCGGGAATGCCCAAATGTGGTGCAGGATGGTGTCGTTCAACAAAGCACTAATATTGGTACACTACAAAATATGAGAGGTCCAAAATTGAGAAATCAAAACCCGAACGTCCAAAATAACATGGTACAAATGCAAGGGTTACAGCCCATGCAACAAATGCAAATGCCGGGTGTTCAGCCAGCACAAATGCAGCAAGCACAACAGCAGGTTCCCATGGTACCTAGACAGAAAATGCAATTACCAATGGCTCTGATGGGACAGCAACAGGTGATGCTTCCTCAGCAGGTCAGGTGATGAGTCAAAATAATACACTACAGCAATTCCCATTGCGCGGTGAAGATGGAATGAATGAGGAATGGTCGGATGACAGTTCAGACAGTGAAGAGTGCAGGCTTGCAGCGTCCCTAGAGGTAGATAAGAGGGGACCCTATGTAGAAGGAAAGGTAATGGGTCACAAGGTTTCATTCTTGGTTGATACAGGAGCTACACGCTCCACGTGAGGAGGGCAGACGTTCCGAAACTACCACTTTCAGGGCGTACCACCAGGGTTGTCGGAGTAGCAAACCAGTACTTGACAAATCCAATTACAGATCCAGTATAAGTTGAGATTGGCAACTTCCAGGGACTGCATAAGTTTGTAGTTTGCAATTCAAGTCCAGTATCCCTACTGGGAAAAGACTTAGGGGGTTATTCTAACTTTGGAGGAGGTGTTAATCCGTCCCAAAAGTGACGGAAAAGTGACGGATTTACCACCAGCCGTATTACGAGTCCATTATATCCTATGGAACTCGTAATACGTCTGGTGGTATATCCGTCACTTTACCGTCACTTTTGGGACGGATTACCACTCCTCCAAAGTTAGAATAACCCCCTTACTGTGCAAAAAGAAATGTTCGATTACCTGTTCCAGTGATGGAAGTGAGGTGCAGACAAACAGTGATGTTGAAGGAGATGATGGTCAGTTCGCAGAGTTAGAGACAGGAACTGCAAATGAAGATTACCCTTTGATTACATTGTTCCTGATGCTTACAGTGATTGACTTACCTGCCGAGTTACAAGGAACGGTGACAGAGAATGTGTGGGATTTGACAGGAAAAGAAGTGGGACTGATAAAAGGTGTAGAACCAGTTAAAGTACAAGTGAAGCCAAATGCAGTGTTTCCCCAGGTGCCGCAATATCACATGGCGCAAGATGTTCTTATCCAGGTGGCGCAAATAATTGCGGACTTTGTAAAGCAAGGAGTCCTGAAGGAAGTGTTGAGTAGCCCATGTAATTCACCGATAATGGGTCTGAAAAAGCCTTGTGGGAAGGTTCGAATTGTGCAGGACTTAAGAAAAATAAACAAGATTGTGGTACAGTGTTGCCCCATAGTGCCCAATCCAGCAGTGATTATGTTTCAGGTCCCGTGTGATGCTGAATGGTTCACCATTGTAGACCTGTCACAATCTTTCTTTTCAATACCTCTTCATGAAGACAGCCAGTTTTTATTCAGTTTCAAATTCCTGGACAAAGTGTACAGTTGGTGCAGAATTCCTCAAGGGTTTTCTGAATCACCGTCCATCTTCAATCAGATGTTGAAAAAGGACTTAGAGCCCCTAGTACTGCCTTTCAATTCAACTCTAATACAGTACATTGACGACTTGCTGATTGCGTCCAGGACAAAAGATGACTGTAAATATGAATGTATTGGGAAAGAACGGACCTAAAGTGTCGTCAAAGAAGCTGCAGTACTGTCAGAAAGAGGTGAAGTAGTTAGGACACTTGATTGAGAGAGGGTCCAGGAGAATATCGAAGGAAAGGGTGACAGCCATTTTGCAAATGAACCCCCCGACAACAAAGAGAGATGTCAGGATGTTTTTGGGAATGGTGGGCTACTGTCGTCAGTGGATACCCAACTTCTCAATTATCTCAAAACCATTGATAAAGCTGACAGGCAAAGAGATTAAGGATGAGCCGACATACTATAGCTTTATCCAAGGAAGAGCTTGAGTCATTCATGGAATTGAGAGAGTGCATGTGCAGAGCACCAGCTTTTCGTATGCCTGATTATACGAAGCCATTTTTACTGTTTTGTCATGAATGTGATGCTTGCTCTTTGTCTGTCTTAACACAGGTCCATGGAGGTGCAAACCGCCCTGTAGCATATTTTTTAGCTACCTTGGACTCCATCGCAGCAGCCTTACCGGGTTGTTTGCGAGCAGTTGCAGCAGTTGGTCAAAGCCTCACGCAATGTGGAGGAATAGTGATGGGACATCCTCTAACAGTAATGGTTCCGCATTCAGTTGAGATTTTGTAGACTCGAACCAAAACCCAGCACATGACAAAGGCCCGACTTACCAGATATGAGACAATCATATTGGGGTCACCTAATGTTTCACTGAAGCGATGTACTGTATTGAACCCGGCAACTCTACTTCCTGTTGAGAATACTGAGGTTAATAATGAAGAGGAGGTTGAACATGATTGTCTTGAGGTAACAGAACTATGTACGAAGCCCCGACCTGATATTCAAAATACACAGCTAAAAGAAAATGACTGCATTATGTTTGTCGATGGATCCTGTTTGAGAGACTCAGTCGGAATGCTGAGAGCCGGTTACACTGTATGTACCATAGCTAGTATCATTGAAGCTTCCTGGCTCGAGAGAGTGTATTCCGCACAGGTGGCAGAACTAATTGCCGTTACTAAGGCATACCACGCAGCTGAAAATCTGAGAGTCACTATCTATACTGACAGCAGATATGGATTTGGAATTGTACATGACTTTGGCCAATTGTGGTCACAGAGAGGTTTCATGACCTCTTCTGGTTCTCCTGTGAAAAATGGTGAACAAATCAAGGATTTGTTACATGCGATTCAGTTACCTCTTGAAATTGCCGTGGTGAAATGCAATGCTCACGTTAAGTCGCAAGACATTGGGGGTCATTACAACATTGGCGGTAAAAGGTGCTTACCGCCGTGCAGAAGACAGCCAACACACCGCGGCGGCGGCGGGAGCCTGCCACAGCTATTATGACACACATCACGGAATCCGCTGAAATTCAGACACCCACACAACACCGCCACACCAAAGGTCAGCGATAAACATGCGGAAACAAATCCTCCACCTCCACGCCAACAGAAACACGCCCATGCCATTACGACCCACGAATCCACGCGGTGGTCTTTCAACTGCGGTATTCCATTGGCGGTACACACCGCCGCGCTCAAAATACACACACAGCTCCAAAACACCGCCACATTGGACAATTAAAAATACACACACCTGATACACATACAAACAACACTCCCACACATCCAACACAATATAAAACACACACCCACATCACCCACAAACCCCTACGACCCAAAATTAGAGAGAACGCCATAGAGAGACAGCACAGAATAGAGAACCCCATCACACAGAGGCACGCTACACCATCACCCACACAACATCCACACACAAAACACCACATACCACTACACTCACCACACTCATCAACACATACACCACCCCACACCTCACCCACATCACCCCATGTCACGCCAAAGACACCCCCGCTTCTCTGAGGAGGAGCTCAGGGTCATGGTGGAGGAAATCCTACGGGTAGAGTCAAAGCTATTTGGCTCACAGGTACAGCACACATCCATAGCCAGGAAGATGGAGCTATGGCAAAGAATAGTGGACAGGGTCAACGCAGTGGGACAGCACCCAAGAAATAGGGAGGACATCAGGAAGAGGTGGAAAGACCTACGGGGGAAGGTGCGTTCCACGGTATCCAGGCACCACATTGCGGTACAGCGGACTGGCGGCGGACCCCCACCTCCTCCCCCACAACTAATAACATGGGAGGAGCAAGTCTTGACCATCTTGCATCCTGAGGGCCTCGCAGGAGTCGTTGGAGGAACGGACACTGGCAAGTCAAACCTTACCTGCATGCAATCACACCCCCCCACCCTCACACCCTCCCCTATCACCCTAACTCCTCACTAATGTACCCATAACACCAACCACCCATCCCAACCCCAAGACCTGCATGACACAACTAAGCATGGATACCCATCACTAAAGCATGCCCACTGCACATACCCAGAACACCCCCCAAGCATCAGCACACAAGCCCCCACACAGGAATGCCTGCACTGGGGTACACGCACACCCAACCATTGCACACCATGAAACACACACATGCAATAATCATGTACTTATACCCCCGCAGGAACCCAAAGGAACGTCACCACACCAGAGGGTCCAGACAACACCACTCCACCCCCAGAAGAGGCCCACAGTGACGACAGCAGCTCTGCCCTACTGGATCTTGATGACCAGCCCGGACCATCGTGGGCCTCAGGACAGTCGGTTCCCCTTGCCCAGCCACAGCCCAACACCGAACTTCCACCCTCTGGTAACACCAGCACAGCACCCACCCAGCGGGCCCATACCTCCCTACCCAGGACAGGTAAATCAGCGGTGTGTCCACCACTACAGGGCACCCAGGCTAACCCACCACCCCAACAACAACAGGGACCTGGGGGCAGTGGTAGTGGGCACACGGTCCAGGGGACGGAGGCACTGGAACACAGGGGAACTGGGAGGGCTGCTGTGCGACAGAGGGAGAACAGGCCAAGGGAACCTACTCTCAACGAGGCCCTCTCCTCCATCATGGGAGCATACCACCACTCCCAGGAGACGATGGCAACGGTCCTGGACAAGTTGCAGGAGACCCTGCATCTGCAGGAGGAGCAGTATTTGGGGTTCAGGGAGGAGCTCAGGACCATCGCCTCCGCCCTGGGCACCATTGTAGGGGTGCTGACGGACATTCAAATGACTTTGAGGGACACCGTGGCACTCCAAGGGGCCCCTGACACAAGCCACAACGATGAAATGCCCACCACCTCTGCCGACGCTAGTGGACAGGACGCCCAGCCACAGGACCACCACACCAGCACCCCACCCCCTGCAGACGGACAACCACCACGAAATCGGTCCCTGAGATCCAGGAACAGGACAGAGCAAGATGGCAAGACCCCCGCCAGGAAATAAGACTACCCTGATTGTCCCCCCACTGACCCACTTTGTTACCCTGTCCAGATTGGAACTGCCCCAGCTCCACTTCCAATGGCCAGATGTGCAATGTACCTGTGAGACTAATAGACTGGACTCTGCCATGGACATTCTTCCACCATAACCCATCCCGATTTCACAACCCCCCTTCATTTTTCTGCACTTAAATAAACACCCTTGAAACACTAATAAAACTGGAGTCAGTCTATGATTTTGAACATTGTATTGTCGATTACAGTGTCAAAAAGGGTTACCCATTGGAAGGCCAACATACCAATGTCACACATCACAAGCCTTTCAAGGGTGCAAGCTGTTGACACGTAGGTTACCACATTTGTGAAACTGAAATAGAAGGGGACAACTCAATTAACAAATAGTGAGTGAAATGTAGGTACAGGATAGAGGTAGACGTGTGAAAGTTAATGCAATGTTAAACCTGAAAATGTACTCACCTGTGTCTCACTGGAAATATTGCTGTATGACTGACTCCCTGTTGTCGTTTTCGTCTTTCTCAGCTTCATCCTCATCACTGTCCACAGGCTCCACAGGCTCCACAGCTGCTACAACACCGTCATCTGGATCATCCTCCTGCAGAAAAGGCACCTGGCGTCGCAATGCCAAATTATGGAGCATGGAGCAGGCGATGATGATGTCACACACCTTCTTCGGTGAGTAGAATAGGGACCCACCTGTCATATGGAGGCACCTGAACCTGGCCTTCAGGAGGCCGAAGGTGCGTTCGATCACCCTCCTAGTCCGCCCATGGGCCTCATTGTAACGTTCCTCTGCCCTGGTCCTGGGATTCCTCACTGGGGTCAATAGCCACGAAAGGTTGGGGTAACCAGAGTCCCCCAATAGCCATACACAGTGCCTCTGGAGTTGACCCATCATATCAGGGATGCTGCTATTCCGCAGGATGTCGGCGTCATGCACAGAGCCTGGGAAGATAGCATTTACCTGCAAGATGTACTGGTCTGCCAAACAGACCATCTGGACATTCATCGAATTATAACTCTTCCTGTTCCTGTACACCTGTTCACTCCTCTGGGGGGGGACCAGAGCTACATGGGTCCCATCAATAGCACCTATGACGTTGGGGATATGTCCAAGGGCATAGAAGTCACCTTTAACTGTAGGCAAATCCTCCACCTCAGGGAAAATGATGTATCTCCTTATGTGTTTCAGCAGGACAGACAACACTCTGGACAAAACATTGGAAAACATAGGCTGGGACATCCCTGATGCCATGGCCACAGTAGTCTGAAATGACCCACTTGCAAGGAAATGGAGCACTGACAGCACCTGCACGTCAGGGGGGATTCCAGTCGGATGGCGGATTGGTGACATCAGGTCTGGCTCCAACTAGGTACATAGTTCCTGGATTGTGGCACGGTCAAACCGGTAGGTCACGATCAAATGTCTTTCTTCCATTGTCAACAGGTCCACCAGCGGTCGGTACACCGGAGGATTCCGCCATCTTCTCATATGTCCCAGCTGACGGTGCCTAAGAAGGACAACAGCGAAGAACCAGTCACTATTCCTCCAGGTATGTACTCACAGTTACACACAAGACTACACCACTCACAAAACCCCTTCCTGTATGTGTGTTGATTATAGGCCTAGCTATGTGTGACGCAGTAGTAAATGAAGCCATGTGGGCCCCTGAAATGGCGGCTGCCTGACCTCTAAAATGGGACAATGGAATTGTGGGGTAACTGCGCTGGCGTTGGACACCGTCACGGTAGGCGGTCGTAGAGCGCGGTGCAATGCTGCATTGGTTAACGTTGGACCCTATGGGTCCCAGGAGCCAATGAACAGGTGCGCCGGCGGGGATGATGCGCCCCGCCGTGGACGTCACCGCCGCGGACGTCACCACCATTTTCTATCTCTTCAATCACTAGATACCTGACCTTCGACAGGAGAGGACCTACACTGCTAGTGCTGCTGTGACCTCGGTCTGGAAGCGACGATGGCTGCTGCGTCTGGGGAAAGGGCCCCTGCCTTCACTGCACAGGAGCTGGAGAAACTTGTGGATGGGGTCCTCCCCCAGTACATGCTACTCTACGGTCCTCCAGACCAACAGGTCAGTACACAGGGAGCACGTTGGATGGGCTATGCCTGGGTGGAGAGGGCTGGTTGGAAGAGAGAAGGGTGCAGAGTTCATAGAACATAAATGCATGGGAATGAATGGGCCACATGGCCAGAGTAGGGAGGGGGCCACTCACATTGACGGTGCAGTAGGTAATGACTGTTCCTCTTTCCTTGTGCATATCATGTAGGTCAGCGCCCACCAGAAGAGGGACATTTGGCGTGCCATCGCCAAGGAAGTCCGGACCCTGGGGGCCCACCAGAGACGGGGCACCCACTGCCGTAAGTGATGGAAGGACATTCGCCGCTGCAGCAAGAAGACAGCGGAGGCTCAGCTGGGGATGGCCTCCCAACGTGGGAGGGGTGCCCGTCGCATTATGACCCCCCTGATGTTCCGGATCCTGGCGGTGGCCTACCCGGAGTTGGATGGGCGCTTAAGGACATCACAGCAGACACAAGGGGGTGAGTACAACCTCATTCTGTGGACTTTGCGTGCAGTGAAGGTGTCTGGGTGGGGGAGGTGGGCTGTGGGTGTCCCTAGTCCAGGGCGAGTTAGGTAGGCAAGGCCCCTCCGTAATGTAGGCCATGTGGCACTCTACCCCAGCTCAGAACAGTGGCAAGTTGATGTATAGTTGCCCCTTTGCCATCCATGTGCGCAGATTTCTACCATTGCCATGTAGGCCATATCCCAGAAATTGCATGTGCAGAGGGCAGGAGCACGGCGTAATGCATGGGGCTGCTGCGTCTGTCTTGTCCGCCAACGGTAGCGGTATGCCAAGCACTAAAACTCTCTTTCTTCTGTCTCCCCCCCTTTTCCTGCTCTCCCTGTCCTTTTGTACATCAGCATCATCAGGGGGAGGTACAGTGGCACCGGAGCACGAGGGAGCTGCATCCCACATGGCCATGGAGGGCCACACCACAGACTCTGAATGCACCAGTGGGACGGAGGGTGAGGGGAGCTTCACAGGCCACAGGATCACCAACCAGCGACACTGACTCGTCCGCCGATGTGAGCTCCCCTGTGGTGGCAGCACCATCTGTGCGCCCCACTTCTACAGGTACAGCCGTCACCTCCCCTACCAGCACCGCCCTCCCAGCAGCCCCTCAGCGTTCGCCCTGTGCCCGCTCACCCAGGAGGGTGGGCATCACCTTCGCCCCAGGCACCTCAGGCCCTGCCCCTGTCACCCCTGCTGCCCTCAGTGAGGAGGCCATGGACCTCCTCAGGTCACTCACTGTTGGGCAGTCTACCATTGTGAATGCCATCCAGGGTGTAGAACGAGAGTTGCAACACGGTAATGCATTCCTGGAGGGCATTCATTCTGGTCAGGCTGTCCTTCAGCGAACCCTGCAATCTCTGGCCTCAGCACTGATGGCAGCCATTGTCCCTGTGTCCAGCCTCCCCCCTCCAACTTCCTCCACTCAGACCCAATCCCCTGTACCCCAGCCCATCCCAAGCACACCTACAGACCAGCATGCACACAAGTCATCACCCAAAAGTAGCTCAAGCAAACATAGGCACCACACACACCACAGGCACTCACACAAGCATCACACCCATACAGACACAGCAACATCCACTGTCTCCACTGTGTCCCCCTCCTCCTCTTCTCCCTCCTCCCTCCCAGTCTCGTCTACACACACACCTGCATGCACCACATCTACAGGCACTAGGACTCGCACCAGGACACCCAGCACCACAAGCTGCTCACCTGCACTCACCACCCCCACTGCCATTTACACGTCCCCTGTGTCCTCTCCCAGTGTGTCTGTGACGCCCCCTCCCAAAGTACACAAACGCCGGCAATCACTCACCCAACATCCATCCACCTCACGACAGCCTCCAGTACCTGCACCTGCACCCAAAACACCTTAAGTGACACCTCCTACAACCACCTCCTCTTCCTCCACTCCCAGACCCCCTCCAACTACCCATCCCAGTGTCCATCAGAAACTGTCCCTATGTCAAATTGACCTTTTTGCCCCCACCCCCCCTCCAATTCATCAGTCCAGTCATAGCGCCTCAGCCAAAAAGCCTCCAGTACCAGTGGTGCGTGTTCTAGGTTTTTGGAGTGCACCGTCCACCAGGGCAGGCAGTAGTACCCAGAGCCAAGGCACTGTCAGCCCACCCCCTGTAAAGGCTCTGAAATTGGAGAGTGGACGACGGGACAGTGTCAAGACTCCTGGTGGGACTACAACTGAAATGGGATCGAAGGCGATTGGTGAGTCAGCTGTAACTCCAAAAAAGGTGGGGAAGGTCCAGAGGAAGTCTCCCCAGCCTGTTGTGAGTGTCACGGCGGAGAAGTGCGCTATCATTTCCGGCGGTCCAGACACAACCGCCAGCACCGTCGTTACTGGTCCCAGAAATCCCACCGCCAGAGTCACAGCCCAGGAGGGCCCAAGTATCATTACTGGTCAGGAGACTACCGCCAGTGTCACAGCCCAGGAGGACCCAAGTATCGTTACTGGTCAGGAGACCACCGCCGGAGTCACAGCCCAGGAGGGCCCAAGTATCGTTACTGGTCAGGAGACCACCGCCGGAGTCACAGCCCAGGAGGGCCCAAGTATCGTTACTGGTCAGGAGACCACCGCCGGAGTCACAGCCCAGGAGGGCCCAAGTATCGTCACTGGTCAAGAGACCACCGCCAGAGTCACAGCCCAGGAGGGCCCAAGTATCGTCACTGGTCAGGAGACCACCGCCAGAGTCACAGCCCAGGAGGGCCCAAGTATCGTTACTGGTCAGGAGACCACCGCCGGAGTCAGTGCCCAGGAGGGCCCAAGTATCGTCACTGGTCCAGAGACCACCGCCAGAGTCACAGCCCAGGAGGGCCCAAGTATCGTCACTGGTCCAGAGACCACCACCAGAGTCACAGTCCAGGAGGGCCCAAGTATCGTTACTGGTCAGGAGACTACCGCCGGAGTCAGTGCCCAGGAGCGCCCAAGTATCGTCACTGGTCCAGAGACCACCGCCAGAGTCACAGCCCAGGAAGGGCCCAACTATCGTCACTGGTCCAGAGACCACCGCCAGAGTCACACCCCAGGAGGGCCCAAGTATCGTCACTGGTCCAGAGACCACCGCCGGAGTCACAGTCCAGGAGGGGCCAGGATGCCACAGCCCCGCTGGGCAATGATGGAACATCATGCCACACACCAATGTCCAGTGTGGAGATCGTCATGCCACACACCAATGTCCAGTGTGGAGATTGTCATGCCACACACCAATGTCCAGTGTGGAGATCGTCATGCCACACACTAATGTCCAGTGTGGAGATTGTCATGCCACACACCAATGTCAGTATCAGAACCGCCATGTCAAAGCACTGATGAACAGTCCTGAACCGCCATGTCAAAGCACTGCTGAACAGTCCTGAACAGCCATGGCAAAGCACCGCTGAACAGGGCACAGACCGCCATGTCAAAGCACCGCTGAACAGTCCTGAACCGCCATGGCAAAGCACCGCTGAACAGGGCAAAGACCGCCATGTCAAAGCACCGCTGAACAGTCCTGAACCGCCATGGCAAAGCACCGCTGAACAGGGCAAAGACCGCCATGTCAAAGCACCGCTGAACAGTCCTGAACCGCCATGGCAAAGCACCGCTGAACAGGGCACAGACCGCCATGTCAAAGCACCGCTGAACAGTCCTGAACCGCCATGGCAAAGCACCGCTGAACAGGGCAAAGACCGCCATGGCAAAGCACCGCTGAACATAGCAAAGACCGTGTAGGTATGAATAGGCCGCCACATCAGGCATCCTTATTCCATGTGTAGCTGGGACAGTGACAGGACAGGAACTTTCACGGGGAGACTCATCCAGTCTGGGCACCAGTCCCACCCAGTACCAGTAGAGAACTGCATCTACTTGAGAGACTGTGGCTTTGCACTCCCCAGGACGGCACAGTGGGCAACCCACCCACTGTAGAGACTTGAGAGACTGTGGCTTTGCACTCCCCAGGATGGCACAGTGGGCAACCCACCCACTGTAGAGACTTGAGAGACTGTGGCTTTGCACTCCCCAGGATACATCAATGGGCATGGAGCCCCGCCGTGGATCTGGCTTCGCATTCATGTGGCTGCGGTGCCCCCCCTTCCCTTCCCCCTGAGGTGCCTGTAGTGTTTCTATCTGATGCCCTGGCAGTGTTCTCTCGGCTTTTGGTCAGGTATCTATTGTGGGCCTCGCCCATGCATTTTTGGACTGTTGGTGCACGGACATTGTTGTGTACATATCTGCACTACTTCTTGTATTGTATATGTAATTATGACAGATTTCAAGATATATATCAGTATATTTTTGTATGACATGTATATTGGCACATTACAATGTTTGACCGCAATTCGCATTGTCTTTGCATTCTTCCGGGGGGATTGTGGGTTGTTCATGTGATATTTTTGACTGCATTGGTGTGTATGTTGTGCTATGCGAGGGTGGGGGTGTTTGGTGGGTGTCCCCCTAACTTTTGCCTCCCCGTGTCGTAGGTGCAGTACTCACCGGTATCTTCGGCGCCTACGTCGCTGTTGGTCGTAGAGGAGCAGAAAGACAAGGGCAGGTAGTATTTGGAGTTCCGGCTCCATGGAGTCGTCGTTCCTCGTGGAGTGTGTTCAGGTGAGCGTTTTCCCATAGCAAAAGCTGTTTCCGCCTTGTTTTTATCCGCGGTGAATCCACCCCGGAAAAGGTGGCGGATTGGTGTGTTCTGATACTATGGGCGGTACATTGTCTCCCGCCTTTCTGTTGGCGGTAACCGCCGCGCTGCTTGTCTGTACAGCTGTGGCGGGCGGTGTGTTAAAGTGGCTGTCTTTGTTGGCGGTTTCCGCCAGGGTCATAATTCCCTTTTTTTGTCCGCCGGCCTGTTTGCGGTCTTACTGCCGCTTTAACACCGTCCTCCAGGGTTGTAATGACCCCCTTTGTGTCCATGGGAAACGGCTATGCAGATCAAGTCGCAAGGTTTTGCGCATTGAACTGTATATCGTTCAAGGATCAGTGGGAATTGATGCCGCAAACTGAAAATGACACATGCTTGAACCTTGCATTAAGGGTGGTCGAAACATTAGATGAGCTAAAGACATTACAGGGTCATGCTAGCAAAGAGGAAAAAAGCTCCTGGCAAAGAATGCAATGTGAACAGAGGGCTGACGACTTGTGGGTCTCAGAGGAGGGGAAATTAGTTTAGCCAAACAGTCTTCTGTCACAATTTGCAAGTCTCTATCATGGACAGGCTCACCTCGGGAGAGATGCAATGATTAGGTCATTTAAGATCGATTGGTTTAACCCAAAGTTCAGACATGCCACAGAGGTTACCTGTCACAGGTGTATCATCTATCAACAGATGAATGCCGGAAAAGGGACTGTGGTAACTTTGAGCCACATAGGGAGAGCTGGTGGTCCATTTAGCAAGATGCAAATGGATTTCATTGAAATGCCCGTTTGCGGAGGATTGAAATACGTGTTGGTGATTGTGTGTGTTTTCAGCCACTGGATTGAAGCTTACCCCACACGTAGAAATTACAGTCTCACAGTTGCAAAACTGCTGCTTAGGGAACTAATACCTAGGTTCAGCTTTCCGGTCTCTATAGAATCAGATAGGGGCAGACACTTTGACAGTGAGGTGATTAAGCTCTTGTGTGCTGCATTAGTCATCGAACAGAAGCTGCATTGTAGCTACCGTCCTGAAACATCAGGATTAGTAGAGCAAATGAACGGTACTTTAAAATCAAGAATGGCGAAGATGTGCGCAGCTACCAATATGAAATGGCCAGATGCATTGCCCTTAGTGCTGATGTCAATGAGGAACACCCCTGATAAGAAGACAGGACTATCACCACACGAGATCCTTATGGGTAGAGCTGTGAGGCTGCCTGCAGTACCTGCAAATGCTCTTGTGAATATCACAGATGATATGGTGTTGGACTACTGCAAAGGCTTGCCTGATGTGATTTGCTCTTTTTCTCACCAGGTGGAAGCTAACACATTGCCACCGATCGGTGATCCAGGTCACACCCTGCAAGCCGGTGACTGGGTGGTTGTCAAGAAGCACGTGAGAAAGTCGTGTTTGGAGCCGCGCTGGAAGGGGCCATATCAAGTAATATTGACAACAACCACTGCTGTGAAATGTGCAGGCGTTCCAAACTAGATACATGCCAGCCACACAAAGAAGGTAACGTGTCCAACTGATGAGGAACTTGAAGTTTCCGACTCAACAGTTCCAGAGAGGGAAGTCTCAGGGCCTGAAAATAGCCAAGAGAGAACTGAGACTACAGGAGAGCCCACTGAGAACAGCCTTGTCCCTCAAATAGTAAATGAGGTCGAGAGACGTGACAATGTGCCTATCTCAGTAGAGGCAGCAGGAAAACTAAGTCAAGGAAAGGTTCTCCCAGAAGCAGATGGGTACGGGTTAGAACTTGAACCCGTTACTGATCCAGAAGAAGAAGAGGAAGAAGAAGGCAAAATAGTAGAAAGAGATCAAAATACACCGGCGGCCCCTGAGCCAATTACAGGTCCATCAAGAGAAAACACCATATTACAAGAGAAGGGTGCTGTTCAGCGTCCTGAAAAGACAAACCGGAAGAAGACGCATAAGGGAGGTAACTGGCCAGAGAAGCAGGCTGCAAAAGCAAGAAGCGTACCAGGTGAAACAATAACAGAAGAAACCGACACCACAATAACAGAAGATCTGAGTGAAAGAGAATTGCAAGTCGAACGCAGATTGAAAAGAAAGAGAACTGCAAATAGGAGGTATGCAGGTCCTGAGTGGGCATATGCAACAACATCTGAATGGCAACAAGAATTCTTAGCGTTCTGTTTTGATCGAGAAGTACCAGGCCAATACTACGGTACCTGAAGTAACTAAAAAAAAAGACTTTGTTAAAAATCAAAAACTGAAAAACTAAAGCAAAGAGACTTATAAATTACCGGATGAGACACTGTGAACCTGATTTGACTTTAAGAACCCGATTATGACAAGCTGCTAACTTGATTTGACAAAGGGGTCCTGGAGTGAGTGAAACACTGTAAATACACGCAGAAGAGAGAAAGAGACTTTCGCATTAAGAGAAAAGAAAAAAAGAAAAGAGAAAAAGAAAAAGAGTTTTATATCATCCTCAAGTTGATTGTTTTGTTGCTGTCTGATTCTTTACAGACATGGCTTATAATAGAGGTAGTAACAAGAAGGGTAAGGTGTGTGGTTGGTTAAGTCTTATATTAGGTATTGTATTGTGTGTGCAATAATAATTGTGGGAGTGATTGTGGGAATGGTGTGGTTGGACAAGAAAGTGACTAACCATGCTTCAAAACCTGAAACTACAACACTAACACCGTGGGAAAAGTTTGAGCAGGATGCAAAACACTTGCATGAGGAAACTAACTCAAAGGGGGAACTTTCTACTAATGTCTTCTATCACTTGCTGAATGAGTATGTTGAGACCATGGATGCGAAAAACTGTTATGCGTGCACAAAGATTCCTTCATCAGTACAAGAAGGGGTCACTTACCATAGCCTTCCACTAACCTACGGGATAAGTTGTAGCTTGCTATTAACAAGATTCTATAATCAAGAGCATGTGCAATACTTTTATTCAAATCTGGATGTTGTGTTTTCTTTTGTGCCTGTGATTGAGTTTCTGAACAAGCCAGCTAAAGAGCATAGTATAAAATTAGAGTTTTCTTTGAACAGACTCTTACATTTGGGACAGCTTATGCACACCGCAACAATCTGACCTGCTTATTGACACCTGTAGAGAAAAGCTTCTTAGATCACACCGATGAAAGGGTTAGAAAAACGCACATATGCAAATGATTATGCTTACACTGCAATAAAGACACAAGGCAAACTAGCTATAGATGCATTACATGTAGGAAGGCTTTGTATATATAGGCCGAAATCTGAACAGGACACTTTATTTGTGGGAACGAGTGAATGCAGACGTGTTTTTGTTTCAGAGTAAATGGACATTCATGTTTAATGGACAGGATCCAGCGATCCCTGGGATCTATTATATCTGTGGACTTAATGCTTATTACCGTCTCCCTAAGGGATGGTATGGGACATGTTATTTGGGAATAGTTTTCCCAAAGATTTACCAGATTGATGACTTAAAGTAAATACCTAAAACATCTGAATTACAACATGCTAGACAAAAACGAGAGACAGCGGCTGCTGTCTTTGGTGGCATATTTGGAGCCATAATTCCTTGAGTAGGGGTTATTTTAAACTCCATAAAGATTCAAAAGTTGTGGATAACATGCTGACGAATTTTACAGGGCCTATACTCCTGATGGATACTGAACTTGCAGCGGAAAGAGCTATGACTCTTCAAATCCGGCTTGCTTTAGACATTCTTTTAGCAAAGAGTGGGGGGGTCTGCAAGATGCTCAACGAGCGTCATTGTTGCTCATATATACCTGACAATAGTAAAAAGATTAGAGGTATGCTTACTAACCTAACTAAAGATAGTGCAGATTTGAAGGATTTGAAGGAACCTGGAGTGTGGGAGAAATTTGGAAAGGGAATTGCCAGAGTAGGGAGCTGGTTTAGCAATATTTGGAATGGGGTACTTGCAAAAACTTTAGGGGGTCTATTAATTGTTCTGGCCTGTCTATTAGGATTGTGGGGAGCATGCAAAATAAATGATAAAATCAAAAGAATTTGAACAAAGAGAAGCAAAAGGAATGAGGAAAGTGAAAGGGAGAAAATGTTTAATGAAATTTGGGAGAGTTCACACAAGGGACAAGATGTTGAAATGCGCATTAAGCGTAAAGTGCAAAATTAGAGTGAAAGGTTAAAAGAAAGGTTTATGATGACGAACGTCATCAGAGGAGGGACTGAGAGAGAGTAGCTTATGTAAACTATATTAACATGAAATGTTTTTGAATTAGTGTGTGATGCTGCCGCATAGAAACTATAATAATAGTAATTTTGCTTAGATGTGCGCTTGAATTGTGACCACGATGAATGGCCGCCAATGTATACGCGAACTAATAATGATAATCAAAATGTTTATATTACGTTTAAATAAGTTTATACTAACATTTGCGTTATTAAGTCTGTACTTACATTCTGATGTTTGTGATTTTCGCTTTAATGAAAGCTTATCAAAGTTGCCATCTCGTGACTACGCTATTATGTTTCTTGGTGTTGAGATTAACGCATTTGCTATTAGACTGTAATTAATAGGGAATAAAATTCATAAAATTCTACTAAACAAGGTGTGGTTATTCATGGCTGAAAGGTCATGGTAGCATCTTTGAATTGATTAATGACTTTGACTAATGTGAAATGCATTGTCGTGATAAATATTGATGACATTATTGATGTATTGATTGATATATTGATTAGCTATCTCGTCCTACGGTGTCTCTCAACTGGGTCAAAAGATTCATTGGCCTAAAACGAGTCCTGATGTGTAATAAAATATCATAAAGGGACGCGTTATCACCCTCAAAGCAGCTATGATTTCATCTGAAG
This sequence comes from Pleurodeles waltl, assembly GCF_031143425.1. Taxonomy (NCBI): domain Eukaryota; kingdom Metazoa; phylum Chordata; class Amphibia; order Caudata; family Salamandridae; genus Pleurodeles; species Pleurodeles waltl. The sequence goes on along the minus strand of NC_090439.1, from coordinate 822,537,549 downwards.
TAATAGGCCTATACAACCAATGCTGCTGCTCCGAGGATAGACAGGGGAGAGTATCTTCCCCCAACCAAGTTTGAACAGCACGTTCAGTACCTCGATCTCTTCTGTATAAAGTTGGGAAAAAAATTGTACAAAGGCCCTATTTGTTTACCCGCTCTCTCTGGTCCTCTGTCCTTGTTCTACCTCAATTTCCTTAATGGAATTCCTTGCTTGATCCCTTTTTGCTTTCCAAGCCAGTAGTTTCCATGGGTTTTCCCCATATTCAAAATGCGCCAACCTACTCACCTCCCATCGCTTCATTAGCCTTGCTTGCAAAAGAGCTTCAACTTGATGTTTCAAAACGTCTACTCTCTGCTGCCTTACACGCTTCTCATCTTCATCTGTACTCGTCAATAACTGTTCTCTACAAATCCTCATTTCTCTTTCTAAATTCTCTAACTCCTCCCTATACAGCGTATTCTTCTAACTGGCAGTAATAATAAGAATCCCTCGTATCTCAGCCTTATAGGTGTCCCAAACCACATGAAATGGGTCTGAAGCCAGGTTCACCTTAAAAAACTCCTCCGTTTCTACATGCAGCCTGGTTCCGACTTCTTCATCTAATAATAAGGAGCGGTCCAACGTCCACCGACTCACCTCCCTCTCTTTTAATAGATTCATTTTTAATACGACCGCTCCATGATCCGACAAAAGAGGGGGGAGATACACAATATTCACTATCGCATCGCGCCATAGCTGATCCACCAAGAAATAATCAATACGCAAAGAGTGCTATACTTCTTATTGTTATATGAAAAAACCTGTTGAGGTCCCACTCTATCTCTCCACCAGTCTTCCAATGCCCTTTCCTTCATCATCCTTTTAAAAAACTGCTGAGAATTTGAATTAAATACTGGTCTGCTTTTAGTTGATCTATCTAACTTATTGTCCAATATTATGTTAAAATCTCCTGCCATTAACACTGGGTCTGAGAAATCCAACAACTGACAAAACAGCTTCTTAAGAGGCTCTATATCGTCACTATTGGGACCATAAAATCCAGCCAGAGTAACAGGTCTGCCAAGTAACTTAACTTTAATTATTACCCATCTCCCTCCGGTATCTACACTGACCTTTAATATTGCTGGATCGCACTGATGTTTAAACAATATTGCCACCCCCCTAATGTGAGAGCCCTGTTCAGTACATACACAACAGTAGACCCACTTCTGATTTCTAAACAAGGCTTTACATTCTTCACCTGTTAGATGCGTTTCTTGCAGTATCAAAACCTGAGCAGAAGAATCCCTCAGATACTGTAAAATCCTGTCTCTCCTGCCTCTCAACCTTGAACCATTCACATTCCAAGATAGTATTTGAAGTTTCCCCTGCGAGCAAGTAAATCCTTGGGCTGCCCCTTCCTTATACATCCCTTACAGACTGACTAATAAGCTGAGGTGTACAGGACTTTTTTTCTTCTTGCCAATATTGCCCCCATCTGCTCCCCACCCTGTGTTCCCCTTGCCCCCCCTTGCGTGCCCCCCCTTTCCGTCCCAGGAGAACCTCCCCCCTTTGTTCAGGTCCATGACCCAATTCTGAAGCACCAATTGACCATCCCTCAGCGGGCAAAGATTACTTCTCAATACCTCCATCTTTAATAGTCTCCAGCAGCTCATCCGCTGCTTTCACCTCTCTTACATTATACATTTTGTTGTTGTGCACAACCTTGAGGGTAGCCGGGAACTTCATCTGAACCGAGGCGCCTTGTTTCCTAAAATCTTCCATCCGCCTCCCTAGCTCCCACTGCCTATTTATAGTTGCACTATACAAATCAGACCTGACCTCAAACGTAAAGTGATCTCCCTTTAATGTTTTCTGTCTAAGAGCCAAGGACAGGATTTTCTCTTTCAAAGAATAGGTTTGAAAATTTATCAGTATCTTCCGAGGTTTAAGACTACCTGGCCTCTTCCTAAAGAGGTCTCTATGAATTCGCTGAATATCCCCTGCTATTTCCTCTGGAGACTCTTCCAAGGAAAGCAAACTCTTAAGAAGAGAGCTCAGAAATGTTTTTAAGTTTCCACCTTCCACACCCTCCGGAACATTCAGCACTTTCAAATTGTTTCTCCTAGAGTTGTTCTCCAATTGTTCCAGCTTGCTCTGAAGGACCTGCTCATTTCCCTTTAGCATATCGAATTCTTTTTTGTGGTCTCTCATTTCCACTTTAATTTCTCCCACCGCCTTTTCCAGTGCTTGTGTTCTTAATACCAAAAGATTCAATTTTTTTTCCAGAGCTCCACAGGCCTCCCTTATTTCCCCTTGATTAATTTCAGAGATGACAAAACCTTTTTTAATATCCTTCGATAAGGTTGAAAACACTGCCTCAATAGGGGAGCCTGGCCTACTACCAAGTACTACTGAGCCCAAGTTGGAGGTCATGGGGGGGGGAAACAGGAGCCCCACTTCCCTGCGACATGTCAACCAACAAAGATACAGATTGAGGGACTATCTCCTAACTAACCATAGCTTCACCAACCTTCTCCTGACCAACCAGAGTCCCTTGAGACGTTGAGGGTTGCTGTTGCATATCATGAGAGTATCTCCCACCTTGACAACCATCTTCCCCCTCTGCCTCCATCACCAAATCCTTTGAAACACTCCCATTCATCTCGTCTTCAAAATCACCAACTTATCAGGGGACTTAACTTTTAAAAACATTTTTGCCGATGGAGTCAATTTGGAGCTTACTGTTTTCTTCCTAGTTTTAATATTTTTTTAGGGGCTTGAAACCACCATTTACACTTCCTTCCCCAGTGTCAGATTTAGCTCGTGGCAAACTTTGCCTATCAAGAAGGGTATGGCGCCTCATAGAATCCAACTTACAATATACCATGCCCGGATGGCTCTCCTCACTCTCCTCACTCCCACCGCCTCCTACCTTATTTCGAAGTGCTTTTTTGCCAGAAAAGAAACAAATACTGGAGCTATTACTGCACCGCCTTCCCACTGGCTTCGAGCTTGAAGCTGTTCTGTCTTCAGTCGGCAGCCTGTCAGCGTCAGTGCTGACTCTGCCAGCCCTAACCCGGAAGGGGAGTCGGGGTGCAACGCACCTACAGCACCACAGCTCAAGCCTTGCCCTGAGCCAGCACAGCCCAGGGGAAGCACCGGGAGCCCCAACGAGGTTCCCGCTATTGCCGCTGCTCCCATTCCCGAGCACGGGAGCAGGTGGAATCGTCTTCCTGAATCGCCTCCCAAAGAAGCCGGAGATGCCGTCCAATGTGCCTGGTGCCGAGGAGCCAGTAAGTGCTTCAGCGCGCTGCGCTAGAGGCAGCCGCCATGTTCTCCCCCTCAGTTTGATCACATTTTTTGTAAGTACAAAAACAGGGCACACAATTTTTACACCACTTAAAAAACTGTCAAACAATACCTTCATCTCTGTTTCCATCCATTCTTTGAGTCAGGTACAATTTCTTTTTAGTTCTGTGTTTGTAGGTATCACCAGTCTGTAGCCTGTGATTTATGCTCACCTTCCCGCAGGCAGCGGTGCTATTGGAAAACATAATTTTTAGTCTGATTACAGAACTCCTAAGCACGCAGCAGGTGTTTGCACCCTCTTTCTGCATCTGTGTTTCTCCTGTATTACATGAGGGCAGTTGTTTGCACCCTCTTTCTGTACCTGTGTTACTCCTGTATTACTTAAGGGTAGGTGTTTGCATCCTCTTTCTGCACCTGTGTTACTTCTGTATTACATAGTGTGCAGGTGTTTGCACCCTCTTTCTGCACCTATGTTACTCCCGTATTACATAAGGTGCAGGTGTTTGCACCTTCTTTCTGCACCTGTGTTACTCTTGTATTACATAAGGGGCAGGTGTTTGCACCATCTTTCTGCACCTGTGTTACTCCCATATTACATAAGGGGCCAGTGCCTCTACTCTAATGCCCATTGCATGAGTGCAAGGTAAAAGGGACATTCCCACGTTTGCATGTAAGGATGGTTCCAGGCAAATAAGGGGTACCATCATGTACGCTATCAGGAAATTTACTTCTTATTAATAGTTACATAGATATTAAAATGGTCAACTGTAACGTATTTATTATTTTTATTTCAGACTCCGTTTTATGTGTTTGATAGTGCCAGCGCCGCTTCTCATTAGTTCATCCAGGACAAGGTACCGCACAACTGTGATATGTTTGTTTTATGTATTACATTAATTAGGATCAAAAGTGATCGCTAATACCATGGTCAAAAAATCCCCCACTTGACGGATCACAGCGACATCTTCCATGCACAAACTAGGGTAAAAGCAGCACTTTTCTGGAAAGTTTGTGGAGATTCGCCAAACAGTGTCAAAATTATTGGCAACACAAAAAATGCATTCCCTATGGAAACGCTGACATAACTATAACTACACAGTGGCAACCAATGTAACTGCATCCAATAACCAGAAGTATGAGTTTATCATGACTCGCGCTCCTAGCTTTACATGCATATTGGAGGCCATATGACGTAAACTATTTTGTTGACTAGAAATATTTATGCCGGTGGTAGCTTGCACAATTTTCTCCTTTTTAGTTCTACAGTATGATCTCCTGTTGGGACAATCATATCATCTAATTTGCTTCGTGTGGCCCAACTCAGATTTACTTGGACCTTAGAATTACTTTCCATCAGTCTGTATGTTCTTGGATGATTTGCACAGCCCCCTGGTTCCTGTCATAGGATCCAACACTTGAGACTACTTTACTATGTGTTCGACCTTTTCAAGATTTACTTGGATCAATAATTTGGTTGAGGACTTGCTTTTTATATTCAGATTTGTTACTTCAACGTGTTTACATTAGCCTTGAAAAAATCACTTACCATAAGGAAACACATCAGCTGGCTGTTATTGTGCCGTGATGTATATTGGAATGTACAGAGTTTCCTATGATGCAAGAGATGTATTATTTTGAAACTAAGGCCTAGAGAATCTTATGTGGTGAACTTTCAATCTTACTTTTGGACTTCTACACTTGTGTGCATGGTATCTGTATTTAGGTGAAAGCTGAAAACCTAATAAAGAGTTATGAAAAATTTTCATTATCAGATGAAAAAAAGATCATGGACCCAATTCACAAAGGTACACTTAGGCTTAAGTGTAAGTTTACTACTCTTTGGTATTCACAAAGGTATTTGCTAGTAGTAACTTTACTACTAGAAAACTTATTAATAGTAAAGTTACTAGTAGTAACTTACCCATTTGAATACAAAAGTGTAGTAAAAATAAACTTAAGTGGCAAACTTAGACATAAGTCTACTAAGTTTACTACCTTTGGTATTCATAAAAATAAATCACTACTAGTAACTTTCCTATTAATAACTTTACTGCTTTACTTTTTTATTACTAATGTTACTAGTAGTAAAGTTACTAGGAGTAACTTTCCTTTGTGAATACCAAAGGTAGTAAACTTACACTTAAGTCTAGTGTAGGAGGCTGGTTCTCTATATGGTTCACTAGAAAGAAGTACACCGTGCAGAGTCCAGAGGATCCCCAATTGGTTGAAAGAGGCAAAAGTCGATAATAACAAAACCCTCTTTTGTGGTAGTGTAGCAGTTATGCTTATCAGAGGGCAGTACTAAGCATTTGATGTACTCACAGAGGCAATAAATAAGTCTCACACTCAAAGAATAAATTCAAGACCCATTTAGAGAAATAATACTTATTTTTATATATGTTTTGAAACCAAGAACTTTGTTAACAAGTAAGTACTGTTTTCAATATGAATTTTTACAGGTACGCAAAATGTTCAAACCTGTGCGCCTTAACGTACAATGCAGTCCTAAGGAAGGAAAAGTCAATAATGCATAAAAGTAAGTACAGTTAGCTTTAGGGGTTCACCTTTAGGGTTTGAAGTTGTAAAGGCCCCAGGTCCAAAGAACTATCAGTGGTTCATCAGGAGGCACTTGAATTTCACCGGAAGCAGGATGCTGGTGAGGTTGTAGCTGGATGCGCTACGGTGAAGGGTTGGTCCACCTAGAACCGGGTTGCACAGGGGAAAGCTTGGGGACAAGTCTGAGAGTTCCCAAGTGGGGGCTTGAGTTGCAAGTGGTTTTGGAGCAAGGCGGCACAGTCACTTTTTTGGGATCCGGGCCAGAAGGCTTGGATGCAGAGAGGATAGGGCGGCTGGGTCTGAGGCGCAAAGATGCTCCTCGCGTCAGGGACAAACAGCTGTTAGGTGCAAAATCAGGACAGCTAGGCCACTCATAAAGTGGGGCTTAGTGGTGCTGACATCCCTTGATGATTGCTTGGTCCTGGTGCAGTAAGAATCCCAACTGTATTTTCCAGAGTGCTGGTACCACCTCCTGGTCATCTGCGATGTTAGTCAGGGCCAGGGATCTGCAAGGCGGTGGACAGGACTCTGCTTTATGGTGTCTTCGGACTGCAGAGAAGTAGCTCCTCTACTCCAAGGGAGACTGGTGGTGATTCTTAAGGCGCTGGCAGGCTACCAAAGGCTTTCTCCAGCTTTGCAAGATGAGTCAGTCTATCGAGAGAGAAGCAGGCAGGAAGGGTTTGCCCCGAGAAATCCACAACTCTTCTGCTGTTCTCACCAGACAGTGATGCTTGTTTGTCCTTCTTCCCCTTGTCTATCAGATCTGAGTAATTGTTTTCAGGGGTGCCACCTAAATACTCAATTTATGGGTGTTATAGGGAGTGCCAGGTAGTGGCCAATGGGTTGCCTACCTGTAGGGTGACTACACCCTCTACATGACCACTTCTGCTGGGAAGTGGGCATAACCCTAACCCTAGAATACTAATTCCATCCTGTAAGAAATTATGTTTCTGGTTGGTTAGGGTATGCACCTAAGCCAGGCAGAACACACCCACTCCAGTTGGGTCGAGGGAGTTACACACCCAAGATAACCCCTGCTCACACCCTTGGTAGCTTGACACGAGCAGACAGGCGTATCTGAGAGGCAATGTGTAAAGTGATTCCACAACATACACAACACATGTGACACAATAAATACACCACAAAGAAAAAACAACACCCAATTATAGACAAAATAAACTATATTGCACAAAACATCATTAGACTACAACACAAGATGTCAGTAATACCCTGCTACACAAGCAGTTGTCTGCACATCACAAAGTTACTAATACTAATACTCTGCAAAAGTCAGCAGTAGTCACATAAAACACATAGGTTAATGGTTATTCTGCAACAGAAGCAGTAGTCAGGTTGTCATCATTATTACCATATCACACAGGTCATCATTATCACATATAATCAAAACTGCCTGGACATCACCAAGAAATCATCATCATCTACATTATAAAAAGGGGCGGAAAACCCTAGCTCCATAGATGAAATGCGGGAGCTCACACACTCCTATTACAAGGAATTTGGTAACCTTCATGGAATATCCAGTAACGACCCCGCTCTCCTTATGGGGGTCGCTACCCTCAAAAATGCGTCACTGCGATCGGGTGGAATCGGGTGGCTCCCTCTGGCTCCGATTATTGTACCGTACTGGCAGGGCCAGAGACCTCCGTCGAGGGTCACCACCTTGGCCTGCTAACAACTGAACAGCTGGCGCTCAACGGGAACGGGGACCTCTGATGAGGCTTCCCTCCTGCCCATGGGCCACAAAGCAGAAAGGGGGCCCGGCGGAAATGGGCACCTCCGATGAAGCTTCCATCCTGTCCGCAAGCTGTACCCCAATGTTCTCAGGTTCCTGGGGATCGCTGCCATCACAGCAGCAGTGCGGTAGCTCCCCCTCCACGGCAATTCAGTCCTTAGGCCACCTGGAGCCGTGGCGGTAATAGGCACTTCCAAGCAGGTGCCTGTCTGTGCGATGACTCCTTGATGTCCTTCGCGATGACTCCTTGAGATTCGCCCGGGTCATGGCGGTTTCCTCACACCAAAGCACGGATTCCCCTGCGCAGAGGGAGCCAAGACATCGTGGTTCCCGTGCTAGGAAAAGCAAGATAAATGAAATATAGCACTCGCCAAGCACCTCCGCATAAAATCAAGTGCTCCTCATGTGCTGGGAAAATTGCAAGGCAAGCGCCCTTCCAGTGCTTTAAGAAATAAAATTGCAGAGGAACAGAGGCCACAGCACCCAGCCCCTGGAGAGAGCAAAATGTGGCACAGGGCGGCAGGTCCCAAGCAAACAGGCCAGCACAAGGGTTTGCAGGCAGTTGTAGTTCCTCTTAGCGACCCAGCAGGTCACAGGTCAGCACAACAGCAGCAGTCCAAAGGCGGTTCCTGGTGAGTCCTGTGTCCAGATCAGGCCATTAGTGTCTCTAAAATGTGGGGGAAACCACCTGTACTTATACTCAGTTTCGCACAACCAAGGGGGGAGTAAAGGTTTCAACCAGTCCTAACTGGTTCTAGGAGTGTCCCCTCTCTCCTCCAGCACAGGCTCCAGACATCACTGGGGGGTAAACGAGCCCTTTGTGTGAGGCCAGGACACAGCCATACAAATGCAGGTGTACTCCTGTGACACCCCCACCCTCCCTGTGTACAGGCTGTCTGAAAAGCCAAGCTGCAAAACACCAGCATCAGAAGCACAGAGAAATGCGCACCTTCTAAAAGTGGCATTTCTATAATGGTAATTAAAAATCCACCTACACCAGTAAGCAACATGTCTCACTACCAATACTACCATACCAAACATGCCTACGCTACCCCTTATAGATCAGACAATACTACCTAAACATAAAATAGGGCATTTCCAATGCAATCCTCTGAGCAAGGCAGCACTCACAGCAGTGAGAAACCAAACACTCTGTTTGTCACTACCAAGACAGGCCACACAACCAGGCACATGTCCTGCCTTCTACATACATAGCATCCTGCCCACAGGACTAGCTAGGGCTGCCCATAGGGCCAAAGGGCTAGCTAGGGCCTACCCTAGGGGTGACTTAAATGTAGTAAAAGGGGAGTTCCAGGCCTGGCAAATAAATTTTAGATGCCAGGTCCCTGTGGCAGTAAACTGCGCACACAGGCCCTGCGGTAGCAGGCCTGAGACAGGTTTGACAGGCTACTTCTGTGGGTGGCTCAAGCTGCGCTTCAGGCTCACTAGTAGCATTTAATTTACTGGCCCTGGGTATAGGGATACCACTGTACAAAGGGCTTACAGGTAAATTAATTGTGCCAATTAGGTGTAAGCCAGTCATACCAACTTTAGAAAGGAGAGCACATGAACGTTAGCACTAATCAGCAGTGGTAAAGTGCTCAGAGTCCTAGAGCCAACAAAAGAGGTCAGAAAAAATAGTAGGAGGAAGACAAAAAGTTTGGGAATGACCCTGTAAAAAGGCCAGGTCTAACACGTCCAAAGCAAGATGGAGGAATTTGGAAAGTGGTGTCCATGTCAGCTGGTTGCCCTTAGGCAGGTTGTGAACACATCGCCTCATCTTACTAATTTTCCCACCTGTGTTGTAGCCAAGAAGTGGGGTCAAGAGAGGGTAGTGGTCTTCTCCTCATCTGTAGAAACCTGGGTTGCATAACAAAGGCACCTGGCCCTTGGAAGCTTCCTGCTCTGGAATGTCCATCCTGCCTCAAAGAGGTGATAACAACTCCGCCCAGAGTAGGCTTTGTGCCTGGCCTCGGAGAGTGTTGTCCCTCACCTGCCTAGGGTGGCAGTGCTGGTTCAAACCAGTCAGTCAACACACCAGCAGTCGGTTAGGTTTTCAGGGGGCACCACTGGAATCAGTAAGGGCTTATCAATATGAGATATTTGATACCAAACATACCTAGTTTCAAGGAAGCCACCATGTAGCTGGGGAACTCGTATTTACAAGCGACAAGAGCACGTACCTAAAATGGCTTCCCTGCTCACTTACTATGTCTAACAATTGACAAAGACATAGTTGGGGCATATCGGCTCATGCTGATACGTCCTCTCATATGATATACTGCACCCTGCCTTAGGACTGGAAGGCCTTCTGGACAAGGGACTTATGAACATCTCAAGCAGTGGTAGGGGACCGGTCATACGGGGATGTGTGACAAGTTGTGGTTTTGCTTTTGTCTGCACCAAGACACGCAGTCTGTGATGGCAGCGCTGTGTGCGGTTGGTGAGAGGGTGGCACAATTGGTGCTGCTTTCCTTCTTTAGAACCCCAGGCTCTAGGTACCAGGGGTACCATTTAATAGGGACTTACAAAGGATGCTAAATGTTCTTCCAATTGGGGAAAACAACTGTACAATTTTGAGGAAGCGATCTGGCACTGGAAATCTGGTTAGCAGGAACACAGAGCACTTTCAGTCAAAATCACATCAGATACAAGGTAAAAAGTGGAAGCTAACCATGCCAGAGAGGGTGCTTTTCTAATCTAGGTTGACCTTTGTGAATTGGGACCATAGTGTGTAAATGGTTGACTAAGCACTTATCTCAGAGAAACGCTCCTGCAACTGTGCAAACGGAAATACAAAACCAATTTTTTGCAACTTCCACACATGGGGCAATATGGTCCTAAATATGATAGATGATTTCTTATTTAAATACATACCATGAATTCTTATTATGTGTTCATTCGGTACGATATTGCAAAATTATATGTATGTCCAACACTAACCCAATCTATGCTTCTTTTATAAAAAACTAATTTTTTTCAGTGTTTACTATGAAACATTCAGGAAAGTCACACAAACACAATAATGAGATGTACTCTACTAATATCTTCCCGATTACTCTGGGTGCAGTCGCTGCACTAATCATTCTATACAATGATTCTACTCTTTCCCCTTTTTACAAGGTCTCTGCCTGGATCCCGAAGCACTTTCTAGTAGACAATTCTCGGACTGAGGTAAAGTACTTTTTGGAAAAGAGATACTTATTCCTCATTTCTGTTAGGAAGACATCTTTTACGCAGCAGAAGCACTTTTCAGAGAAGCTGAATGCTAAATTATTTTTCCTTTTCAGAAAAGCAAGTATTTTTTTCAGAAAAACAAAAAATGTGGTAGTTCTGATGCACGGGGAGTCTGCTCCATGTGTGTAAACAGCATTCTTCTGCTTGGCCCCATTTACTCACCAAACAATAGGAAAAAATCAATGATGTGTTCTCTGTGTCACATAGGGAGAGGCATCTGACATTGTGACAGGTGGCCCTGTGATGAGCAGTCTATGATGAGCTGATGCATAAGGGTTGTGAGAGTAGAGGTGGCTGACACTCTCTTGTCCTGTCTGGTGGCTCCCCATCACTAAATGGAGTGTGGAAACCATGGTTTTGGTGTAGCAAGGCAGCCTGACAATTTCCCTACATTTACTGTAATGAAAATCCATTCAGTTGTAGATAACTTTAATATATGATACAGTGCCCTGGGCCTTCATCCACAGGTGGATTTTGAGCTGCTTTTAATTTTTGTACGTTTTAGTTTGTTTTTCAAAACAGTTTGTAAATGTGATAAAATTGTATCAATCTATTCTCCATTGTCTTAGATTGTCTATTTGCCATAAAGCTTTACATTATGAACATGTATTAAGATACAGCATACTTCAAAAGTGAGTGCATATTTTTAGGTTGAGCGTAGCCGCGTGAAAGCGCTGCTTTGTGACGTGGTGTTATCTATCTGTGGGATTTAGCCACACCCACCTCACGCCCATCACTTTCATTCGTTTTTGGGCTTGCCTTGCAAAAATCCCTTGATGTCATTGGTGAATGCTTTACGTTTGTTCCGTCTTCAGGCTGTTTTGTCATGCCTTGCAGACTGAACCTGTTAGATGCATAATTGCATCATTGCCGATATACTTCAGCCTGGGTGAACTACTTTTTCCTTTTGTCTCTTCCCTTTGTGCTCCATGGCAGCCATGCCGCTCACAGCGCAAACTCGATCAGTGGTATTTGAGTGCTTTGCCTAAGCACTAGTTAACTCACATTGTTACCTTTACTTCGCGCGCCATGTTGGCGGAAAAGCCGAAATGCTTCAGCTTCTTTTCTTTATTGTTGGTTTTACAAGATGGACTTTTGGGAAAGTAAAAAAGCACAATGTTTTCATGCAGCAAAAATTGTCCAGTTTCTCAATGTTTCTTTTATAATTTGTAACTAGCTAAGGCCATTGCACTTTACTTTTGGTATAGTGACACTTTCCAAAACCTTTTGACTAGACAGAGGTTTGTGCTGAGGAAGCGCATGTATTTGCAGCCGCTGGTGGTTCAGCTCAGTGTTTGCTAGTTTGTCCCTTGTCGTGACGTCTTGTTGCGATTATTGTTTTTTTTCTGTCCCCTGTAGTAATCTCTCTTTGGGCTTCCAACCACGCCCATGTCACGTCAGTCACTTTGATTGGTTTGTGGGCTTGCCTTTAAAATCCGCTTGCTTTCATTTGTGATAGGCATGCATACGTCATGCCTTTTCCAGTGTTTAGCCCATCTACACAGCACCGGTAAAAACGAGGCTCAATGTTTTCAGCATGGTTTCCGGACTACTTTATCGGTTTATTTTCAAACGCTCTGCATTTTACATAGTGCGATCGCGCTGCGTTTTTTTTTCCTTTTAATTTGTGTGGCAAGAAAAGTCCGGTTAGAAGTTTACAATGCTAATAGCTCTAACTTGAGCAAATGAGACATGTTGATTTGAAAAGGCTTGTTTTCTCTGCTGTGGTCATGCATTATTGGGGGTTGATCATTCCCAGCTGTAGACGATAGATGTCAGTGTCAAGTAGATTTTTGCACAAGTTTGCTTCCTTCCTTGTTTTTGCTGCTGGCAACCATTCTCCGCGTTCTGCTGTGAAGTGCTGAGATGGATTTTCTGATATGCTTTTGTGGAGCGGGGCATACTTTCCTCACCAAACAGACTTCACCCCTAGGCAGGTTCACACTAATAACATGTTTATGTGCTTCTATAAGAGGCATTACCCACTGCTCCCCCGAGGTACCTCACACAGTGCTCACCCATGCTACCTTAAGCTGTCTATGTGCTCCGCTGATGCACCTCATTCTGTGCTTCTTCCTGCACCAGGCTGAGGTGATTTGTCTGCAATAGCTCAGAAGAGGCCTCAGTGGGTTTTACATCAGTGGCTATGATTTATGATCATCTGCAAGTCACGATTTCCGATCCCAAATCACTGCAAGGCAGACTCAGCCCTCCATCCTCCCTATGTCAATTCATGATTACCATTAATACTGGATGATACAAACATATGTTCTTTCCAGAACTGTGAAACAGTCAAATTGCATTACAAGGTGCTACATATAAATATTTTATTATAATTTGTCTGATTTGCCTTGCTGCCCTTTAGGTATATGCAGGGCACTGAAATTATGTGGCAAGAAAAGTCCAGTTATGCATTTACAATGCCAGTAGCTCTAACTCAAGTAAATGTGAGACTAATTGCATTGTAAATGCTTGTTCATTTTTGTGCAGCGTTCCTGTACTGGAAGTAGGGATATGGAAATGTCGACCCACCAGTATGAGGATGAAGTGTTCCCTTTGCCAATGGGAGTGCAGCAGGCTAAGGGATCAATGGGTAACAAAAAGAAAAAGAAAAAAGAAATCAAACTGTTACACTGAATGTGGCGAAAACCTCATCGGTAACAACATTGCATGATGAGCAAAATGTCAATGTACTGTACAAGTGTTTGTGGTTACTTTACATACAATACGTGAGCTCAGTGGTGGTGTCTCATTTGTTGTATTGTATATTTCTAACAATGGGCATCAGAACGCACTTTGCAATGAATGTAGTTTACAGAAATGTATTAGAGAAATGAATGGCTAAAACTAGATTGGTAAAATTGCTGACTCAGATATGATGGAGTGTGAAGAACAGGGAAGGTCACCTATGGCCGGGTGACTAGCAGTGTATGGTGAAGACCACAAATGGAGGCAGAAGATGCTCTTTGAGTAGGAGTCATATTCCACTTCCTATAACTGTGCTACCTCATTTCTGAATATGGATGCTAAGATATTTTAGGAAGGTGCAGCTGGGCTTATTGAAGAATGTATTTAGAAGAATGAATGCTGGTGCATGAGCCATACTATACCATAGTGCCTTTCTACTGCTCGGGCCTTGCAGAATGAAGAGGAGGTTCAACACAGACCCACACATACTGACCAGGAGGATGACCAGCATGAACCCACAACCTCCTGCTTTAATATTCTACGCAGGATTCAAAACTTCTTCACAAGGTGTACTCAGAGAGTATCCGAGGATACTAGAGAACAGAAGACCACGAGGGGGAGAGATGTATGCCCTGGAAGTCCTCCCTTTTGACTCATAATCCTCCCAGGTAGGTAAGTGTGAACCCAGGGACTGAAGTGTGTGTAGGGCAAATACGTATATTACAACTAGCCTCATCTTTGGATTTATCAAAATAAGAATATTGATACTTTCATTACTATCTATTGAATAGTTCCTGAATAAAAAGTGCACATTGTGTTTGATTTACCTTAACTCATCAATGAGTTTATTGATTACTTCAAATAGGTTATCCAGAAGTATGTACAGAGACATGCATGTTGCTTTCAGCTATGGTATTTACATGCCTGACACATAACTATGTTTGTTGTTGCCCTTTGGTTGTATTCCGCCTTGTTTAAAAAATCTCCCTGTCCTGAAGCAATGTAGATCCTCCTGGTCATGAGACACAAACCTTGGGCCCAAATTTGCAACCATTCAACTGGGCAATACTGATGTGTCTTCAGACTGCAACATGAAATTTGTGGACGGTTTTCTATCAACATCTGCCTGGGATTATTTGTCAATGTGCAGGTCACACAGCCAATTTGTGACTTGAAACTAGGTCCAGGCGAAATGTACATAAAGGTGGAATAATCTTGCATAATTCCCAGCATTTCTATTTGTGCATTTTACAAGAAATGCCTAAAATTACAGCACTATGGTATATAATTGTTCATCTGTTCAGGAAAAAATCCTACTGTAGGAGCAGAGGAACAACATGAATGAACATGTGAGAGGCTACTCTTCATGTCATGTTCAATTCAGTGCTCTTTGTAAACATGGAAGGCATCTTTGTGCCAAAACTGACTTGCTCTCATATTTCACATTACAAACTACAGTGTAATGCAAGGTTTGCAGTTTCAGTATTTTTCCAGAACATTTGTGTAATTATGCAAAGGGAAACTACACATGAATTACATGCGTTTTGCACACCCTTGCTTAGCACCCAAAATGTGGACCGTTAGATGCCAATAATCAGTCTTAGAATTAACAGCACTCAAGATATGTTAAACCTAGCGCAATTGTGCTGTGTGGAAAATAAAAAGATGAAGTAGTGCATAATCCAGGCTGAAAACATGGAGCCACGTATGTTTTCAGTTGTTGGCCAGTACACTTGAGGAGGCCTTTCACTAATGAAATCCAGCAGATTTTAAAAGGCAAGCCCACAAACCAATGAAAATGACAGGCGTGACATGGGTGTGGTTAAAAGCCCAAAGAGAGATTAAAACAGGGACAGAGAGCTTGTGCGCTCGACCCTTAAAATGAGGCCTGGAAATAGATATGACAAAGTTAGCAAAAATCTATCTTCATGAGAGGGCTGAACATCATTGCACACAATACATTTGCTGGGAGAAAACCTTTACAAACAGCATTTCAAATGAACTTGTGTAGAGACAGATGGATACCAAAAATTGGGGCCTGGTGTTGATATCTGACAGTAGAAATTAGAAATGTCTGCTCATCTATTCCAAACCCACATTTGTGTAGCACGAAACACATCCACCCTATACAGGGTTTCTTAGAGCTGTCTGTCCCTTACGCACTAGGTATCCACAGCAATGAGTAACAGTAAGAACTAAACCCATAGGTCAAAAGGGCACATTTTTACCTTTTGTCTAAATTCAACCGATTGGATATGAGTTTCAGGTTAGAAAGAAGAATATTTCAGAATTTTAGACCTTGAAATGTGCCACCTCAAGGAGCCTTCCTAAGCTTGAAGATAAAAGAATTGAGATCAAAAGAGTGCAAAAAATGTAGCTGGAGAGCATTTAGCCACCCTGTTCTATGCAAAGGTCAGACAAGACGTGAAGCATTTGTGATGCATCAAGAGGAGAGATTTAAAGCCAATCATTTCACTAACTCAGAGCCATTGGAGCTCCTTGATGTGACAAGATGCCCGCTCAACCATGTGATGCTGAATGTAATTCTAACAGCAGCATTTTGGTTAGAGCGTAGGTGTTTATAACCATCTTCAAAAACTTGTATATAAATAATGTTGTTAATTCAAACCTGGATTACATAATTATTTATTAGTCCTTTATGCAAAGTAAAGAGAAGCATAAGAAGCTTATTCAGAAAACAATCATGCTTTATAATGGTAGAATCTGAGTAATTAATGACAATTGTACCCTTAGGGTTATTACTAACTTTTTCCGATATAGACTAAGTTCCTATCAGTGGTGGTTACAGCTTGTTGTGCCAGACAACAGGAGAATATTTAGAAGCCAAATCTGTCATCCTACAGGGGTTGAGTTTGGGTTACATTTAGTTCATCCACCAATGTAGGACTTGTGGTGCTAGTCTAAGTTGATTAACATTAGTTGTCGCTTCGCCGTTTAAGGCCAGCAGGTCCTGGGTGTAGTGCATGTACATTAAGAAAGAAAATATTTGTGCAACTGAATATCAAAACCAAGAATATTGAGATACAAAAATATTGAGGACAGAATACTGAGGGACTATTGTAAAGTAAGTGTATATATTATTAAGGTCTACTCCCAAGTGTAGGCATGGGGAACATGGATGGGGAGGGCAATAAGACACGTTAAGTCGCCAGCAAATGGGGCCCGCATAGCATGCTCTTCTCTCTCCTTGAACTCTTCTGTGTAGTAGAGATATCTGGTCATTGCAGCAGGGAACAGGGCCCTTCCCGCCCCACGGGGGCCCACTATTCTGTTGTTGGTCCTGCAGCAGCACCCCTTTGCGTTCTCAACTCTAGCCCCCAGTTGATGTACTGTTTTTTGCAGTCCAGATATTTTGCCATGAAGAATACATAGAGTCCTTGGTCACCAATATCCACCGCTCAGTCTCCCTTGACCCTCTCAACTGTATTGTGGAGGTCTGGTAGAAGTAACAAAAGGCTTGCAGAATAGAGGCAGTCTAGTCACTTGATGACAGGGGAGGTTCTTTGTTTGGGCCAGTGATAGGTTTTGTGAATTTGTCAATGTATCTTTGTGAGGAATGGGCCCCTTGATTCTTATTTCCCCATTGTGTTTCAGGTCCTATAGATGTGGGACATCAGCGGGAGGGATCAGCCCCCTTGAGCTACCAGAACTGTTACTCTCCCTTCAAACAAGTTGTGTTCACGCCAGCCGGGGTCACTGGCAACCAGTTGTTTTTTATTCAGAGGCAGATCAGTGTGCAGTAAACCAGGGCAGTGCACAAATTGATCTTCCTTCCACCATGGAGCTGATCTCTGTCTTCTGCAAGTTCTTCTGGTTCAGGAATATGAGGTAAACAGAGCAAATCAGTATGAATTTATTACTAATGGTCACAGAACCTCAACCACAGCAACCTGATTTTTTTTGGGTCCGGTCAGCAGCAATAAAAAAGCAATAGAAGGGTCGACACTGAATCTACAACTGAGCAAAAGTCTCCCAGCCTTGCCTCTTAGTGGCATCTGAGTCCATCAACATCTCTATGCCCCTGCCACAAACAGGAGTCCTTCATGAGTGGACGCATACCTTGGTGGTTCTAAGCACCAGTGTGCTGCATACACCGTGGGTGGAAGAAGGCAGGGGGTTGAAAGAAGAACAGCCCACCCAGCTGTTGACAGGTCTATGAGGATACATTATTTATCTTGTTATTTGGTATTCTAGAAAGGTGCATCTCTGTTGCTGCCCTAGTGAAGTGCAGCCTGGTAATATCATAACTTGTGTAGAATTACAAACCTGTCAGTTGTGTTTCCAAGAGGACTTAACAGTGGCATCTCTATCTGCAAAGGTGAATTTGCAGGCGATGGTAGGCTACGGCGAAGCCCCTGGTGGGAGCTGTGGAACCAGGGACCTATAGGCTTGCTCCACTGCAAAGCACATGGAAAAGTATTTTTAGGAACCCAAGATTTCAGCCTGTGCGTGATGAGTAGGAAACAGCCCCTTCCAACCCTCTCAAATCATTATTCTGATGTTGTTGTGGCAAGAGCACCCTTCTGTGTCCTCAGCCCTCACCTCCAGTTGATGTACTGTCTTTTCATTCTAGATATTGTGGTGTTAAGCCTGCATATAGAGTCCTTGGTTTCCCACAGCCGCAACTCAGCCTCTGTGACCTTCGCGACTGTAGTGTGAAGCGCTTGTTAAAGTAACAAAATGTTTGCCCATTTTTTCCACCAGGGGTGAACAGGAGTCTTGGATAGTCTGCAGAATGTAGGCACTCTGGTCACTTGATGATGGTTCCTTGTCTGAGGCAGTAATAACCGTAGGGAATTTCTTGATGCATTCTTGTGAGGACTTTGTCCTTAGATTGTTGTCTTTCCTCGTTGTGCTTCAGGTCTTTTAGATGTGTGCTGTCAGTGGGATATTTCAATCTATTTGAGGTACCAGAATCTTTACCCTCTCCTAGAACAAGTCGGATTCAAACGAGACAGGGTCTCAAACACTAGTTTTCTTTTATTTGGAACCTCATTGGTGTATTGCAACAGCGTTGATCTAGGGCAGTGCACAACTGGGTCTTCACCCTCCTCCAACGGCGCTGATTGTTTATGTGTTCTTCTGGCATGGGCATAGGAGGCAGGCAGGGGGAATCAAAAGGGATTTATTACTAAGGCACACCACTAAGTGAAGGCATGGACAAGCTGGAAAGGACAGCAGCCTTAAGTCACCAGTATATTGGGCCCTGCATTGCATGCTCTTCTCTCACCTTGATGTCTTGTGTGCAGTAGAGACATCTGGTTATAGCCACTGGGGCCTCAAAGTTTCAGACCAGTATTATGAACCCTCTTTCCTTTTCAGCTATTCCTTGGTCAAAAGGAACTGGTTTAGTGGTGCCATCTGCCTGCACCCCCAGGGTAGGACAACCTCCTCCACCAGCCTCTGCACTGATGACTGGGTCTGCCTTTGATCCCAGCTAGGGGAGGCTACAAGACACGAGAAATGAAGAGGGCATGGAGGCGCCCCCAGCAAATCATAGGTGCCACTGCTTCGCTGTTCCAGCTACTAGATTTCTTTTCCAGCGTCCACACATCAACACCCAAATGAGAAAAAGTCTTTCTATGTGGCCACTCACACAATTGCCTCGTGTAGGACTCTGACCCAGTCACCATTTCCTGTGTCCCCACCACAAACAGCATAGGTGGCTGCTGGGCCTGCGTGGTCCCAAGCGCCAGTCCCCTACATACACCGTGGGTGGACAGTGAGTGGGGATTTGAAAGATCAGTTCACCAGGTCTACGATGCTGTGCTATTTACTTTCCTCTTTGGCCTCATTCTAAGCATGGCTTAGCAGCATCTCCTCCACATTTCTCTCTTCGTTGTAGGGCCATGTCAAATGCAGGTTTCGCCTCCCAGAACCCGACCAACAGCCCATGGTGGGGGTCAGGTCTTCTCACAACAGCCAGCTCCTGCAGTGCTGCTCTTAGAAGGTGCCTGGCTCTGAGGCTCCATTGTTATGTATCCTCCAGCCACGCTGTCATCACAGGCCCAATGGCTTGTATACACCTCCAGGTGAACCCGGTCTCTCCAGTTCGTTTCCAGGGAGATATGGAAAGGCAGCGGGTCCGTGGTGAAACAACCATTTGGCTAGAGCCCTTGTGTTATTCCCAGGGTCAAATAATAAGGGAACAGAGTCGCGGAGATCAGCAAAGAGCTGCCACCATGTTGAAGTTGTTGCTATGCTCCCATTGGCACCTTTTAGATATCTTCCCCAATTTTCCCATCTGAGATATCCATATAAAGTGTTGGTCGATCTTCCTGTAACAGTTTTGGAAGGTGTAGGAAGGTGAAGATCATCCAGAAATCACTGCCCAGCAGTAACAGCTGCAGAGACTTCAGACTTGTATAGAATTGCATAAAAGGAGGCAAACACTTCTGTGATTTCTCAGAACTTTGGAGACATTGTAGATGACAGGAATGTTGCATTTAGCTGCATCTTGCTTCAGTTGAAAGGCTAATAGATGTCCAACTTTTTCTCTGTGGTCAATATTGCTGCCCTTAAATAAGCTGAAGAGTTTTCTCTTCTTTCGCTGTAAGAATTGTGTTAAGCTTGTATTTTTCATCACAATCTGTGGAATCCATGCAAGATTTTCGGGTAAGTGGAGTGATTTCTGATTCCAGTGGGTGTTCTCTCACTGTAGCAGTTTTCTGCACTTGAGCAGAATCTGTCATCAGTAGTCTCCATAATTCCCTGCAGCCCAGCGGGTGTGAGAGGAAGTCACAGAATGCTTGTTTAGTATTTGATATCCTTTGAAATACTCTACTAGTTTAAATTTTTCGTTGAGAAATTGGAGTTTGAGTGTATCTATTCTCAAAGTTGTATTACTATAATCAAAGGTCCAGTTTAATAGTATGTAGGGCATGATCTGAGATGCATTGAATTACACTCTCACATTTCGTCTCTGCCGATGCTGGAAAGCAATCAATCTGGGTCTCCGTCCCATATGGACATTAAAGAAATACGTGTAGGAGCCCCCATGCATCTAATAGAGACTGATTGGCTATAACATTCCATATAAAGGCCCTATCCTTTCAGTGAGCAATCTTTTAACTTTGGCAACAAAATCTGCTTTGTCCATGTTTTGGTCATAACTTGAGCCAAAGATATAGGAATGGTCTTGATATGCTACGTTGGCAAAGACAAATTTGCTGGGGGGGTTACACCAAGTTTTTCGCAACTTTTATCAGTAGAGTTGTTAGGGAAAGACTGCTAACCGCTGCTTTTCTGTAAGGCAATGTAGCTGTATTGGACCCATTTGGAAGGATATTCGGGCCTGACACGGATACCACCAGTCCAACCCAGCTGTGATGGAGTTTGTTGGCCTCCATAAGGTATAGGTTAGATTCTTGCAGCATAACCACATCTGTTTTTTTTAGCCCAGATAATTCAATACCATCTTTCTGTGGCTATAGCTGGTAAGGCCATTAACATTAAGGGGACCATAAGGATAGTTCTGCGTGGCAAATATGATGATTCCGGGTAACAAAGGGGGTAGTGATCTGTTTGAAATAGAATTCTGTCTATAGTAAGAGTTATGCTATACAACTCTGTGTTATTCAAGAATCAACTTTTGTTTCATCATATACAGACTTGCAGTACTGCCTGCTTTTCTTTACCTTTAAATGGGCGAGCAACTCCCTGCAGCAGTCAGACGTGGCTACCACATATCCTGAAATAAAAGTGGCCTAAATATAGAACATTGATTACAGGGTGATACCATGTGATAGAGCACTGGTGGGACATAGTTTATCTTTAGTTGGTGTTGTATCATCATTCCATGCAATGAGGATATTAAAGCCTTGAGAGCAAATTCTGGTTTGTCTCTGTCTCTTTGAGGGAAGAGACCACGTTGGATTTTTCTCTAGGAGAGCTTTGGGTTTTGTTGAACTGTGGGTTGGAGAGAGTTGACGTGGCCTGTTGGGTTCCTGGCTGTAATGACGAGGGCATTAGATATTCTACTTATCTTCTTTCAGCTTAGAGAACTTCTCTGAGAACCAATGCCAGGCCTCTCCCCCTCCTGCAATGCTATAGTGGCCAGTGACAATCATGCCTCATGTTGGGACATATGTTACCACCTCCATGGGTCAGTAGTGACAGCTTCCCTACCATCAGTTAGCCTAGCATCATTTCTTTTTTCACCTCAGCACACACAAGAATCATGTGTCTGCACTGAGATCCTCTGTGAAATGATAGGTAACCAACCAAGAGTGAGCAGCTGTTGTGATCTCTCCGGGACAGAGACAACTGGTAGTGATCACAGCAAATGATGGTAACAGATGAAATTGGCTTTTTTCGCTGCTGCCTTTTACATTCCCTACCTGCCGCTCCTGCTTTAAGTGTTCTGCCTTTTACTTCCGACAAGGTATTTCCTCCATCAATAGAGTTTACGATTGACGCAGGTATAGTTGCTTTGTATGGCACAAGTAGAGCTGGCCTGGAGTATGTATGTGCTGCATCTGGTAGAGGGAGTCCATTTTGGGATTCTTAAATGTTTATGGCTGGCAATATGGAAGTTGATAAGTCTATCGCACAGAGAAATGTATTGGTAGAAATGCAGTAGTCCCATTCCAAGTTCATAGGGAAGGAGGGTGTACACTGCAGCCCCATTTGAGGTTTAGGGAGTGCCCCTTTTCGTGCTTCACTCTTCTCCCATAGCATTTTGTAGTAACCAGATAGTGAAGACCCCTCTTCTTTTGAGCCATTCTTTTACAGCCTTTGGCAGAAACACTTAGCTTCACCGCAATTCCTGCCCAATCTGAAGATCTAAGAAAAATGACTGAGAAAACGTTCTAAAGTGTCAAATCTCCAAAAAGGCGTCCTTGTCAGAAGCAGAGATGCACTTTTAGATACAAATCTGCACCTGGAAATATAGGACAAATGCTGAGGTGAAATACCAAGTCAAGGCGCCAAGATTTCTCATTTACTAGGGCCTGGTGAGTACTATACAGACGTATGTGCTCCAGGTTTGGAGTCTTTCACTGCCATGTCCCCTTGGCAAGAATGGGAAATGTAACCTAGACATTTTGCATCCTGCTGAAGAAGCTGCCTTGAACCACTGAGGAAGAGGATTTCTGCACATTGTAAAGCCTACCTGGAGGAGAAGGACAGTGAAGAGCTGTGCAGGTAGAAATGGATTCTGGGCCAATGTAGCCAGTGGGGGAGTTGCAATACCAGGCTGTGTAGTGTGATCTCATGACCCTGGTCCTCTTGCACTGCACATTGGAGTGCAGGAACGTATTCACCAAATAGGTGCTTGTGTGTGGGTACATTTGTCACCCTTTAATCAGTCCACAGAGAAATGAATTAGGCAACTGGAGATGAAAAACATGACAATGAAGGGAACAGATAAAGAAGAAGAACCTCTAACCATCAGGCACAAAGTAAAATCATAACTGGTTTCAGCGACAGCATGACTCTAAAGAAAACCACAACCACATTCAGCTCTTGTAGTTTAAACCACCAATGATGTCTCAGATGCGATTCGGGATGGGCGCTCCATTTGCTTGGGTGGTAAGCTTGACGTGAGAGCCAAAAAGGAAAATGTCCCTGCTTATCGGTCCCCTCACAGCCCCAACTCTTCTGCACTGGAGACTCCCACCAGCACACAACCACACTATCAGGCCCACACAGGAGTCAGCGGGGCAGAGAAAGGACAGTATTGCGGCTTCCTTGGGGCTTTGTGTGAGGAAGCACACAAGCTGGAGCAGTCCATCCACCAGCAACGGGTGGTGGGAGAGGCCCATGGTTCAAGACGTTGGTGTGCAACTAAGATTGCAAGGACCAAAATAACATCAACAGACATCAGGACATCCACACCTTAGTGAAATCATATAATGGCAGCATTATTGTTGGTGTCTCTGCAGTCTTCATGTGAAAGTTGAAGCACACAACCCCTTGGCACAGTAATGTATTTCAAATTAATCTTGTTATACTAATAATTATCAGGGAGCGGCCTACATTTTGGATTTTGAATCACTTCTCATATAGTCCCCTGATATTTGTGTATACTATGTTGCCCTTTTCGTGCCATGTGCAATATTTTGCTGTGTACCATGATTAAAGAACCTTTTATTTTCAAGCCAAACCACTGGCAGGACAATGATTTATTTTGTGCTGTACAGTTCATTGAGTTCTATATCTCTCCCTCACGCCACTTTATATACTTCATTGAGTAATTTACCTCTGCCCTACACCTCCTCCCTAAGTAACTCCTGCACCGCTCTACCTAGTTACCCTGATGTTCAAGCATCGCCCATCGTCCATGTATCCTCCAGCCACGCTGTCATCACAGGCCCAATGGCTTGTATACACCTCCAGGTGAACCCGGTCTCTCCAGTTCGTTTTCAGGGAGATATGGAAAGGCAGCGGGTCTGTGGTGAAACAACCATATGGCCAGAGCCCTTATTCCCAGGGTCAAATAAAAAGGGAACAGAGTCGCGGAGATCAGCAAAGAGCTGCTACCATGTTGAAGTTGTTTCTATGCTCCCATTGGCACCTTTTATATATCTTCCCCAATTTTCCCATCTGAGATTTCCATATCAAGTTTTGGTCGATCTTCCTGTAACAGTTTTGGAAGGTGTAGGAAGGTGAAGATCATCCAGAAATCACTGCCCAGCAGTAACAGCTGCAGACACTTCAGACTTGTATAGAATTGCATAAAAGGAGGAAACACTTCTGTGATTTCTCAGAAATTTGGAGACATTGTAGATGACAGGAATGTTGCATTTAGCTGCATCTTGCTTCAGTTGAAAGGCTAATAGATGTCCAACTTTTTCTCCGTGGTCAATATTGCTGAATTAAATAAGCTGAAGAGTTTTCTCTTCTTTCGCTGTAAGAATGGTGTTAAGCTTGTATTTTTCATCACAATCTGTGGAATCCATGCAAGATTTTCGGGTAAGGTGAGTGATTTCTTATTTCAGTGGGTGTTCTCTCACTGTAGCAGTTTTCTGCACTTGAGTAGAACCTGTCATCAGTAGTCTCCATAATTCCCTGCAGCCCAGCGGGTGTGAGAGGAAGTCACAGAATGCTTATTTAGTATTTGATATCCTTTGAAATACTCTACTAGTTTAAATTTTTCATTGGGAAATTGGAATTTGAGTGTATCTATTCTCAAAGTTGTATTACTATAATCAAAGGTCCAGTTTAATAGTATGTAGGGCATGATCTGAGATGCATTGAGTTACACTCTCACATTTCGACTCTGTCGATGCTGGAAAGCAATCAATCTGGGTCTCCGTCCCATATGGACATGAAAGAAATACGTGTAGGAGCACCATGCATCTAATAGAGACTGATTGGCTATAACATTCCATATAAAGGCCCTATCCTTTCAGTGAGCAATCTTTTAACTTTGGCAACAAAATCTGCTTTGTCCATGTTTTGGTCATAACTTGAGCCAAAGATATAGGAATGGTCTTGTCATGCTACTTTGGCAAAGACACATTTGCTGGGGGGGGGGTTATACCAAGATTTTCGCAAATTTTATCAGTAGAGTTGTTAGGGAAATAATGCTAACCCCTGCTTTTCTGTAAGGCAATGTAGCTGTATTGGACCCATTTGGAAGGATATTCGGGTCTGACACGGATACCACCAGTCCAACCCAGCTGTGATGGAGTTTGTTGGCCTCCATAAGGGATAGGTTAGATTCTTGCAGCATAACCACATCTGTTTTTTTTAGCCCAGATAATTCAATACCATCTTTCTGTGGCTATAGCTGGTAAGGCCATTAACATTAAGGGGACCATAAGGATAGTTCTGCGTGGCAAATATGATGATTTCGGGTAACAAAGGGGGTAGTGATCTGTTTGAAATAGAATTCTGTCTATAGTAAGAGTTATGCTATACAACTCTGTGTTATTCAAGAATCAACTTTTGTTTCATCATATACAGATTTGCAGTACTGTCTGCTTCTCTTTACCTTTAAATGGGCGAGCAACTCCCTGCAGCAGTCAGACGTGGCTACCACATATCCTGAAATAAAAGTGGCCTAAATATAGAACATTGATTACAGGGTGATACCATGTGATAGAGCACTGGTGGGACATAGCTTATCCTTAGTTGGTGCTGTATCATCATCCCATACAATGAGGATATTAAAGTCTTGAGAGCAAATTCTGGTTTGTCTCTGTCTCTTTGAGGGAAGAGACCACGTTGGATTTTTCTCTAGGAGAGCTTTGGGTTTTGTTGAACTGTGGGTTGGAGAGAGTTGACGTGGCCTGTAGGGTTCCTGGCTGTAATGACGAGGGCATTAGATATTCTACTTATCTGCTTTCAGCTTAGAGAACTTGTCTGAGAACCAATGCCAGGCCTCTCCCCCTCCTGCAATGCTATAGTGGCCAGTGACAATCATGCCTCATGTTGGGACAGATGTTACCACCTCCATGGGTCAGTAGTGACTGCTTCCCTACCATCAGTTAGCCTAGCATAATTTCTTTTTTCACCTCAGCACACACAAGAATCATGTGTCTGCACTGAGATCCTCTGTGAAATGATAGGTAACCAACCAAGAGTGAGCAGCTGTTGTCATCTCTCCGGGACAGAGACAACTGGTAGTGATGACAGCAAATGATGGTAACAGATGAAACTGGCTTTTTTCGCTGCTGCCTTTTACATTCCCTACCGCCCGCTCCTGCTTTAAGTGTTTTGCCATTTCCTTCCGACAGGGTATTTCCTCCATCAATAGAGTGTACGATTGACGCAGGTATAGTTGCTTTGTATGGCACAAGTAGAGCTGGCCTGTAGTTTGTATGTGCTGCATCTGGTAGAGGGAGTCCATTTTGGGATTCTTAAATGTTTATGGCTGGCAATATGGAAGTTGATGGGTCTATCGCACAGAGATATGTATTGGTAGAAATGCAGTAGACCCATTCCAAGTTCATAGGGAAGGAGGGTGTATACTGCAGCCCTATTTGAGGTTTAGGGAGTGCCCCTTTTCGTGCTTCACTCTTCTCCCATAGCATTTTGTAGTAACCAGATAGTGAAGACCCCTCTTCTTTTGAGCCATTCTTTTACAGCATTTGGCAGAAACACTTAGCTTCACCACAATTCCTGCCCAATCTGAAGATCTAAGAAAAATGACTGAGAAAACGTTCTAAAGTGTCAAATCTCCAAAAAGGCGTCCTTGTCAGAAGCAGAGATGCACTTTTAGATACAAATCTGCACCTGGAAATATAGGACAAATGCTGAGGTGAAATACCAAGTCAAGGCGCCAAGATTTCTCATTGACTAGGGCCTGGTGAGTACTATACAGATTTATGTGCTCCAGGTTTGGAGTCTTTCACTGCCATGTCCCCTTGGCATGAATGGGAAATGTAACCTAGACATTTTGCATCCTGCTGAAGAAGCTGCCTTGAACCACTGAGGAAGAGGATTCCTGCACATTGTAAAGCCTACCTGGAGGAGAAGGACAGTGAAGAGCTGTGCAGGTAGAAATGGATTCTGGGCCAATGTAGCCAGTGGGGGAGGTGCAATACCAGGCTGTGTAGTGTGATCTCATGACCCTGGTCCTCTTGCACTGCACATTGGAGTGCAGGAACATATTCACCAAATAGGTGCTTGTGTGTGGGTACATTTTTCACCCTTTAATCAGTCCACAGAGAAATGAATTAGTCAACTGGAGATGAAAAACATGACAATGAAGGGAACAGATAAAGAAGAAGAACCTCTAACCATCAGGCACAAAGTAAAATCATAACTGGTTTCAGCGACAGCATGACTCTAAAGAAAACCACAACCACATTCAGCTCTTGTAGTTTAAACCACCAATGATGTCTCGGATGCGACTCAGGATGGGCGCTCCATTTGCTTGGGTGGTAAGCTTGACGTGAGAGTCAAAAAGGAAAATGTCCCTGCTTACCTGTCCCCTCACAGCCCCAACTCTTCTGCACTGGAGACGCCCACCAGCACACAACCACACTATCAGGCCCACACAGGAGTCAGCGGGGCAGAGAAAGGGCAGTATTGCTGCTTCCTGAGGGCTTTGTGTGAGGAAGCACACAAGCTGGAGCAGTCCATCCACCAGCAACGGGTGGTGGGAGAGGCCCATGGTTCAAGACGTTGGTGTTCAACTAAGATTGCAAGGACCAAAATAACATCAACAGACATCAGGACATCCACACCTTAGTGAAATCATATAATGGCAGCATTATTGTTGGTGTCTCTGCAGTCTTCATGTGAAAGTTGAAGCACACAACCCCTTTCCACAGTAATGTACTCTAAATTAATCTTGTTATAATAATAATTATCAGGGAGCGGCCTACATTTTGGATTTTGAATCACTTCTCATATAGTCCCCTGATATTTGTGTACACTATGTTGCCCTTTTCGTGCCATGTGCAATATTTTGCTGTGTACCATGATTGAAGAACCTTTTATTTTCAAGCCAAACCACTGGCAGAACAATGATTTATTTTGTGCTGTACAGTTCATTGAGTTCTATTTCTCTCCCTCACGCCACTTTATATACTTCATTGAGTACTTTACCTTTGCCCTACACCTCCTCCCTGAGTAACTCCTGCACCGCTCTACCTAGTTACCCTGATGTTCAAGCAGGGTCGCAGCTTAGTCAATAATGTTAGGGGGTGTGAGTCTGAGATCTTACCAATAAGGAACGATGTGTACACAACTAAAATAGGTAGGTTGGTCTCAGGCTGCTGGATGGAGTAATGGGCAGGGTTAAGGATGCTAGATTTGTGTTTATTGGGTTTGAGGGGGGCAGCGAGAACTGACCCGGCTCTAGGACACAGAGTAGGCCAGGTACGACTCCATGCTCAGCAGGGGTCGGTGACGTACAGTCTATGTGAAAACTGTGATATAGGAAAAAAAAGCTGCAGAATATCTAGCAACGTGAACAGCATAAGATGACCAAAACTCCAGTCGAAGAAAGTTTTGAACTACTCGGACCACAAATCTGTTGGACACTGTGGTGATCTTCACAGCAGGACCTGTGACAGGGTTACATGCTCCTCTTTATTAGAAAATACAGTAATGATAGATAAAATATGAAGATTATGGCATGGAACTTGTGGTGAAGGAGTTTGTTTCATTCTTTTGGGGTGTAAAATTGTACATTGCTGAGTTTCAAGTGCTCATTATATTTTGAGGTGTCATTGCTAATTACGTGGTTTGACTGCCATTCTATGTGTTTGTATGTATAGTAGGTTTAAATTAACCTCTCTGTCATGGCTTTGAAGATTGGTGATAGGACAGAATTTCTCAGGATAACTTGAAAGGATCTGCCATTGTGGGAACAAAAACTTAAACAACTGTAAAGTTTGGAGAAGTTTTATGTGGGTAGGAGGTGTGCCTTATGTACTGATGTAGGGTGATGTGTAAATATGGTTTGATCTGAATTTGCTATTGAGCTAGCAAACACTGACCCAGCCGGATGTCCTGATACTTAGAGTCAAGGTCACCTGCTTAAAACCTGTATCCAGGTGCACCCCTCAGGCACCAACAGGTCTTACACCACAGCATGTGTGACTCATGCTGCTGAGATCATGGAAGGTAAGCTAACTGTTTCTCTGCCTCATATAATAGTTACACCCTATGTCCCCTCTAGGGGGCCCTCATCCTGCGTCCCGGAAGCACCTAGAGTCTTTCATGGTGCGCACAGGTCGCATCAGAGACTAGGAGAGCCACTGTTTGTAGCCCACGTCTTCTAGGAAGTCTGGTGCGTGAAACTAATATGTGGTTTGGTGTCTGCGCTGCCAAGAAGCTTGAAGAATCCAGCTGCGAAGGACGTGGGGGGGTCAGGCTCCCCCTCTGTGAATTGGGTCAAGCTTTGCAGTTAGCGTGGAGGTGGGAATATGTGGGAGGAGGCATCTGGGAGATTCAAACAGAGGCTCTCTGTAACACCCCTTCCTCACAAATAGCCTGGGGGTAATTGCCTGAACTTTCCCTTTCTACCCCCCACCCCCTCCTGAGGCATGGTACCCTAAATGTCTAACAAAAGGGGGGAGAGAAAACAGATGGGCGTTTCTAAAGCGCCTACTGCCGAGAATGGCCAGTCTTGGATCTCCATTCTAAAAGTAAATAACCAACCTGACATAGGCCCTCATTACAACCCTGGCGGTTGGCGGAGAAGCGGCGGTCTTACAGCCAACAGGCTGGCAGTAAAAAAAAATGGAATCATGACCATGGTGGTTACCGCCATGGTCATCCGCCACTTCTCCGAACCGACCGCCAGGGCAGAGACGACCGCTGGGCTGGAGACTTGGGTCTCCAGCCCGGCGGCCGTCACAAGATGGTATCATGACCCGGCTGACCGCCATGGATTTCATGGGGTTGAGAACTGCCATGAAATCCATGGCGGTAAGCACTATCGGTGCCAGGGAAGTCCTTCCCTGGCACTGATAGAGGTCTCCCCCACCCCGAGTCCTTCCCCGACACCCCTCACCCCTCTGCCACCACCCAAAGGTGGCAGGACCACCCTCCCCACCCCTACCCCCAACATCACTATACAGACTCACACCCGACACGCACGCAGACACCACCAACACACATACCCGCACACACCAACAAACATGCCAACAGCCACACACACAGTCATACACGCACACCCACATTCAGACATACACCCATACAGACATACATACAGACACGCACACATTTCCAAACACACAACACCCCGGCATGCATACAGGCACTCATACACACCCCCTCTACATACTCACATGCACACCCCCATGCACGCACACAACACCCCCCCACCCCCTCCCCTAACGGACGATCAAATTACCTGGTACGTTGATCCCCCAGGAAAAGACGGGATCCATGGGGGCTGCTTCGCCACCAGCACCCCGTTAACAGAACACCGCCATGCAGAATCACGTAATGTGATTCGGTGGGCGGTGTTCTGTTGACAGGGCGGTGGAGGTGGAGCAAACTCCACTTCCCTGTCGACCGCCAATATGGCTGCTGGCGCCTCTCCGTCTGGAAAAGAACAGAGGGCTGCCAGAAGTCATAATTCGCCGGGCGGAAAACCGCCAGCACTGGCAGTCTTCAGCACGGCGGTCCCTCAGCGGTCTTGTGAAAAGACCGCTGAGGTTGAAATGACCACCATAGCGTTCTCCTGCTGCCCAGTCCTCTGGTTTCACAATGTCATATTATATCACAGTACTGAGACACAGTTATTAAAAGTGAGAGTTTTAAAACATGACCTTAGACACATTCAGGCCTTGTGCTCTGAGGACGATGAAGGAGGCAAGACAGATGTCACATGTACCCAGTATTGCCTACATTCTTATTAAATATCGGCCAACATGGAGGTGGGCGAAGAGACACGTTTATAGGGAGAGCAGAGCTGAGCCAGGGGGCTGGCTATAAGAGCCAAGCATGAGCCGAGCCAGAAAATATTTAACAGGTAGCTCATGCAGCAGACATTATGTTTGAATATGACGAGTTGTCTTCAAACTTTAGGAAAGTGTATTTCTTTAAGACATGGAAGATTTCCACCTTAGTACGGCTCGAGCCTGGCTCGAGCTTTCAATGGCTCACCCAACTCCAGAGCACCATTATACTCTGTTAAATAAAAACACAATAGAATTGTGTACAGCACACATCCAGGACTCATCTCATACGTAACAATGAAGAAAAAGGAGGCTCAATAAATAACATATTTGTGTAGAAACACACAATTTGGTGAAATAGGGAAGCTGGGATTGAGTCCAGGTCTTCTCGATCCACATTGTGCTGTTCTCTCACCCTTTGTACATCAAACAGTGATGCTTTGTTTTAAATTCTTGGTGCATGAGGTTAGTGCTTATTGGCAAACAGAAAGCAGAAGAAAGCATAGCTCATTGTGGCTTGAGCTTTCCATAGCGCATCCACCTCTACACCAGAACACATTGCGCTATCTTACCGCAGTCCTCTGAGGGGAGTCAGGCTGTATAAACAAGTAGTTTAGCTCAGGGGCAGAGAAGTCAGAAGTCCACAGGGAAGGGGGTTTCTTAAGAGAGGGGAAGGAAGCACAGAGAGATGCCTGCTGGTGTACATGCTCTCAGCTGCCGGGTGCTCTGTTATATTGGCTATCATGGGGCCTTGTGGTCACCTAATGCCTTCCCTACGGCCAGGAATTATGGTTGGGAACAGTCACAGACCAGATACACTGTGAGATGTGTCCTGAAATGCAAATGACTCATCCCAGCATTACTGGCCTTTAACTTGTGTCTTTGGTGCACAGAGATCTTTCATTTTTGCATACAGAGGAATAAAATTAGAGGGAACATACATTACAACACACAGACAGTGGGTGTAAGACACAGGGTTACTGGTTGAGGGGGTGAAACCCTTCTCAAGCAGCAATCACACGTCTTCTCAAGGTGAAGTCACAAGCAAACCCTAAATCAGGGCTCTGAACGTTTTCTGTAGTAAGAGCTACTTCTACTCGAGGAAAGTCCTCCTGAGCTACTAGTGTAGTTCCTCACTGTACTATAATGACAACATGTGTTAACATTATGCTATGTTCACCCTACGTAGGATTATCAGTATTTACCACCCAAACATGCCTGGCAAGGTTACCAGTAGAAATACCATGAAAGGTTTATTACTATTAAATGCTTCCACCCTACTAATGAAGTAATATTGAAAGCATCACGTGCCCTTTTCCATTAAAAAACATACCCACAGCAGCATGTCTCCAAACTCAGCTTGAATGATCAATCTGCTATCAATTTTAAATGTGTTTTTGAATTAATAGTGTATCTTCATCAGAATATCCATTTCTGAAAGTACACATATTTTCTATTGAATACCACTTACCATTTAGGGCAAACAAACTAAATTATTTAGAAGAAAAATCTATTCTGAAAAAACATACGTTTTACCTTTAAAGCATCAGCTTTCATTTTTTGGAAATACAGTGTTCAAACATCAACTTGTCATTTTCATCTAGTACTCACATGTAAAAATGCCTCAGATGGACATATTCGGCTTTAAATACCTACTTTGAAAACCCAGGCATTTAAACGTAGGCCATGGATGGTCACCATATCACCAATGATGCCTGTGTTATGTCAATAATGTCCACCATCATGCCAGGGCCACTATTGTGCGGACGACATAATGGCCAGGATGCCCATTGTATATCAGTCATGGCCATTATTATAGGAGGAGCGGTCACCATTCTGTCAGATGTGGCTAAAAGTGGGCCATTGATATGTCAATGATGGCTGCCGGTAAGCCATAACTAGACTAAAAATGGCCAAGGATGACCATTATTATGCAATTGGCATGATTATGTCATAAACCGGCACAATTGTGCCAGTGATAAAACCCTTATGATGGGGGCTTACATACACATTTGGTGGTCCTTGATGTTGGGCATAGCTTCCAGGGAAAGACAATGTTTATTAGGGAGGGACACAGTGTCAGACAGAAGCATAAATTAATGTATATGAGGAGCTTAATTTTCTCTGCTCTGGATCCATACCCTGCTCTTCTCATTCTTGGGTTGATTATGCTCACAACTAACACATTTTCACTCTGGGTCGTGCAGTCCCACACTTTGGTGGGCCAGCACAGGTTACTGCTGAAACTCCTCTTTCATGGTGCATTGTTCACACATGTGGTGCGAATGATGTAGAAGTGTGTATAACATGACCAATCTCTTTGTGGCTTAGATTGAGAGTAGATACAGGCAGACCCCGTAAGCTGACATAGAATGTATTTTACTGTGATCATGGGGCCCGAAAATTGTTTTGGCTGGCTGTCAGTCTAAGGGTTTTGAGCTAAGCAGTGCTGCCCCCTTTAATATGAAGAGATCCTCTGAGGTACTAAACTTGGCTTTACCTCTGAGAGTTACTTTGAGGGTGCTGGCAAGCTACCAGTAGCTCCCGTGCCACTAACTGGAGGCTCCTGCCCTGAACCAACCTTGGCTAAGCCCTCAGGTAGCTTGGCACAGACTAGTCAGGCTTAACTCAGAGGCAATGTATAAAGTATTTGTGCAACAATTCAAACAGTAACACAGTGAAAACATACCACAAAAGGAACCCACAACAAACTTTTAAAATAACGTATTTCTAAATAAATAAAACAAGACCAAAGTGACAAAAATCTAATCTGTCGAACCAGAGAAATACAGGTTTAAAGATTTCAGTAAAAATAGCACCAAGAAGCACCAACTGTGGATATCTGGCTGCGCCGGACTAGGTAAAGTCACAAGTTCAGGCTGACTGCGATGAAGAATGCATCAGCTACAGGGGCCCAATTAAGGCTGCTGAAAAAAGTACCTTAAATCCTGGTTTGTGGACATTGTGAGGATCCACATTAAAGATGTGTAGTGCAGCCAAACTAATGCGTTGCTTCCAAGATGTGGTGAGGCTGCAGTGCAAGGTTCTACCTCATGATTGAGGATACCGTTGATGAGAGCTTGCGATGCAAAGTCCAACACTGAGGATGCAGTGTGCATCAGTTCCAAAGAGCAGCGAGACTCATTGCGGAGCATGGCATCATCATCAAGGATGCCGTCGACAAGGGATGTGAGGGCCTGAACTGAGGATGTATTGCGCAGCAGCGGTTCTGATGAGGCATCGGGCTGTGATGAGTTGTGGGCCTTTGCAACAAGACAATCAACACAGTAGCAGCAATGTGTCTGCTTTGCTCGGGATTGGGCTGTGCAGCAAAGGAGATGTGTCAGTTCCACTGGATCTACAGAGGCTGGCAGACCACCCTAGGCCCACTTCATTGGTCCAGGACTGGGGATGGCAGCATTTTGTCAGGAAGACTCAAAGATGGCAGGCTCCAGGTGCTGGGTGATGGGTTCAAGGTTGTTGGAGCCTTCTGTCCCTGGGGCTCTAATCAGGAGGCCAGCCACCTAAGTGTGAAGTCACTTTGGGGTCCTGGGTTGGCCAGATGCTTGTCCAGCCCTTTTCACCCAGACAGGAGGGTGTCAGACAGCAGGTCAGCACAGCAGGGCAGCAGTCCTTCAGAAGAGCAGTCCAGCTGAGTGTTCTTTCAGCAGCACAGCAGTTCAGCAGCAGGTCCACATGTCCAGAAGTGTACAGAACAGGTGGCATCTGAGATCCAATGTTTACACCCGGTACCCTTCCAATGAAACATGGGAGAAGCTTCTAGAGAATTCCCTTTGAAGTCCCTAGGCATCCTGCCTCACTTATCCTGGCACCAGACTAACTACAGGGGGTTTGTGTGGAAGCAGGACACATCCTATTCAAGTGTAAGTAGGGCTGAGCCCAGATCTGCTGTCCCTTCCTGTCAATGATAGCCCAACCAGGCACACCTAAGATCTCTATTGTGTGTGTCTGTTCATGAGGAATACACAAAGCTCAACTGTCAGCTACTTGCAGTTATGTGACAAGGGCCAGGCTACGGGCACTAAATGGTTAAAGCAGGAAAATGCCAACTTTCTAAAAGTGGTGTTTTCAAAATTGTAATTTAAAATATGACTTTACGATGAGTTAGGATTTTTCATTACAATTTCAGAGACACCAAACATGAACTGATTACCTGCTCCGATTTGAAAATTACAGTTTATTAAATGTAATTAGGTATCTCCAATGCTATTTTACAGGAGAGGTTGGTCTTTCAGAAGTAAAAAATGAACGTAAGAGTTTTTCACTACCCAGACATGTAAAACTTAAAATTACATGTCTAACTTTTTAAATACACTGCTCCCTGCCCTTTGGGCAGTCCAAGGGTGCCTTATATGTATTCAAAAGAAAGGTTTAGGCCTGGCAAAAGGTTTATTTTGCCAGGTTGACATGGCAGTTCAAACAATGCACACACAGACTGCAATCGCAGGCTTGAGACATGTTTGAAAGTGCTACTTAATAGGGTTTGCAGTAGTACCATTTAATTTACAGACCCTGGGTACATATAGTACCCCTTTACTAGGGACTTATAAGTAAATTAAATATGCTAATTGGGGATAAACCAATGTTACCATGCCTTATGTACTTTAGCACTGGTCAGCAGTGATAAAGTGCAGAGAGTCCTAAAAGCAGCAAAAAGTAGACGAACAAAACATGGAGGAGGAAGGAAAAAGGTGTGGTTGAAGACCACCTTAAGGCTAACAGATCTAATAGTGGGATAAGCGTCCCTTGTAGGAGGCTGGCTTGATTTATAGTGGGTACCAATGTTACTTACACCTTGTGCCAGGTCTAGTTATCCCTTATTAGTAGAGGAGTAGTGTTCTAGCAGCTTAGGCTGATAGAGGAAGCTATAACAGAGCAGGCAAGGCTGTACTAGGAGACATGCAAAGCTCATGCAATACCACTTATATCAAATAGGTACTATATCATAAGAAAGACAATACTCAGTGTTACTAAAAATAAAGGTACTTTATTTTAGTGACAATGTGCCAAAAATATCTCAGAGGAAATACTTCCTTAAGAGGTAAGTAAAATGCACAAAATATACACAACAAACCAAGTCAGGTAAGTAAAACAGTCAGAAAGTAGTGCAAACACTGTAGAATACAATAGGATGCAATAGGCCTAGGGGCAACACAAACCATATACTAAGAAAGTGGAATGCGAACCATGAATGGACCCCTAGGCTAGTGTAGTGTGTAGAGGGGTGCTGGGAGTGTAAGAAAACACTAAGGGTGTCCAAGATACCCCACCCCAAGAGCCTGGAAAGTAGGAGTAAAATACTACTATTTTACCAGAAACACACTAAAGTCATGATAAGGGATTTTGCAAAGACCACAACAGACTGCAAAGCACTGAAGATGGATTCCTGGACCTGAGGACCTGCAAAGGAAGGGGACCAAGTCCAAGAGTCGCGAAAGTGTCCAGGGGGGGCAGGAGCCAACTAAACCCCGGATGAAGGTGCAAAAAGGCGACTCCGATTGGAAGGAGCTGAAGATTCTGCTACAATGAAAGGAGGTAGGAAGTTATTCTTTGTGCAGAAGATGTCCCATGGTGTGCTGGAGGATGCAGAAGTGTTTTCTTGGCAAAATACCACAAACAAGCCTTGCTAGCTGCAAGAGTCATGGTTAGAAAAAAAGGGTGCTGCCTGGGCCCAGGAAGGACCAGGATCTCACCGCTTGGGAGAGGAGACAGAGGGGGCCCTCACCAACGCAGAGAGCCCATGCACAAGCAGGTAGCACCTGTAGGAGTCCTTAAAACATGTTCAAGAAGACTGAACATAGCAGTCATCTCAACACTGCAAAAGGAGGTCCCACGACACCTGAGATAAACTCAGGGAGCTGAGCATTGCAGGACAGAGTGCTGGGGACCTAGACTCGGATGTGCATGCAGGATTTCTTGGAAATGTGCACAGAAGCCCTTGTAGCTGCAGTTCATGTGGTGCACAGGATTACTGTCTGGAGAGGTGAGACAAGGACTTACCTCCTCCAAATTTGGCCATTTGGACCACTGGACAGTCTTGGTCACTTGGGTCCACCACCTGTGTTCCAGGGGCCACGCTTGTCAGGATGAAAGGGGTCCCAGAGTACCAGTGAAGCTGAAGTTTAGTGCCTGCTGAAGCAGGGGGAAGATTCCATCGACCCACAGGAGATTTCTTCGTGGCTTCCAGTGCAGGGTGAAGGCAGGCAGCCCCCAGAGCATGTACCACCAGGAAACCCACAGGAGTAGGCGCTACAATGTCACTGGTAGTCTTCTGGCTACTTTGTTACAGTTTTGCAGGCGTCCTGGAGCAGTCAGCAGTCGATCCTTGGCAGAAGTCGAAAAGAAAAGTGCAGAGGAGTCTTGCGAGATTCTTGCAAGTCATTATCTGAGGAAAAGCCCACTGGAGAGACTCTAAATAGCCCTCAGAGGAGGATTGGCCACCTGGTCAGGTAAACACCTATCAGGAGGGGTCTCTGACGTCACCTGCTGGCACTGGCCACTCAGAAGCCTCCAGAGTGCCCTCACACCTCCGCAAACAAGATGGCAGAGGTCTGGGACACACTGGAGGAGTTCTGGGCACCACCCCTGGGGTGGTGATGGACAGGGGAGTGGTCACTCCCCTTTCCTTTGTCCAGTTTCGCGCCAGAGCAGGAACGGGGGTTTCCTAAACCGGTGTAGACTGGCTTATACAAGGAGGGCACCCTGCTCTCATAGGAAATGCTTTGTTCTGCCTTCCTGGGATTGGGCTGCCCAGACCCCAGGAGGGCAGAACCCTGTCTGTGGGGTGGCAGCAGTGGTAACAGCAGAAAAAAAACCAGAGAGCTGGTTTGGCAGCACCCGGATCCATAGTGGAGCCCCGGGGATGCATGGAATTGGCTCCCAAATACCAGGTTTGGCATGGTTGGACAATTCCATGATCTTAAACATGTTACATGGCCATATTCAGAGTTACCATTGTGAAGCTACATATAGGTATTGACCTATATGTAGTGCACGCGTGTAATGGTGTCCCCGCAATCACAAAGTCCGGGGAAATGGCCCTGAACTATGTGGGGGCACATTTGCTAGTGCAAGGGTCCCCTCACACTTAGTAACTTAGCACCTAACTTTCAACAAGTGAAGGTTAGACATATAGGTGACTTATAAGTTACTTAAGTGCAGTGAAAATGGCTGTGAAATAAGATGTGCATTATTTCACTCAGGCTGCAGTGGCAGTCCTGTGTAAAGGTTTGTCTGAGCTCCCTATGAGTGACAAAAGAAATGCTGCAGCCCAGAGGGATCTCTTGCAACCCCAATACCCTGGGTTCCTAGGTACCCTATACTAGGGAAGTATAAGGGTGTTCCAGTATGCCAATTGAAATTGGTAAAAGTGGTCACTAGCCTATAGTGACAAATTTAAAGCCAGAGAGAGCATAAGCACTGAGGTTCTGGTTAGCAGAGCCTCAGTGACACAGTTAGATATTACATAAGTATACACATTCAGGTCACAAACTATGAGCACTGGGGAACTGGCTAGCAGGATCCGAGTGAGACAGGCAAAAACAAACTGACATACATGTAAAAATGGGGGCAACATGCCAAGCAACATGGAACTTTCCTACACAACTCCCCCCCGCAAACGAGGGACAAAAGGCTAACCTTGCCCAGATGAGTCTTCATTGTCTAAGTGGAAATATATGGAGAGTCCATCTGTATTGGGGTGGATACTCCCAGGTCTATGTTCCACTGTACAGTCCATTCCCTGTAGGGAGATGGACCACCTCAACAATTTAGGGTTTTCACCTTTTATTTGTTTAAGCCATAATAGAGGTTTGTGGTTTGTTTGAACAATAAAGTGAGTACCAAAGAGGTATGGACTCAACGTTTTCAAGGCCCAGACCACAGTAAAGGCTTCCCTCTCTATGACAGACCAACGCTTTTCTCTAGGGGTCAACCTCCTGCTGATAAAAGCAACAGGTTGATCCTGGCCCTCAGTGTTAAGCTGTGATAGAACTGCCCCTACCCCTAATTCACAAGCATCAGTTTGAACTATGAATGTTTTCGAGTAACAAGGGCTTTTTAGGACAGGTGCAGAGCACATGGCCTGTTTGAGCTCATCAAAAGCCTTTTGACAGCTAGCTGTCCATAATAACTTTTTAGGCATCTTCTTTGATGTGAGGTCATTAGGAGGGGCAGCTATAGTGCCATAATTCTTTATGAACCTCCTATCGTACACAGTGAGGCCTAGGAAGGCTCTCACTTGGGTTTGAGTTGTGGGGGGAGCCCATTCCATAATAGTTTGGATCTTCACCTGCAGTTGTGCAATCTGTTCCCCACCTACCAGGTAGCCCAGATAAACCACTTTCCCCTGCCTTATCTGGCACTTTGAGGACTTGATAGTGAGGCCTGCCTTTTGTAGGGCCTCTAAAACGTTCCACAGGTGGACCAGGTGATCATCCCAGATGGAGCTGAAGACAGCAATATCGTCTAGATATGCTGCACTAAAGGCTTCCAATCCTTGGATGACTGTATTCAACAACCTCTGGAAAGTGGCAGGTGCATTCTTCAATCCAAAGGGCATAACAGTGAACTGATAGTGCCCTCCAATGGTCGAAAATGCTGTTTTTGGTTTAGCATCTTCTGATAATTTAATCTGCCAATACCCTGTAGTTATATCATAAGTGCTTGGCTACTTGGCAGAAGCCAGTGTATCTATCAGCTCATCTGCCCTGGGTATAGGGTGAGCATCAGTTTTTGTTACTTGATTGAGACCTCTGTAGTCCACACAAAACCTAATTTCCTTTTTTTCCATCTTTACTATGAGGTTTGGGGACAAGCACCACTGGGCTGGCCCATGGGCTTTCAGAAGGCTCAATCACTCCAAGATCCAACATTTTCTGTACTTCTTGTTTAATACAGTCTCTGACATGGTCAGGCTGTCTGTCTATAAAGTTTACTTTTGACAGGTAAACTGTCTCCAGTGTCAATTGTGTGCTCACACCAGGTAGTTGTACCTGGAATTAGTGAGAAGAGGTCAGAGAACTAGTCAAGGAGATTTATGCAGATGTCCTTCTGCTCAGCAGTAAGGCAATCTGC
The DNA here is from genome assembly GCF_031143425.1 of Pleurodeles waltl. Lineage (NCBI taxonomy): Eukaryota > Metazoa > Chordata > Amphibia > Caudata > Salamandridae > Pleurodeles > Pleurodeles waltl. The sequence goes on along the minus strand of NC_090439.1, from coordinate 822,497,601 downwards.
TAATCGAACTCCCTCCACTGACCCATTTGTCTGCCTTCTTTCCGAATTCTTGGGGAGAGGTCAGATCTGAGTCTACCAAGTACCGATGCAACAAGTCAGACACACAATTATTCAAAATATCCTCTCTCAAATTTAGATCATACAGGCTTTCATAGTCAGTTACCTTACTACCGTGTAACCATCCCTCTAAGGCTTTCACTGAACAGTCTACAAAGTCTGTCCAGCCTTGAGAAGATTATTTTCTGGTATCTCTGAATTTTATCCTGTATTGTTCAGTGGTTAAGCCAAATCCATCTAAAAGTGCATCTTTCCAAACTTTGTAATTGTTGGCATCACTCTCCCTGACAGTAAGGAATCTGTCCCTACCTTTGCCAGTGAAAGATAGCCACAATATAGCAGCCCACTGCCTTTGAGGGACCAACTGTACACATACAGGCCCTCTCAAGTGCAGAAAACCACTTGTTTATGTCACCCCCCTCCTTGTAAGGGGGTACAATCTTATGCAGGTTTCTTGAACCTGTTTCTCTAACAGGATAACTATCAAGATTGCTGCTCTTGCTGCCACCATGGGGAACTAACCCCAACTTCTGTCTTTCTCTCTCTACATCTAAAGCCTCCCTATCTAAGGACAACTGCTGCTGTCTTAGCTTCAGCCTGGCCTCTTCCAACCTCCGCTTTCTGAGTTCCCTGTCTAGGGTGTTATCCTCAGGGTGGGAGGATTGGAAATTCTCTGACACAGAGGTAATGTGAGAATTGGCAGGAGTGGACCTTTCTCTAACTACCTGAACCCTAGTGACCTGGCCTTTTGGAGTGAAAGGTGCCCTACTGATGTGTGAGCCCCTCCCACTACCAGCTTTACTAGGTGGCCTGATAACTGAGAGGTCTTTGGAAGGACCCTCCCCAGAGCCCTCAGGGCCCTCCCCTGATTCTACCTGGGTGCCCCCCTCCTCTACCTCCTGATCCTGGGTATGACCAGTCTGACTCTGGTCACTTTGAAGGAGAAGGCTGAGAAGGAGATCCTTGGTAGGGTTCTTACCAATCTCCAAACTTCTTTCTATACAGAGACCCCTCAAACTTTTAAAGTTTAGATTATCATACGTTGTCTGCACAACTTTGGGAGTGGCCTCTACCACAGACATGGTGAAAAGAAAGAGGTTAGGGGTAAGAGAAAACATTTGGAAAACCTTTAAAGAAAAGAGAAAAACTTTTTCAAACTTTTCTGAAACTTTTTAGAAAGTTTTTAGAAGGAAAGTAAGACTGTTGAGGTTACTTGTGTATATTTCTAAGTATTTAGAATATGTTTTTCTTATGAAAAGCACCAATGACAAAGTGGTAAAGCAGTTACAAGTACTTATCCCACCGCTGCACCACCAATGAAGGAGGCTGGCCTGCCTTATAGTGGGTACCAATGGTACTTACACCTTGTGCTAGGTCCAGTTATCCCTTATTAGTAAAGTAGTAGTGTTCTAGCAGCTTAGGCTGATAGAAGTAGCTATAGCAGAACAGCCAAAGCTGAACTAGGAGACATGCAACGCTCATGCAATACCACTTATCATATAGGTACTATATCATAAGAAAGACAATACTCAGTGTTACTAAAATTAAAGGTACTTTATTTTAGTGACAATGTGCCAAAAATAACTCAGAGGAGATACTCCCTTAGGAGGTAAGTAAAATATACACAACAAACCAAATCAGGTAAGTAAAACAGTCAGAAAGTAGTGCAAACACTGTAGAATACAATAGGCCTAGGGGCAACACAAACCATATACTAAGAAAGTGGAATGCGAACCACAAATGGACCCCTAGGCTAGTGTAGTATGTAGAGGGTCGCTGGGAGTGTAAGAAAACACTAAGGGTGTCCAAGATACCCCACCCCAAGACCCTGGAAAGTAGCAGTAAAGTATTACTATTTCCCCAGAAACACACTAAAGTTGTGATAAGGGATTTTGCAAAGACCACAACAGACTGCAAAGCACTGAAGACAGATTCCTGGACCTGAGGAACTGTAAAGGAAGGGGACCTAGTCCAATAGTCACGAAAGTGGCCGGGGGGACAGGAGCCCACTAAACCCCGTATAAAGGTGCAAAAAGGCTGACTCTGATTGGAAGAAGCTGAAGATTCTGCAACAATGAAAGGAGGTAGGAAGTTCTTCTTCGTGCAGAAGATGTCCCACGGTATGCTGGAGGATGAAGAAGTGTTTCCTTGGCAAAATACCACAAACAGGCCTTGCTAGCTGCAAGAGTCACAGTTAGAGAAAAAGGGTGCTGGCTGGGCGCAGGAAGGTCCAGGATGTCGCCACTTGGGAGAGGAGACAGAGGGGGCCCTCACCTACGCACAAGCAGGTAGCACCCGCAGGAGTCCTTGAACACAGGTTCAAGAAGACTGAACATGGCAGTCATCTTAACACTGCAAAAGGAGGTCCCACGACACCGGAGATAAACTCAGGAAGCTGAGCATCGCAGAACAGAGTGCTGGGGACCTAGGCTCGGCTGTGCATGCAGGATTTCTTGGAAATGTGCACAGATGCCCTTGTAGCTGCGGTGCACAGGATTACTGTCTGGAGAGGTGAGGCAAGGACTTACCTCCTCCAAATTTGGACAGTTGGACCACTGGACAGTCTTGGTCACTTGGGTCCACCACCTGTGTTCCAGGGGCTACACTCCTCAGGATAAGAGGGGTCTCAGAGTACCGCTGAAGCTGAAGTTTGGTGCCTGCTGAAGCAGGGAGAAGATTCCGTCGACCCACTGGATATTTCTTCGTGGCTTCCAGTTCAGGGTGAAGGCAGGCAGCCCCCAGAGCATGTACCACCAGGAAACAGTCGAGAAAGCCGGCAGGATTAGGCGCTACAATGCTGCTGGTAGTTTTCTGGCTACTTTGTTGCAGTTTTGCAGGCATCCCGGAGCAGTCAGGAGTCGATCCTTGGCAGAAGTGGAAGAGAGAAGTGCAGAGGAGTCCTGCTGGATTCTTACAAGTCGTTATCTGAGGAAAAGCCCACTGGAGAGACCCTAAATAGACCTCAGAGGAGGATTGGCCACCTAGTCAGGTAAGCAGTGATTAGGAGGGGTCTTTGACATCACCTGCTGGCACTGGCCACTCAGAGGCCTCTAGAGTGCCCTCACACCTCTGGAAACAAGATGGCAGAGGTCTGGGACACACTGGAGGAGCTCTGGGCACCACCCCTGGGGTGGTGGTGGACAGGGGAGTGGTCACTCCCCTTTCCATTGTCCAGTTTCGTGCCAGAGCAGGGACTGGGGGTTACCTTAACTGGTGTAGACTGGCTTATGCAAGGAGGGCACCATCTGTGCCCTTCAAAGCATTTACAGAGGCTGGGGGAGGCTACATCTCCCAAGTATTTAACACCTATTTCCAAAGAGAGAGGGTGTAACACCCTGCTCTCAGACAAAATGCCTTGTTCTGCCTTCCTGGGATTGGGCTGCCCAGACCCCAGGAGGGCAGAACCCTGTCTGTGGGGTGGCAGCAGCGGTAGCTGCAGGGAAAACCCCAGAGAGCTGGTTTGGCTGTACCAGAGGTCCAAAGTGGAGCCCGGGGATGCATGGAATTGGCTCCCCAATACCAGATTTGGCATGGGGGACAATTCCATGATCTTAGACATGTTACATGGCCATATTCAGAGTTACCATTGTGTAGCTACATATAGGTATTGAACTATATGTAATGCACGCATGTAATGTGGTCCCCGTACTCACAAAGTCCGGGGAAATGGCCCTGAACTAAGTGGGGGCACCTTTGCTAGTGCCATGCTGCCCTCACACTTAGTAACTTTGCACTTAACCTTCAACAAGTGAAGGTTAGACATATAGGTGACTTAAATGTTACTTAAGTGCAATGAAAATGGCTGTGAAATAACGTGTGTGTTATTTCACTCAGGCTGCAGTGGCAGTCCTGTGTAAAGGTTTGTCTGAGCTCCCTATGGGGGGGCAAAAGAAATGCTGCAGCCCACAGGGATCGATTGGAACCCTAATACCCTGGGTACCTAGGTACCCTATACTAGGGAATTATAAGTATGTTCCAGTATGCCAATTGAAATTGGTAAACATAGTCACTAGCCTATAGTGACAAATTTAAAGGCAGAGAGAGCATAAGCACTGAGGTTCTGGTTAGCAGAGCCTCAGTGACACAGTTAGTCACTACACAGGTATACACATTCAGGCCACAAAGTATGAGCACCGGGGTTCTGGCTAGCAGGATACCAGTGAGACAGGCGAAAACAAACTGACATACATGTAAAAATGGGGGTAACATGCCAGGCAAGAAGGTACTTTCCTACATCCCTTATATAACAGGTGTAGCTGGAGCTCAGCAGTGCAAGCTTCTCTCCCTCCCTCCCTCACAGAACAGGTACAAGCTTTCCACTCTAACACAAATGTTCTACAACTACATCAGCAAACAAGCTTCCTGAATATGACTGCCTCAACAGTGCACACAGACTTACACTTACCTATTTGATTTGTGTGCTTCAGTATGGTTGTGTGGATCGGTAAGTGTTTGGACAGCTGAGTGGATGAACGATTAAACATGGATGGGTAAAGTGGGAGGTGAATGGCTGCATCAGTGTGTGAGTGGATGCAGGAGTGGGTGGTAGAATGGTGGGGTGAGATGAGTAGTTGGGTGAGTGGGGAGGCTTGATGACCCGTGAATTTATGTTTGGATGATTGCTGAATTTGTGTGGGTGGATAGATGGAGGAGTAGATGACAATGTCTGTGGATTGATGGGCATTTGTGTGAAGTTGAGTGATAGTTTGTGTGTTTTGGGTGGATTAACCTTCTGTGCAGCATGTGTACATCTGTGGTATGCTGGTGGATGTATGTGTGCACAGATCATGTGTGTGTGTATTTGTGTGTGTGTGTGAAGATGGATAGATGGATTCATGTATCGCAAAGCTGCTGCACTTGGAGCTGCTCTCCTTGCACATGGTGAGCTGTAAAAATACACTTTTGACCTTGTATGGCACTGATAACTGCACAGTGGGCAACAAAGCACTTGGAATCACTGTGATGAGACAGCACCACCACCTGATACCACTGAGAATCATGACACTGCAACTGTGTTGATGGCTTTTGTGCATTTACGTGTCCTGCTCCACTGATTCTGAAAGCATGCTGTAAACATGTCGTTCAAATGTCTTTTATTTGAAACTATGTCTCTGACAGTCAAAATGAGGTATAACATGCAGTAGTACTGAAAATAAAAGGATGACTTGCACATTCAAAGAAGTGAGGCAGCTCAGTATGAAGAATAACATCTGGTATTAGTGACATGCAAATTCCAATTCTAAGATTGCATACACAATTGTGACTCCAACAAGTGTGTTAATGAGTTGACCAGTCATCAGAACACTCTTTGTTTACAGCGCCTAGGGCTGATATAGCACAAAGAAGTATAAAAAAAATTCAGCCATATGTTAAGGAACTGCGAGTACTTGTTTGCACTACAATTTTCTCCATAGTGCAGCATAGTGCAAATAATCGACCCAACTTTCACTGATGGAGCATTGTACCTTGAGCACCATAGCCAAAGCCTGATAGGAGCACAAAGCTTTGGCACTGTACGTGATAAGATCATCATGCCAGGCAGCACACACAAGTGGAGTGCGTGACCAGAAGGGGCCCTTGGCACCTGTGCCACTTATAAATCAGATTCACACCATCAGCCCTGCACATCTCTCACACTGTTCTAGGCACACTCAGCCATCCAGGTCTATGTTGACTTCATCTAAAATATTTCATCACCGGTAGTGGGTCCTGACTGGCACTGCCAGTCCATGACCTGTCTAAGAAAAAATGTGGGGGTGTTCTACCCATACACCCCTTCTTAGAGCTACTCCCCTGTGTTCAAGTGCTGAAGAAATGTATTTGGGGGCCTATTCATAACTGGAGTTGCTTCGCTCTTGCACCACGCAATGTCATGGTGCATGGACGACACAAGCCCAAAATGCGATTTATGAAGCCACACAAGCCACCTTCAATGGCCCTGAGTGGCTTCATACATTTGGAGTAATGCAAAGCAGTGCAAACTGCTGGGTTGTGTTACTCTGCCCCAGGGAGGTATTCCATGGGTGTTGAGAAAGTATTCCCATGCAACGTCCATGGATTTTGACAGATTCCCAGATTTACCAAGTAGTAGGTCTGGGAATGTGTCAAAATGCTACGCCTTCCCAGGTGAGGCAGAACGATACATACCTTTATTTTTCCTTGTTACTTCCTCTTTCTATGTGTACTGCATTCTGCATCACACATAGAAAGAGGAAAATTGCTAAGGGGGTTGTTTCTGTGCAGGAAGATACCCCTTCATGCATAGAAACAATCCTGCTTACAACGGAGGCACTCTTGCACCATGGTGCAAGGCTGTCTGCATTGATGCTAGGCATCCAAAACAATGCCAACAGAAGGACAAAGGCAGGATTATGTTGTATTCTTTTAAATATAAATATGGTGCAATCTTCTCCTTACTTGGCACACAGTGCACTGTAGCAAGGTGACTTACTGCGCCGCGCCACTTTGTTATATTCCCCTTGTGTCAAAGTTTGTGCCAACAATAGTGTACCCTCCAGAAAACCAGAGGTAAAAGGCTTTGATGTTTACAGGTTAAACTAAGTGACCCCTCATTGCTTTGGGACTCCTAAAAGATTCCCACACCTTGATGTGCAATACATAGGACATAGGGGCAGCCATCTCTTGGTGGAAGGGAAGAGTATTAGCTGATTCTGCTCTCTATGGCTGGTTTAGGAATGAGACAAATAACACAGGATCACCTATGGGTTTGTAGAAAAGTTGCCATTTTGTGCAAGGAAGGTGAAGCTAACACCTTGTCACTTTGTCATCATGGACATATGCAGTGTTATTGATGCCCAGTTTCATCACTCTGTGTGAATGACACTGTCCACAACCTTCAAACAATACAGCATTACCTGCTCCTCTATCTCATGTCCAGAACTTTTCCTAATCTTTGTCTTTTTTTGATTTTTGTTTTTATTTTTACATGACAGGACCATTCAACGGTGGACATTTCTTTTCCATTTTACACACAACTACAGTACATTCTCTTTTGAGATTATAGCACTGTGGTTTACAATACAGAAATATGCATCCTAGAAGTTATTGATCAAGAGTCAGTGAAAAAGGGTTTTATTATTCTATATATCTACTAAGTTGAGAAGGCACAGAGCGGGAGGGTGAGTTAGTCTAATGTATAGTGTCATGAACCTAATTTACTGTTAAGGTAATGACAGTGGGGGTGGCAGAAATGGTACTGGTGAGCAGTAACAGTGCATTTGAGCAGATCCAGGTATGTCTGCGTGTGCCATCTTGTGCGTCGGTGTGTTTCACTATACTGTTGTGATAGCCCTGTCAGCTTTGCCTTGTGAGCGTGGTGCTTTTGTGGGCTAGGTGATTCTCTCTAATGGGCATGCTTTAGTGATGGGTGTCCATGCAGGTCTGTGATGGGTATCCATGTTTTGGTGTTGCATGCAGGGCTTGGTATTGGGATGGGTGGGTTTTGGTAGTGGGGTATATGTGAGGTGGTGGAGTGATGGGGTGAGGGTAGGGGTAGGAGTTTGTGATGGCATTCAGGTAGGTTGGGGGGGATAAAGTAGTAAAAATTTGACTTACCAGAGTCTAGTCTTCCTGCTACTCCTGCGAGGCCCTCAGGATGCATTATTGCCAAGACCTGCTCCTCCCATGTTGTTAGTTGTGGGGGAGAAGGTGGGGGTCCACCACCAGTCCTCTGTATTGCTACCTGCTGTCTTGCAACCACAGAACGCGCCTTCCCCCATAGGTTGTTCCACCTCTTCCTGATGTCATCCCTTGTGCTGTGGTGCTGTCCCACGGCGTTGACCCTGTCCACGACTCTCCGCCATAGCTCCATCTTCATTGCAATGGACGTCTGCTGTACCTGTGATCCAAATAGCTGTGGCTCTACCCAGATGATTTCCTCCACCATGACCCTTAGCTCCTCCTCTGAAAACCTGGGGTGTCTTTGGGGAGCCATGGATGTGGTGTGAGTGATATGTGTGAGGATGTGTGTGGTGATGTGTGGGGTGATGTGTTGGGGTGTATGCTGTGATGTGTGTGGATGGTGTATGGGTGATGGTGTTCTGTGGCTCAGATTGAGTGGGTGCTCCTGGCTTGTGTCTCTCTCTGTTAGCAATCTTGTTTTTCGTTGAAAGGCTTGTGGGTAATGTGGGTGTGTGTTTTATAGTGGTGTGAGTGTGTGGGTGTGGTATGTGCATATGTGTCAGGTGTGTGTAGTTTGAATTGTCCAATGTGGTGGTGTTTTGTAAATGTGTGTGTATTTTGAGCGCGGCAGTGTTTATCGCCAATGGTTTACCACGTTTGAAAGACCGCTGCGGTGATTCGTGGGTCGTGATACTGTGGGCGTATTCCTGTTGGCGTAACGGTGTGGGTTTTGCTATCGCCGGTTTATCACTGACCTTTGGGCTGGCGGACTTGTGTGGGTGTCTGTATAGTGGCAGAATTCTCTGTGTGGCTCATAATACCCGTAGCCGAATACCTCCGTGGGCACGGTATGTAGGCGGCATTTACTGCCACGGTTGTAATGAGGGCCTCTATGTCACTGAAGTCTCTGCCATTGCATTCTACACCACTCCACTCAACAATATTCCACTCTAAGAAACTCCACTCTATGCCACTCAATTCTATGACACTCCACTGTATGTCTCTCCACTCTGCGCCACTCCATACTATGCTATTGCAATCTATGCCACTCCAGGCCATTCTATTCTATGTTATTTCACTCTATGCCACTCCACTCTATGCTTTTCCACTATTTGCCATTCCACTCTGTGTTACTCCACACTATGCTAATCTACTCCACACCACTCCACTCTGTGCCACTCCACGTTATGCCACTCAACTGTATGCCACTCCTCCCCATGCAACCCCACTCTAGACCACTCCACTCTATGCTATTCCACTCTACGCCACTCTACTCTAAATGCTCTATGTCACCCCACTCCATGCCACTCTGTGTTATGCTATTCCACTCTGTGCCACTCTACTCTACACTATTTGACTCTATGCAACTCCACTCTTTGCCACTCTAAGATGTGCCACTACACTCTGCCACTTGACTCTACGCCACTTGACTCAATGTACTCTATGACACTCCACTTTATGCCACTTCACTCAATGCCACTCTACAGCACTCCATTCTATCCTGTTCCTCTCTATGCCACTCCACTCTATGCCACTCTGCAACACTCCACTCTATGTCACTGCAATCTATGCCATTCCATTCCACACCCCTCCACTCTATGCCACTCTGTGTTATGCCACTCCACTCTATGCCACTCTACTCAATGCCATTTATCTCTACACAACTCCACTCTTTGCCACTCTACGGTGTGCCACTCCACTCTATGGCACTTCACTCAATGTCACTCCACTCTACAGCACTCCAGTCTATCCTGTTCCTCTCTATGCCACTTGATTCTGTGCCACTCTGCACCACTCCACTCTATGCCACTCCAGTCTACTCTTCACCATGCCACTCTACTCCATACCACTTCACTATGTACCACTCCACTCTATGGTATTCCACTTTGAGACACTTTACTGTACACCACTCCACTCTATGCGACTGCACTCTTTACTAGTCCACTTTATGCTTTTCCACTCAGTGCCAGATGACTCAACACCACTCAAGTATCTTCCATTGCACTCTACATCACTCCACTCAACAATATCCCCCTCAATGCCACTCTACTCTACACCACTCCACTCTATTCCACTCAACTCTATGCTACTTGACTTCAAGTCACTGCATTCTATGCCACTCTATCATACGCCACTTCACTCTTTGCCACTCTACTCTATGATATTCCACTCTAGGCCACTTCATTGTATGGTACTCCACTGTACACCACCCAACTGTATGCCACTCCACTCCATGCCACTCTACACCATTCCATTCTACACTATTCCATCCTAAACCACTTCACTCTATGACACTACACTCTACACTATTCTATGCTACGCAACTCCACTGTAAGCCACTCCACTCTACACAACTCAATTTTATGCCACTCCACTGTATGTCACTTCACTCTGTGCCACTCCATGCTATGCTATTCCAATCTATGCCACTCCACTCCATGCCATTCCACTCTATGCTATTCCACTCTATGTCACTCTATGCTGCGCCACTCAATGCTATTCCACTATTTTTCATTTCACTCTGCACTTCTCCACACTATGCTAATCCATTCCACACCACTCCACTCTGTGCCACTCTACGCTATGCCACTCAACTGTATGCCACTCCACTCTATGCAACCCCACTCTACACCACTCCACTCTATGCCATTTGACTCTATGTCACTCCACTCAATGCTATTCCACTCTACACCACTCTACTCTAAACTGCTCTATATGACTCCACTGTATGCCACTGCACGCTATGCTATTCCACTCTACACCACTCCACTCTATGCCACACCACTCTATGGCATTCTGTGTTATGCCACTCCACTCTCCGCCAATATACTCTACGCAATTTGGCTCTATGAAACTCTGCTCTTTGTCACCCTAAGGTGTGCCACTCCACTTTATGCCACTTCACTATACACCACACAACTCTATGCACTTTATGACACTCCACTCTATGCCACTTCACTCAATGTCATTCTACAGCACTCCATTCTATCCTGTACCTCTTTATGTCACTCCACTCTATGCCACTCTACACCACTCCACTCTATGCCACTCCACTCTACTCTACAACATGCCACTCCACTCTACACCACTGCACGCTTTGCTAGTTCACTTTATGCTATTCCATCAGTGCCTGTTGACTCTACGTCAAGGAACCTCTTGTCATTGGAGTCTACGCCACTCCACTTAACAATATTCTACTCTATGCCACTCCACTCAATCCAGTACACTCTATGCCACTCAACTCTGCACTATGTGACTTCAAATCACTGCATTCTATGCCACTCTATTGTACACCACTTCTCTCTTTGCCACTCCACTCTATGATATTCCACTCTAGGCCACTCCATTGTACAGTACTCCACTGTACGCCACCCAACTGTATGCCACTTCACACTATGCAACTCTACGCAACTCCACACTCCATTCTACACTATTCCACTCTCTCATTTCACTCTATGCCACTCCACTCTGCACTATTCCATGCTACGCCACTCCACACTAAGCCACTACATTCTATGCCACTCAATTCTATTCCACTCAACTGTATGTCACTCCACTCTGCGCCATTCCATACTATGCTATTCCAATCTATGCCACTCAACTCCATGCATGTCATTCCACTCTATGCCACTCCATACTATTCCACTATTTGCCATCCCACTCTGCGTTACTCCACACTATGCCAATACACTCCACACCACTCCACTCTGTTGCACTCCATGCTACGCAACTCAACTTTATGCCACTCTACTCTATGCAAGCCCACTCTACACCACTCCACTGTATGCCATTCCTACGCCACACCACTTCACTCCATGACACACCATTCCAATCTACCCCATTCCACTCTATGCTGCTTCTCTCTACACTAAACCAATCTACACCACTCCACTCTATGCCACTCTACTGTATGTCACTCCATTCTATGCCACTGCACTCTATGCCGGTCCATTCTATGGTATTCCACTCACCACCACTTGATTATAAGTCACTCAACAGTATGCCAAACAACCCAATGGTATTCCTCTCTACACCACTTCAACCTGCGTCAGTCCACTCTACCCTATTCCACTAAATGGTACTCGACTCTATGCCATTCCACTCAATTATATTCCACTCTATGCCACTCCATTCTACGCCACTCCACTGTAGGCCACTCTACTCTATGCCACACCACTCTACATCACTCCACTCTATGCTATTCTAATCAACGTCATTTCACTGTACGTTATTCCACTGAACACTCACCCTATGCCATTTGACTCTACTTCACTCCATTCTATGCTATTCCACTCTATGCCACTGTACTCTATGCGCTATATGCAAGTCCACTCTATGCCACTGCACTCTGTGCTACTCCACTCTATGCTTCTCCACTCTATGCCAGGCCAATCTATGGTACTCTACTCTACACCACTCTGCTCTGTATTACTGAATGGCACTCTACTCTAGACTATTTGATTCTACTCAATTCCACTCTTCACTATCTTACTGTGCATCACTCTACATTATGCCACTGAACCCTACACCAATCCACTCCACTATTCCACTCTACAGCACTCAGCTCTGTTCCCCTTTATGTCACTCCACTGTACGCCCTGCCACTCTACTCTGCAACATGCCATTCCACTCTATGCCTCTACTCTTGACTTTTCCAGTCTACACCACTCCACACCATGCCACTGTACTGTATGCTATTCCACTCTATGCCATTGCACTCTATTTTATCCTGTTCTGCACTTTTTTCACTCAACGTCACTCAACTGTACGTCAATTGACTATATGCCACTCCACTCTATGATAGTCCACTCTACACCTTTTACTCCAAGCCACTGCACTCTATGCTACTCAATTGAACACCATTCAACATCACTCCACTCCATGCTATTCCACTCTACACCACTCCACTCTATACTTCTCTACTCTACACTACTCCAGTGTACACCTCTTCACTCCATGCCACAGCACTCTATGCCACTCCACTTTATGCCACCCCACTTTATGCAATTTCACTCTACTCCACTCCATGCATCTCCAGTCCACATCATTCCACTCCGTGCTATTCCACAATGCACCACTCCACTCTATACCCCTTCACTCTACACCACTCAACTCTACGCCACTCTGCACCTCTCCATTCTATGCCCTTCCACTCCATGCCACTCCACTCTACGCCACTTCACTCTACGTTACTTGACTTAACACCACTCTATGGCCCTCATTACAACATTGGCAGTAATGACTGCCTACCGCCAAGGTGACGGCCGCCAACATACCGCCACCGTGGCTACCAGCCGGCAACCCGTATTATGACCGTGACAGTATTCCGCCAAAAACCTGGCGGAACACCGCCGCCCGTCATGGTGGCGGATGTCGGTAAGGCGGCGCTGTTGACAACAGCACCACCACGCCCCCGTCTTAGACCCCTATCAGTGCCAGGGAAGGGATTTCCTGGCACTGATAGTGCCTACCGCCGTGGTTTTCGTGGCAGTACAGAAACCACGAAAGTCATGGCGGTAGGCCGGGCCATAATGCCAAGGGTGGGAATGTGACGGCTGCCGGGCTGGAGACCAAAGTCTCCAGCCCAGCGGCTGTTACCACCCTGTTGGTCGGTGTGTTAAAGTGGTGGTGTTGGATGGTGGTAACCGCCAGGGTCCAAATCCCATTATTTTACCACCGGCCTGTTGGCAGTATTACCGCCGCTTTAACACTGACCGCCAGGGTTGTAATGAGGGCCTATGTCACTTAACTATGCTATTCCCCTCTATCCCTCCCCATGCTAAGTCACTCTACTTTATGCTACTCCACTCTAACCATTATGCTATTCCACTGAATGCCACTCCATCCTATGTCACTCCACTCTGTGCCACTCCACTCTACACCACTCCACTATGCACCAATCCAGTCTATTCCACTTCACTCTATGCCCCTCCACTCTATACCTTTGACTCCACTTTATGCTATTCCACTCTATGCCACTCAAATGTATCCTATTTAACTATACGCCACTCTGCTCAACACAACTCAACTCTACACCATTCCACCCTATGCACACTCCATTCTATGCCACTCCACGTTGTGATAACCCATTCTACGCCTCTATAGTCTACTCCGTTCCACTCAGCTCTATTCCACTCTACAAAACTCAACTGTATACCACTCTGCTGTTTGGTACTCCACTCTACACCACTCCCCTCTTTGCCACTCCATGCTACACCTTTCCACTTTACGCTATTTCCCTTTGCACTACTCTTTTGGTACTAAGACAGACTAGCAATGTCCTAGAAAGGACGGATTGGTTAACACAAACTGGTTCCATCATTCAATGCAATTAATTTCTGAAACACTATTATTACAATGTTGCAATTATTTTAAATATTTTACTTATTAATTGTTTCATGGATACTATATTGTTTGCCTTTTACAGTTTTGTAGTAAACATTATCTGCATATTATCTGCACTAGATTGTAATGTTTATTTTAATAAAGCCTTAGAATATATATAGTGTAGATTTTTATGTGTGTCCGTCCTGGGTGAAAGGAGTTTCAGATCTCACAAAAAAAAACAGTTCTGTAGTCTCATATGACTGATTGTTCCCTGAGAATGCACCATCCTCATGTAATGTGTAGTTGATTTTTAGATTACAGTCCAGGTTTTCTGTCTCAAATTGGTAAATTGGATTTGTGACTGTATGTTGGAAATTGCCATCTTTTGTGTGGTGCCACCCCCAATTTTAACTTGACTTTTTTTTGCTGGCTTAATACCTCTGTGCACTTTATCCCTGCTTACCAGTGATAAGGTGTCTGGACTCCCTATTTCAGCATGATGAAACTTGCATACCCCTCATTGGCATATGTAACTTACCCATATGCCCTAATATATAGTAAAAAATATACCCAGGTCCTGTAAGTTAAGTGTCATAAGTGGACTGAAGCATCGATTGTGCCACCCACTAGTGACAGTATGAAAATGACTGAAGGCCTGCCATCAGTAGCCGGGCTGTAATGGTTAAACTGCAAATTCGGCATGCCAAAATAACCCCATTTGACAGACCTAAGCTTTCTTTTTAAATATTTATAAGTCCTGCTTCAGTAGGCCTTACTGCCCATAAGGGAGGGTGTGTCGACTTTAAAAGTAGTGGATGTAAACGTTTAATGTAAAACATGTCCTTGCAGGGAAAAAGCACTATAGGCTATTTTCACTGTAACAAGGATGCCTGTTTCATAGGGAATGATAGGGTTACATATTTATTAAATTTAATTTAGGTTTGGAAGCAGCTTGAAATATAATTCAAGTACTGTTTTAATTGCTATTTCAAATCAATTCAATGGTAAAATCGAATTTGTAATAAATACTAAGGAAGAATCACTTTTAGAAAGTTACCTTTCCCTGTCTAAAGCATCTGGAAACCCATTTACATTTGTTCTACCACTTCTGCCAGCCAGTAAATATAATATATATATATATATACCAACATCATTTATATTCAGTAGTCTGACTAGACAGCATGAGCATTACAGTCTACTGACTATGATTACACATCATCAGAGCAGGAGTGTTAACAACAAAATCAATATTTTAAGCTTTTTTGGAAAGTTCATTTGAATCCATTAAGCAAGGAGATGTGGTCTAGCGGCTAAGCTGTCGATCTGAGGACCTTGGTATTAATCAAGCTTGGCATTGACTAAAAATTAAGCATTTCTGGTAAATCACTTAATCACAATGTGCTTAAAATATACGTGTGTGAGATACAAGTGTAAGTATGTGTAACAAAAAGTTGTAAGCTTCCACTTGATGAATACAATTGTGCATCATTTTCAATCACCTCCCATAATGTGCATCACTCTGTTGCGCTCGAGCTGGGTCCAAGCTGAAGAAATACCAACACGTGTATGCTTTTAGATTATGAATAAGGATCCAACTTATTATCCTCTATGGATACCCATTCCTTTAGAGCTGTTGATGAGCACCCCTCATTTTGTGACAGGCAGATAAAAGCCCCCCCACAATTTTACTCTATCCCAGTTTATCCTTCACACCTCAAGTCTACTTCTTAATGTCCATGGAAGCACTTTTTGGGGCACATTGGGAGATTCCCCCCACACACATCTTATTTTGTCGAAGCTTTATATCATTATGCAGTTTATGCCAATTTTTATCAGAAAAGACCCTTTTTGAGCAAGTCTTTAGTGTTTTATTTTCTGTGCATCAGACACGCACAAGACTTGTGTGTACCAACCATCTTGCAGTCTTCTGATGCTTGCAGCTCTGCTGGATACTCTGACCTACAGCAGTGCTCAAGTCTCAGAGGAATGCATTGACGAAGACAAAAGGTATGGCTTTAATTGGCTAAAGAATGAAATAACAGGCATGTAGATATGCCTCCTGCATGTGTTTTAGTCCATTAAACTTGAACCTATTGGCCTTCCAAACATGCAGTCTTGTATGGTCTCAGTCCCCAGTGTGCGAAATGGTAGACCCACCACTATTTAGTACTAACAGCCACTGAAGTTCAAGTCTGGGTGTGCCCCTGGATTGCAGATAAGAAAGCAAGTGCATGTACAAGTGCACAAGTTAGGTGCATGAGCACGTGAGTGCTGCCATCATGGGATAGTTTTGGAGAAGGCTGTGGGTGCCCACAAACTTCAGGCTCCAGTGTTCCCAGCAGTGGAGATTGCCCACAGCATAGCCACACCCTGGAGGGGCCAGGATGCTAGCCGCACCGGTGCTCCTGCAGCACGGGATAGCGTAGGAGAAGGCGGTGGGTGCCACGGACTTCAAGCTCTAGTGTTCTCTGCATTAGGGACCTCCTTACCATAGCTGCACCACAGGCATTAGGATTTCAGCTGCACCTGTGCTCCTGCTATGCAGGATAGAATTGGAGAAGGCAGCAGGGGGTCACAGACGTCAGGCTCCAGTGTTCCCTGCAGCAGGGACTGCCCATAGCACAGCCCTGCCCAGATGCTCCCTCCTGTCCTTTTTTGGAACCCCCAGCCTGAAAACATTTTAGGCCTGATTACAACTTTGGAGGAGGTGTTAATCTGTCCCAAAAGTGACGGTAAGGTGACGGATATACCAACCGGCAGTATTACAAGTCCATTATATCCTATGGAACTCGTAATACGGCTGGTGGTATATCCGTCACATTTGGGACGGCTTAACACCTCCTCCAAAGTTGTAATCAGGTCCTTGGTGTCCAAGTCTTTGAGTGGATAGCCCATTGGCAAGTTCTAACCAGTGCTACTATGCAATATGAGCAAAAGAAAAGGTGCTGGTGGGTCCACGATTCCGTCACCCCCCACTAAACTCACCTCGATAGACAAAATGTTGCAGAGCCCCATGGAGGTTATTTCTGCTGAGATTGAATTGACTGAGAGGTGGCTCAGGAATGATACTTCAGACCTCACCCACCTTCAATGAAGCTTGCACACTCAATTTTGCCCCTAATGTCGCCCAATGTGATCCTGATGAGGGCCAAGTCCAATTGATTTGTCCAACCCCCACAGTATGTGACTAGTCCAACTCATGGAGAATTGCATTGCTAAAGTTAGAGACAATGGTGGTCATTACAACCCTGGTGGTCGGTGTTAAAGCGGCGGTAAGACCGCCAACAGGACGGCGGTAAAAAATTTGGAATTACGACTGTGGCGGAAAGCGCCTACAAAGACAGCCACTTTAACACTCCGACCGCCACGGCGGTACAAACAAATAGCTTGGCGGTCACTGCCAACAGACAGGCGGGAGACAATGTACCACCCACACTATTATGACAGGCCAATCCGCCACCTTTTCCGGGGGGGATTCACTGCGGATAAAAACACGGCGGAAACAGGAATCCCGAAGGGAAAACGCTCACCTCTACACACTCCACGAGGAACGAGTACGTCATGTACCCGGAACTCCAAATTCTCCCTGCAATAGTCTTCCTGCTCCTCTACCAGGAGCACAAACGCTGGCGGCGAAGACCACAGTGAGTACTGCACCTACGACACAGGGGAGGGGGGAGGGAAAAAACAGGGACACACACACGCAACACCCCCACCCCCACCCTCACGCACTACAACACACACATTAATGCATATCAATACATCACAGTTACACCCTCCAAGCCCCCCGGAAGAATGCGAAGACAATAGAAAATGAGTGTAACCATTGTAATGTATTAAAAGCAAGTAGGCAGAAATATATAGATACATCATGTACATAATATATACCAAGCATAGTAGTCCAGGTAGTGCTCTAAGAAAGTCCGTGGAACACTGGGACCACACGGTATGGGCGAGGCCCACACAAGATCCCCGAACATGACGGAGAGAACACTGAAGGGGCATCAGACAGCAACTAAACAGGCACCTCAGGGGGAGGGAAAGGGGGGGCACTTCAGCCGCTTGAGTGCACGACGCCAAATCCATGAGGGGGCCACATGCCCACTGTTCCATCCTGGGGAGTGCAAAGCCACAGTCTCACAAGTCTCTTCAGTGGGTGGGTTGCCCACTGTTCCATCCTGGGGAGTGCAAAGCCACAGTCTCTCAAGTCTCTACAGTGGGTGGTTTGCCCACTGTTCAATCGTGGAGAGTGCAAAGCCGCAGTCTCTCAAGTCTCTACAGTGGGTGGTTTGCCCACTGTTCAATCCTGGGGAGTGCAAAGCCACAGTCTCTCAAGTATCTACAGTGGGTGGTTTGCCCACTGTTCAATCCTGGGGAGTTGAAAGCCACAGTCTCACAAGTGGATAACAGTCTCCACTGGTTCTGGAGGGGGCATGGTGCCCAGAGGGCTTCATCCTGCCAAGGACTGAGGTAGTGGATGTATCTCTCCACTGGTTCTGGAGGGGGCATGGTGCCCAGAGTACTTCATCCTGCCAAGGACAGAGGTAGTGGATGTATCTCTCCACTGGTTCTGGAGGGGGCATGGTGCCCAGAGTGCTTCATCCTGCTAAGGACTGAGGTAGTGGATGTATCTCTCCACTGGTTCTGGAGGGGGCATGGTGCCCAGAGTGCTTCATCCTGCTAAGGACTGAGGTAGTGGATGTATATCTCCACTGGTTCTGGAGGGGGCATGGTGCCCAGAGTGCTTCATCCTGCTAAGGACTGAGGTAGTGGATGTATCTCTCCACTGGTTCTGGAGAGGGCATGGTGCCCAGAGTGCTTCATCCTGCTAAGGACTGAGGTAGTGGATGTATATCTCCACTGGTTCTGGAGGGGGCATGGTGCCCAGAGTGCAACATTCACCCCGTGACGGACTCAGTTGAGTCAGTGCCCTTGCCGCTCATGGGCCAGCGGTGCTTGAGATGGCGGTGCCCTGTTCAGCGGTGCTTGAGATGGCAGTCTCCATTGCAAGGTCTCAGCTGCTGGCGGTCCTTCATGGACCAACGGGGCTTTTGCTGGTGGTCCTTCATGGCCCAACGGGGCTTTTACTTGCGGTCCTTCATGGCCCAGCTGGGCTTTTGCTAGCGGTCCTTCATGGCCCAACGGGGCTTTTGCTGGCGGTCCTTCATGGCCCAGCGGGGCTTTTGCTGGCGGTCCTTCATAGCCCAGCAGGGCTTTTGCTGGCGGTCCTTCATGCCCCAAAGGGGCTTTTGCTGGCGGTCCTTCATGGCCCAGCAGGGCTTTTGCTGGCGGTCCTTCGTGGCCCAGCTGGGCTTTTGCTGGCGGTCCTTCATGGCCCAGCGGGGCTAGTGCTGGCGGTGGCCTCCTGGGCAGCTGGGCTGGCGGTGGCCTCCTGAGCAGCTGGGCTGGTACTGGCGGTGGCCTCATGGGCAGCTGGGATGGTGCTGGCGGTGGCCTCCTGGGCAGCTGGGCTGGCCTCCTGGACAGCTGGGATGGTGCTGGCGGTGGCCTCCTGGGAAGATGGGATGGTGCTGGCGGTGGCCTCCTGGGCACCTGGGATGGTGCTGGCGGTGGCCTCCTGGGCAGCTGGGCTGGCGCTGGTCTCCTGAGCAGCTGGGCTGGTACTGGCGGTGGCCTCATGGGCAGCTGGGATGGTGCTGGCGGTGGCCTCCTGGGCAGCTGGGATGATGGCGGTCTTCTCCGCCGTGCTGCTCTTCCCAGACTTGACGGGTTTCTTGTGGCCCTTCCCCACCTTGGAAGGTGTCACAGCTGACTCCACACACCCACCTGTACCCCTGGGAGAGGCTTTGGTGGCTGGAGTCTTCCCCCTCTCCCGCCGGGCACTGGCCAACTTTTGATGCATGACAGGTGGGGGACTGTCTGTGCTGTGGCTCTGTGCCACACTGGCTGCCCTGGTGGCCGGTGCACTCCAGATTCCGGTGACTACTGACACCACTGGTCCTGGAGATGTTGTGGCTGAGGTGCTAGTTCGGGACCTAGGAGATGGACGGGGTGGGGGAGGTGTGGGAAAGAGGTCAAGGGTGGACAGTAAAAGTGTTTTGGACACACTGGGACGGGTAGCTGGAGGGGGTTTGGGAGTGGAGGAAGAGGTGGTGGTTGTAGGAGTTGTACGTTTGGTGACTTTTGGTGAAGGTGCATGCGCTGGAGGCTGTCGTGAGGTGGATGGCTGTTGGGTGGGTGTGTGCCTGCATTTGTGTATCTTGGGAGGGGGCGTCACAGACACACTGGGAGAGGACACAGGGGATGTGTGAATGGTAGTGGGGGTGGTGACTGCACGTGAGCGGGGTGTGGTGGTAGGTGTGCTGGAGAGGGACGTTGTGGCTGTAGATGTAGTGCATGCAGGTGTGAGTGTAGACGAGACTGGGAGGGAGGAGGGAGACGAGGAGGAGGGGGACACAGTGGAGGCAGTAGATGTTGCTGTGTCTGCCTGTGGGATGTGTGGTGCTTATGTTTGCCTGAGCTACCCTTGGGTGTTGATGTCTGTGCATGTTGGTCTGTAGGTGTGCTTGGGATAGGCTGAGGTAGAGGGGATTGGGTCGGGGTGGAGGAAGTTGGAGAGGGGAGGCTAGAGACGGGGACAATGGCTGCCATCAGTACTGAGGCCAGAGTCTGAAAAGCTCGTTGAAGGGCCGCCTGACCAGAATGAATGCCCTCCAGGAATGCATTTGTTTGTTGCAACTGCCTCTCTACACCCTGGATGACATTCAAAATGGTAGACTGCCCAACAGTGAGGGACCTGAGGAGGTCAATAGCCTCCTCACTGAGGGCAGCAGGGGTGACTGGGGCAGGGCCTGAGGTGCCTTGGGCGA
Organism: Pleurodeles waltl; assembly: GCF_031143425.1. Classification (NCBI taxonomy): domain Eukaryota; kingdom Metazoa; phylum Chordata; class Amphibia; order Caudata; family Salamandridae; genus Pleurodeles; species Pleurodeles waltl. Next base: position 822,476,746 of record NC_090439.1, on the reverse strand, counting down.
AGGTGATGCCCACCCTCCTGGGTGAGCGGGCACGGGGCAAAGGCTGAGGGGCTGCTGGGAGGGCGGTGCTGGTAGGGGGGGTGGCGGCTGTACCTGTTGATGCCGGGGGCACAGATGTTGCCGCCACCACAAGGGAGCTCCCATCAGAGGACGAGTCTGTGTCGCTGGTCTCAGCTCATGTCCCCGCCGTGGAGCTCCCCTCGCCCTCCGTCCCACTGGTGAATTCAGACTCCATAGTGTCGCCCTCCAGGTCCATGTGGGATGCAGCTCCCTCGTGCTCCGGTGCCACTGCTCCTCTGCCTGATGATGCTAATGCACACAAGAACAGGGAGACCACAAAAAGGAGGGGGAAGACAGAAGAGAGACATGTTGAGTGCATGCATTACCGCTACCGCTACCGTTGGCGGACACGACAGACACAGAAGCCCCCTGCACTACGCTGCGCTCTTGGGCTCCACTGTTCAATTCCTGGGAAATGGCCTACAAGGCTATGGACGACATCTGCACACATAGATGACACAGGGGCATGACTAGGTGTACTTGGCACTCTACAGAGGTGGGCTGGGGTGCCACCTGGCCTGCCTTACGGAGGGGCCTTGCCTACGGAACTCGCCCTGGCCTAGGGAATCCCACAGCCCACCTCCCCCACCCAGACACCTCCACTGCGCGCTAAGTCAGCAGAATGAGAGTGTACTCACCCCCTTGTGGCTGCTGTGATGCCCGCAAGCGCCCACCGCGTTGGGAGGCCATCACCAGCTGAGCCTCCGCCGTCTTCTTACTCCAGGGGCGAATGTCAATCCCATCTTTTACGGCAGTGGGTGCTCCGTCTGTGCTAGACCCCCAGGGTCTGGACGTCCTTGGCGATGGCATGCCAATTATTTTTTTTCTGGTGGGCGCTGACCTATATGAAATGTACAGGGGAAAAAGAGAAGTTATTCTCAACTGCACCGTCAAAGTGATTGGCCCCAATCCCTACCCTTGCCATGTGGCACATGCATTCACCATCTTTCATGCACGCAGCACTCTCCACCCTTCCTTCTTACATCCAGCTCTCTCCACACAGGCATAGCCCATACAACATGCTCCCTGTGTACATACCTGTTTTTCTGGAGGACCGTAGAGTAGCCTGTACTGGGGGAGGACCCCATCCACGAGCTTCTCCAACTCCTCCGATGTGAAGGCAGGGGCCCTTTCCCCAGACACTCGAGCCATTGTCTCTTCCAGACCGAGGTCACAGCAGCACTTGCAGTGTAGGTCCTCTCCTGTCGAAGATCAGGTATCGAGTGATTGAACAGATAGAAAATGGCGGTCACGTCCACAGCGGTGTGTACCGTCACCACCGGAGTACATCATCATTGGCTCCTGGGACCCATAGGGTCCAATGTTAACCAATGCAGCATTGCGCCGTGGTCTTTGACCGCCTACTGCGACGGTGTACAACGCCAGCGCAGTTACCTTACATCCCATTGTCCCACTTTAGAGGTCAGGCAGCCGCCATTTCAGGGGCCCACATGGCTTAATTTCCAACTGCGTCACACATACCTAGGCCTAGACTCAACACACATACAGGCCACCTTTTGTGTATGATTGGTGTTCTGGGTAAACTGTGGTTACGTACCTCTGAGTTGTTTGACTCTGTGCTCGCTGTTGTCCTTCATAGGCACCGTCCGCTGGGACATGTGAGGAGATGGCGGCATCCTCCGGTGTACCGACCGTTGGTGGACCTGTCGACAATGGAGGAGCGACATGTCATAATCACATACAGGCTTGACCGTGCCACAATCCAGGAACTGTGTACCCAGTTGGAGCCAGACCTGATGTCAGCAATCCGCCATCCCACAGGAATCCCCCTTCAAGTGCAGGTGCTGTCAGTGCTCCATTTCCTTGCAAGTGGGTCATTTCAAACAACAGTGGCCATAGCATCAGGGATGTCCCAGCCTATGTTTTACAACATATTGTCCAGAGTGTTGTCTGCCTTTCTGAAACACATGCGGAGCTACATCGTTTTCCCTCAGGTGGAGGATTTGCCTTCAGTGAAAGGGGATTTAAGACCACGGAACGCACCTTCCCCCGTAGGTCATTCCACCTCTTCCTGATGTCCTCCCAATTTCTTGGGTGCTGTCCCACTGCGTTGACCCTGTCCACTATTCTTCGCCATAGCTCCATCTTCCTTGCAATTGAGGTGTGCTGCACCTGTGCCCCGAATAGCTGTGGCTCTACCCGGACGATTTCCTCCACCATGACCCTGAGCTCCTCCTCCGAGAACCTGGGGTATCTTTGCCGTGCCATGGGGTGGTGTAGGTGATGTGTGGGGTAGAGTGTGGGGTGATAAGTGTGCTGATATGTAGTGGTGTGTTGTGTGAGGTACGTGGAAGTTGTGTGGGTGATGGTGTTGTGTGCCTGTGGATGCTGTTGTTCTTGCTGGTGGTCTCTCTCTCTGGCCTTCTTTCTGAATTTTTTGTTGTGGGGGTTTGTGGGTGATGTGGGTGTGTGTTTTATATTGTAATGGGTGTGTGGGAGTGGTGTGTGTATGTGTATCAGGTGTGTGTATTTCGAATTGTCCAATGTGGCTGTGTTTTGTATGTGTGTGTGTATTTTGAAAGACCGCCGCGTGGATTCATGTGTCGTGATAGTGTGGGCGTTTTTCTGTTGGCATGACGGTGCAGGTTTTGTTTTCGCTAGTTTATCACTGACCTTTGGTGTGGCGGACTTGTGTGGGTGTCTGAATTTTGGCGGATTCTGAATTGTGGGTCATATTAGCTGTGGCGGTAATCTGCGGCCGCGGCGGTGTGTTGGCGGTCTTCTGCACGGCGGTAAGCGGCTTTTACCGCCAATGTTGTAATGAGGGCCATTGTGCTTGGGGAGGTTGCTCCTGTTTTAGTGTGCATTTCAGCTATTGAACAAGGTTTCAAGACACTAAAGTTTCACTATCTCCTGGTGCTCAGTATGTCCTCACTGATGAGCATGGTTGTGCATCTAACATTCCTCCCCCTTAGCCCCTTCGGGTTTGATTGCTCTCACCAGTATAGTATAAAATAGTCATAACAGAGACGATATTACTTCATGTCCATTGCAATCCAGAGACCTTCCATATCCCTGCACTACAATTGCCAGTAAGAAGTGTCAAGGGGAGCCCTTGGGCTGAAATGAAAGCACCTCAGGGAATCCTGGGCCAGGCAGTGCTTTGCATGGAGAGATATTTCCTGTGATTAACCTACCAGCTGCCTCAAGCAAAGGGTTCTGTGGGATGAATTGTCCATGAGTGGGTGATGTGGGGGAGGAAAGCACTAACCTTCTGGCTGATGGGGTTGGAAATCAAGTCAGCAATATATGTGGGTCCCATGACAATGGAGAACATGGCGATGGGTCAGTAAAAAAACAAGTAAGATCACCCTCAGCTAAATTGTCTGTAGAGGTGGCTAGTCTAGGTCCTAGGTCTGCCTCTAGTGGGTCTCAAGTTCATGCCCAGTTAGAACACTATTTTTACTACCCGCTTGAGAAACTCAGGATCAGTTCCTTTTACACAGGGAAGGATTGTCAGGCAGGAACAAGCGCCTTAGAGCCTGATTTATCTGAAGCTCCGGGGGAGACATGTAGGGCAGACAATCATGACGTGCCTGGTACCACTTATTCTACTTCCTCCACTAAGTTACTTTTGTGGAACATAACAGGGCTAGGTGCCAAACTTAACTGCTCTGAATGAGGGCAATTCATAGGCATGACCGATCTTTGTCTCTTCCCAGAAACTTGGTCAACCATGGCAGTTTATCATTCGGGTATGTAAACTTTAGCAAGGAGGCAAAAAAGATGGGTAAAGGTAGACCCCGGGGGGACGTATGACGTGGATTATCACTACACTTAGCTGTGTGACAAAAGAGACTGAGATAGCTACTGAAAATATCCTATGTGTTAGTATGACATTTCTGTAGAATGTAGCTTTATATGTCTGTAACATATACTTTAGGCCAATAGAATGGAATCTCCAGTCATTGAGTTACTTAACTTGCATATGGCTCCAGTGCCAGTAGGCGTTAAAAAAAATCAAAGGTGGGGATCTGAATTGCTAGTTTAAACCTTTGGATAGTAAACTTGTAGAGATTTCACAGGAAGAAGACAGAGTCTGGTCCATTCCTAAACTGGCCATAGCCCCCATAAAAAATGGTCTTCTTTGGCCCTCCAATTAAATGCTATTGCCTAAAGCTAGTTGTTGTTAGAAAGAACAAAGGAAACCCACATAACAAAGGAGCAGGGGTTCACATGTAATTATTAAAGAAGCAATGGTCCCTAAATAAGAGAAGAAAAAAATATATATATACATACGGGAGAACAATTGTGCCCATATGCACAGTCAAATTAACACAAGATAAATTTTATTAGCAATTAAATTACACAGAGAAATATAGGGGGCGCGCCTTAACATAGTAGACCTAAGTAGTGAGATTGAGTGAGAGGAGCATCTATAGTTCACTTTTGAGGAAGTGGGTGCACTGATGAAGAAGATTGTTCCAAACAATGCACTTGGTTACTATTTTGGAAAACTGTGGTGCTAGGGGGCCGTAATCTTTACGTAGTGTTTGTGAATGTACGGTCTGCTTTCAACTTGATCCCCAAGTCCATGTTGTGGCAAGTCCCAGCCTATTTAAGGGTCCCTGAGTATCTTCTAGGAATTATTATCAGACCCCATGAGTGCAACTGCGCTCAGGTTAGATATGGTCAGTTGGGGTAAGTGACCAAGCTTATTATTGTTAACAGAGGGGTTAGGCAGGGCTGTGTCCTTGCTCCAACACTTTTCATATTATATGTCAATGGTCTAGTAACCCATCTTAACCTATGTGAATACGGTGCCCCGAGTCTGACAATCATTAGGGTGTCTCCTCTAATGTTTGCAGACAATATACTTGTTTTGTCAGTTACCAATGGGGCTCCAAAAATCTTAGATTGTTTTGACAATTTTTGTAGGCAGAGGGCTTTGGAAATTAATGTGGCAAAAACTAAATACATGGTGCTAAATCCTTACTGATCAGCACATTGGGGGTTAGTGAAAGCTCATCGAAGTACTCAATTCCATCCTATCTCACTGGTGACCCAAATATATGTCCCTCAGCTCCTTGGTGCTGCTCTCTATGGGGCAGAACTGTGGGGTCCCAGAGACATACAGGCCATGGCACTGTCTGAGAGTCAATTTCTGTGGCAGCTGATGGGTCTTCATTCTAGTACATCACTGCTCCCTCTTAGGTTGGAAGTGGGACTCAGGCCGATATAGAAGGGGATTGAAGTGAGACCCATCCTCTATTGAAGAAGAATCTGGGAAACCCCTGAGCTCTTCTCTTACCGTGATGAGGTAGATGAGGTTAAATCTGTACTGGGCTTAGAAGTTCTATCTTCAGTTCAGATATGGAACCCTGCTGCTCCTTTCATTTACTGCTAAATGGTCCAGCAGTTCCAGGACAATTGAGTGGGTGTGTCCGGCCTGCATAACTACAAAGGAGACGGAGGAGCATCCCTTTTTTTCACCCCAGGCATAGGAATGGCAGGAAAAAATGGCTAGTCCCTATCTGTCAGAACCTAGATATCAGGCAGCACTAGGATGCCCCTCGGAACCTAGGTATCAGGCAGCACCAGGAGGCCCTTTGAATTCTGAAAACAGATACGAGCCAACATATAGTTTTTGCTGTTGCATGGTTTCTGCTGGTGTTGTAGCATACCCAGCACAAGCTTAGCTCCCAATCTACCAACAGAGTCATTAGCATGGTTGGTAGTCACATCTAATTTCGTTTTAAAAATTAATGCACTTTTTTACGGGATAAGGAGTAACAATATTATCTTGAGCTAAATGTATTCGGTTTTATTGTAGCATTGTGTTACTTCTTTTGTTTTCCTCTTTTAAGAATATAGTAGTTTTATTTGGGTGTGGTGATTATAAGTTTCAATGTTTACGTATTTAGGAGCACTGACTATGGATTACAGAATATTTTTACTGATTTGTTGCATTAACTGTGCTGCATACCATCATGTGATTCCTGTAACTGTGTTTACCATACAACTGCATTTTAAAAATATTTATACTTTATATTTCCTATTTTTTTGTTTTTATTTGCTCTTCATTGGTAGTCTGCCAAAATAAAGATTCTAAATTGAATTGAAACTGAACGAAATTACTTGCAGAGGAGGTTTTGAAATCCTTGGAGGTATTATTTAGACTAGCAACACTAGCGGAAAGAAACGATCCAGGTAGAGGAACTTAAAGATTCCACTGAAGTTATTGTTGTTTCTGCAGTGCCCAATCTGGGAAAAGCATTGATAAATAAAAAAATACAGCTGCGGCGTGAAGGGGAGTGAAGTGTCAGGCAGTGGAAATGGTGCAAAGACAAATAGTGCTTCCTCGGATTATGCTGCTTTAAAGTTAAAGATTGCAGGCCAGGCAGCTCAGTGAATTAAGAGAGTGCTGCGAAGATACAGGTCGAAGAGCCAATTTAGCCTTTAATTCTTAAGACTTAAAGAGCAATGAGTTGGCTAATGATAACGACTAGTGTCAGCAGTACCATTGAATATTATTGGCAGCATAGTATAGAGAGCTCTGAAATTAACATTAATAATTATTTAGCATTTGTTTTGAATATGTAAAATGTATTAACGTTGAAATTTACGAGTAACATAAAATGTACTTTTCCTATTGGCTACCATCGAGTGTAAAACCTGCACATGCACTTTAAAAAATAATGTACTAAGGTTGTATTGGAATTCTGACTCTTTAAGATCATTTCTCGGGTAAAAATTAATAGCTAAAATAATATGAGTATTTCTTGTTTTCTGATCGGCCTCAAGCAGACAAGGCCACAGCCAGAAGTTATCTAACTGCCAATATTTTAGTAAAAGTAACATTCAAGTGTTCTAATGTCCGCTGTATAACAGGATCCATTGATCGAATTGCATATGTATCTGAAGTTATGTTTCTAATTCATGTTTTTCTTTCGAGGATATAATGCAAATCCTGTACCCTTTCTAACACCTTCAAGCAGCATATTTGGAATGTGCCGAAACAAAGGGCCTACTGATGGCAGTCTGAAGGAAGAATGAAATGATACATGTAGTACAGTTTGGAGTAAATGGAAAAGAACAACTCAACACACTGCTAATCCTTCCTGTATCTCTTCTAATGCATTGCCAATATCTAATGTTTTTGTAATTGGAAGTTCTTTCTTCGCCTGATTTTCCTGACCAATAGCAAATGTATGTGAACTTTAACTTAACAAGCTGTGCATTGAGAGAAGGGTATTCACTCATTGCTTTCTGGTTCTCAGAGACTTCACTTCTGATTCTGTGGTGATGTGTTACTTTGACACTTCATGCTTTACCGGTTAGTCTACTACCGTTCTGGTACTTTTTTATTTTCTGAGTTTACTATGCCTGTTCACATGCTGAACTAATGCTCTGATGGTTTAGTGATCCTATAGTCCAAATTCTAAACTGTCCCCCTTTCCCGTACCTGCCCTGATGCTGCTGTCCACTGATGAAGCTGAAGCTGTTTTGCTGAATCCCTGGGGATAGATAATATAAATGATCTGTGCATTGTTATTTATTTTTTGATTTTCAGGTACCAATTGCTACGGTTATAATACTGCTGTTGGTTTGTTAGCAATATAGCTAGACGTTTTCCAAATTAGTGTTACTAAAACGTTTGCATGATGCCCAACGTGCTAACGCTAATTTAAAGATAGTGAGATGTTTTCTTATATCTATGAACTGATGTTAATTGTTTGCTGAACAAATTCATGTTATTTCCCTTTCTTAAATATTGCTCCTGTTCTCACCATTGCAATTATCATTCTTATTGCTTTGTTTAAGTTAAGATTCCTTAGGAGGTTTGGTCAACCTGGGATGTTTCTTTACTTGTACCATTTGGTGTTGAGACAAATTTTCGTGATCTTAGCATTGTTAATATAGGGGAAAAAAAAACATTCTAATTGATACCAAAAGGTGTGGGTATATGCGGCCAAATGGGTCATGGTGTGTTCTTTATTGACTTTCTATTGATTTGTATGTTTATTTACTGATGTGCTTTATAACACCATATTATAATAATTTAAACGAGTCAAAAGGTTCATCGACCTTAAGCAAGGCTAACTGCTTACTATTATTATAATAAAAGCCAAGGCCATGCTAAAAGTTTTGGTTGTAGAGGTTGATGGTTACGTCTCTTTAAATTTTATAGTAAGGTATATTTGAGTTGGGATTTGTTGAATTTAGATTGATGCGGAATATGGAGAAGATGTGTCCCTAAACACCCAAGGTGACTTTCCCAGGTCCTTGGAGTTTTCCTATTTTGGTGGGGAGTGTCCTCAGCTTTCCATTGTTGGGTTGAATGAAGTAGATTATGCGATTGCACAGGTTTTGCAAATTGCAGTGAATTGAGTTGTTTGGCAGGATTTAGGGAGTTTGCATAATCCAAATGATTTTGTAGAAGGGGTTTGCGTATCCGAAGTGTGAACTTCATATGTGTGTGACACCTGGTGCTCAAATATTGTCCACGTGGTTACTGGTACATGGGCCCTGTGAGGTCTAAGACTCAGGAGTATATTAAAAGTGTATTGAGACACTTCGTTCATATTGAAATTTGTCTGTTTAATAGGCCAATCAGGCCTGGTAGGCAAATCGAGTTTGTGGGTTGAGTGGAGTGTAAGGTCTTTTTGACTGAGATCTTGTGAGTCCTATGTGCACCAAGACAGACCCATTGATCAATTGAGAGTATAATTTCCAGGTTGCGTTTTGCTTGAGAATGGGGAATTGAGGAATATAGAGTAGATGCTAGGAAAAAGGCCATCAGTGAAAAATCCATAAGGTTCCTGAAGCGATAGTGATTTCCCTACCTGCAGTAAACAGATACATTGTTATTTTTTTGTTTTTTTTGTTGAAGTGCTCACAATAATTTCGCAATAGTTTTGAGTGTTTTTGAGTTTAGGAAAATAAGCCGCAATACTTTATCAGCCACTGTGTGTAAGTGTGTTGTCATTTTGTGCTGCACTAGGATAGGTTGGTTTGTGAGAAGGGTTGCGCACGGAGTGGTGGACAACTGTGAAGCGCAACTGGTTGAGAAGGTAGGCGAAGAGAATTGTGAGAATAAAAGTAATTTCCTGATTATTTAATTTTTTTACATAAATTTATGAAAATTAAGTTCTTCAAAGTTTTAAAAAGTGCTCTTAGGGGAGATTAATATATTCCAGCTAGCGTAGAACAAATTTGTCCACCAGAAGGTACTCCAGCATATATCGTAATTGAAGAGAAAGGTACTGGAACATGTCTTTGGTTAAAGCACTGGTGCAAAATTACATAAAAGAAGGGAGCTTAGCGTTTCTTGAAAATGGAACATTTAATTTCCGAATTTTAGAGAATTTGAGACAAGTAATGCATAGTTTAAAACCTCCACCAAGACCAGCTCAGTACGAAGCATTATCTGGGAGTTAGTGACCAGACAACCACAAATGGTAAGGTTTGAGAGAAAAATGAGAAGAGCACAGAAAACACTAGCAGAAGCTAGGTGGGATAACGACCAGAGACAGTGGAAATTAAGTACCTTATATGGTATCAGGATGTTTCCTGCAATTTCAGAAGATAATGAAAAAGAAGGAGTTCTTCTTCAGATGAAGAGCAGAAATCAAAAGAGGCTAAAGAGCCTGTAACTCCTAATGAGGAATCGGACGAGGACGAGTTTATTTTACAGTGGTTGAGAAATTTTCCTCCAACATAAATGTCACAAGAGGGTCCAAGTACTAGTATAAACCCCTCTGCACCAAAACCCGTTGATATGCCACGGAGTCCGTTACAGTGTAACCATAACAAAGCTGATAGTTCTAACATGTCCCAGAGCTCAGTACAGAGTAGTCCTCTAGTGAGAATACCAATGCGGAGCTGCTTCAATCTGCCGACTGACTCTGTACACTTGCCACAATATAGTGTTGCTAGGATTTACCCACATGTGCCTATTGTAGATGCGGCAGCCGATCTAATATTGCCAGCAGGACAGGTTTACCAGAAACTAATGTTAGTTCAGACAGAGCCAACTCCATTGTTACTGCCTCAAATGCAGCCAGAAGCAATTCCGAAGTATACTCCTTTAATAATTACACAGACAGATATGTCCGTATTGATGACTCAGAACCCAGGTGTAATGCAGTCTCAAAACGCAACTGCTAGACCAAATCCAGATGCTGTATCTGTACCTGTTACTATTGGTCCAATCATACTGTTGTTTGGCCAGGGTAACAATGGCACAAGTGATCACGGAGTTCTAAATAAGAGTTTGGTGGTAGAAGGCACGACTGAAAATACCAGGATAATCTCACCTGTGGGACAGACTTTTGATGGAACAGGGTCATTGATAGACCTGAGTCCTATTAGAGCTCCTTTGAATGCTGAAACAGGGTTACACATTGGTACCAACATGAGATTACTGACACCCCATCCTCTGAGTTTAACTGTACAGCAGCTGCCTGGTACTCAGCCTAATAACATTTTGTTACAGGGTTTGACAGCTCAGCAATTATCGAATGGTTAGAAAAGCTGAATTCTTCATAAGATGTTCCTAGTTGAGGGAATTATATCAATTGTACTAGATTTTCATTGAAAGCAAGTGAATTTGTTGAGGGAAAAATTGGTGTAATTCGATTAGAGGCTTAAACTGAAGCAGATTTGCGATATGTGTGTCTGAGAATAACAAAGGAAGCAGATGAGGGACACAAAAAATTAGCAGAGATAGCAGATGTATACAGGATAGATCTATCAAAAATTAAACATTTGAAATGAAGTTACAGATTACCTTTTAAGACAAAAGACTTTTAACACATGAGATCTGCAGGGATGAAAACACACTTTAGGGAATTACTCAAAGCATCATACGGAGAGCATTAGACAAATGGGAAGGCAGATGGGTGAAGAAAAGGGACAAGCTGAAAAAGGTCCTGATGCCTCTTTTGCAGAGGAACAGCAGGACAGGTGTGGAAACTGGCTAAAGAATCCATTTTATTATCCCCCAAGGCCTGACCTCATCCTGTGATACTCAATGATGTACAGGCCTGAAAAACATATGCAGAAGGTTGGATGAGCTTTAGTACATTAACCCTGACAGGGAGCTTGTAATGAAGGCTTGCTTAAAAGAGACAGCTCATGCAAAATGCATTGCTTCATTCGCCCAGCAACAGACAGACATCTCAATGTCCACATAGGTCTGAGGAGAGGTTATGAGGAAGCTGGATTGGTGACGCCTTGGAAAGTCCCAACCGTCTGAGAAATGTGAAGGTCACGCCTGTGGTCATCTTGTATCACGCTGCCACCATGAAATGTTATTCTACTGTGATTGGATAGATGCCTAATATATGTGTAATACCATACATCTCCTGATCAACATCACACCATGTACTTTATGAAGAAATTATCTTTCAATTGTTCTGATTGGATGATGTATTTTCACCCCTTTGTGGTTTTCATGCATAAAAGATTGTATTGGAGTTCCTCAATTCAGACTGCTTGGCCTTGGCCTTTCAAGCCACAGTCTCCGTGCACGTATTATTAAATATTTCTGCTTGTAGCTTAAGGCTGGCTGGTCTCTGGTTTGTTCCTGAGGGAAGATAGAAAAGGAGGCTTCAACATCTTGGTGCAGAATGCGGTGTTTGGAGTGATGATCTCCCCTGCCTGGCTTGCAGCTGTTTGGGAGGGCCCCGGCTCTTGTGGGTTTCCCTGCTATGCTCGGAGTGTCCTCCCTGGAAAGGGTGCCAGTGCTGTGGTGAGTTTCTGTCACTTCCTGGTCTCCTCTGGTTTTGCCTGTCTGCTTTGGCTGTGTCTCAATAAGTGGGGAGTGGAGTGATAAGGGTTGAAGTTGCTTCTGAGTTTTCCCATCTCCCTCTCCCTGAGCATTGTTTTTTGTTTCTGGCTCTTTTTCTGCTCTTCCTTCACTGGCATGGCTGTAGTGCCACTCCTGTGCAGGTGGCTACTCCTGCTTTCCCATTGGTGGCCGTCCACCACGTGTCGGATTCTGGGGTTGCATGCTACTTTCCCTCTTCACTTATCAATTCCTTACCCCTTTCTTTCTGGGCTAATACAAGTGTTTGTTTCCTCTGCTCCGAGGATGCGAGCAGGTGTCATGTTTTAATGAATGTGTGTAGCCGGTAGGGCTGCAGTGTGGTTTTCTGGACAGCTCGAGGGCTTGTCCAGGGTGGCAGCCTGAGGGGCTGTAACAGTGGAGCGGTCAGCCGGTGGGGCTGAGGCGCGTGTTTTCCTGGACGCCCAGTGATGGTGGTCTCTGGTCACAGCCGGAGGGGTTCTGACTGTTATGTACCCAGCCGGAGGGGCTGTGGGGGAAACCTGGCCAGGGGGGCAGTAGTGGTCTGCCCCGGTACAGCAGGCAGGGAATGCGCTGCTTATTTGCCTGTCACCTCCTCTGTTTGCTTCTTCTGTGAACAACTCTTCCGGACGCCTGGTGCCCAGGGGGCCTCCGGATTGTCCCCAGGGACTTTTTCACCCTGGGTACAAGAGGTGGGTGGCAGGAGGGGTATTTAGATTGTTTTGTAATACCTGTGTTTTGCATGTTGCCATTTATCACATTGTAGCATTGTGTTGTTTTCCATACTGTTCAGTTTTGAGCGTCTGTTCTATCGTGGTGAGGGCCTCTTTTTGACATTGCAAGGAAACTGACAGTATTGTTACTGTGGCTTTGCGGACACGTGTTGTGCTTTCCAATGCCGCCTACATTCTAGTAGCATATGGGATGTCCCTTGAATGAGGGGCTGTCCTGTATGTGGAGGATAATATAAAAATACAAAATGCCTGAACTGAAGAATGGTTTCCTCCACATGGTGGGGGGGCTGACAAGGGCAGGGAAGATTGGAGGATGAAACAATTAGAGATAATAGGGGCTTGCCAAGCTCTCTTCCTGTGGCGAGTGCACAGTCACAGGAACAAAACATCGATTTTGCTTGAGGATATTTGGGAAATACACTACAGCCTGAGGGCACCACAACAGAGACCAAACACTCTGAGCTGCCTCCACAGCAGCAGGCAGAGACGGAACGTGAAAGCCGCACCCTAGCATGGCTTTTGATGGATGAGGAAGTGACAAATAAAAGCAAAAAGTAAGAGACTTTATGAAAGAATTAGACAGTTATTCCATAGCCAGGGTAAAGAGGAAGTGGCTAACGCCATCAGAAAACATGAACAGAGGTACAAACAGATATCAAATGAAATGTAAGGGTGTATTGGCAAGGGGCGTGAGGGATCACACAATTTACTATGGGATATGTCCACGTATGCACATCACACACTCCATAACATCAAGATGTGGAAGGAGGTGCTCAGCTATACAAACACACAGCTGGAGATCACAAGACACAGTCTCTCGGTATACAAAAAAAAAATGTACAGAGATAAACAGAATAATAGCCATAGGAGGGCTGCTTTGGAAGGATCTGGATACATTGTTTAGCATTATTGTACCAAGAGATTTGTGGGAGGATTGTAAGAAAGTGATAAACTGGCCTGAAATATGTGACCACTACTGCAATTACTACACTATCATTTGGCTCTAGACTAAGTATGGGAAAGGTTTGCAAGTAGACAAGAGATGGTTGTAACATGCTTACACACTGTAGAAAATGTAACTTCAATTGTTAAGTTATCACACATAATAAGACACAATCTTCTGACTTTATTACTTGTTAGTGGCGTTAGGTTAAGATCCTCAGGGGGGCGTTTCAGTGTACAGCTGTGGATAGTGTACAACAGTGGTTCCCAACCTGTGGTCCGTGGTCCCACTGGGGTCCGTGACACATTCCCAGGGAGTCCGCAGGCTTGGCTGGGAGGAAGTCACTTCTCCAGCTGGTGCCTCTACAGAAACATGTGTGTGCGTGTTTTTATATTTATTACTTCCTTTCTTCAGCAGGTTTAAAAGCACTGCAAAGATCCATGAACAGCGAAAATAAAAACGCCAACATAACTCTAGTGATTAATGTACCTGCTGGGGAGGAATGAGAGTTTTGGACAGTGGCAGTTTTGACTCAAAGGTAGTGCAGATGGTTAATATGCCGACTGCAAAGGATATGTATCATGCAAAAAAAAGTATTTTATGAGGATGGCACAGTGGGCTACTGCTTTTGTCACAGAGATTATTTAGTTACTGTATAGTTCATAATAATAATTTAGCACAGTGAGCTGTGAACTGCAATTAAGGAGCTGCATGCCAACTGCATAGCACAAATTAGAAAGCTGTTTTTTCCCAGACTTTCATTTTCCTTATGCTGCTCAAAATAAAAAATAAAAGGTTTGCCTGTGTAGAAATACATTTTTATTATTAAAGACAACGCTAACCACTGTGTTGTGTTCTGAATGCTTAGTTTGTGCTTCTCCAGACCAAGCACTCTTAGCAAAATGCCTACCAGTGTGCATGCCATGTGAATACTATACCTTGTACTCCCCTGTAAAGTGCTCTGACATCCTACACTGGTATGAGAGGTGCTATAATAAAAATTAATGACATGTGACAAAGAGGATAGGGAGAGATGAGAGGCACTTGTGGTTTACTTCCTTTCCCCACTACATATTTATGTGTAAAAGATTTCTTAGATCTTATGCACCTAAAATATAATAACAGAAATAGCCCCAGAAATAATTAAAGAAATTGCCTGAAGGATTCACCTTTCCTAAATAAAAATAAAAATTGAAAAGTTAGTCGCTGAGATGCAGCACCAACATTCCCAATAAAATGTTTTGATTTTTGTATATTTTTTCAATATAAAAGAATTATATCTTTAGTAATGTTAGTATTTGTTTGGTGTGTACCATTTATTGCGAATTACTGTTTTCATGTTTGAAATTGTGCAAATTGCTTGGGTGTCCCTGGCTTCCAGTAAAGTTTCAATGGGGGTCCCCAGGAGTCAAAAGGTTGGGAACCACAGGTGTACAACAAACAAGAACTTTCTTATGTAGGGATTACATTTGAAATTTTTGACCCATGCAAAGGTTGCCACAATTCTTACAGTGAACAAATTTAGTCTTGAGGGAACGGAGGATTCATTTGCAGCAGTTAACAATATGTTGTCAGGAGTGTGGAATTTTATAAAATGTCTACTTGTCCATGGGACAGTTTGTGTATTCATTCTACTTGTCCTGTAAAAACACATGCATATTTTCTCCTGCTAAAATGACGTTTACAAATATTGCTCATGCATTAAAGCTGTAAATATGCACTAATACAAGGATGGATACCATGGGTGCACTTTGTGATTTTCTTTAAGAATTCTGCCGAAAACTGGTTATACCAGACCTTTTGTTATTTGAATTCTGTCTCTCTGTTTATCGACTGGCTTCATTGGTAGTGACACCATTCTGCTCTTCCATATGAAGCATATTGGCACAAAGTAGTTTTGTTCATGCCAGGAACTACTGTGGCAATGTGTGCTTTTAGAGGACGGGAGAAAAATGATTTTTGCTTTTGCCAATGCTTGTTTATTTTCATTTGTCCATAACTTTGCTGAAACGGCTACATTGATTTTTCCGTTATGAATATACATTTTGGAAATACCACTATGCATCCTCACATTTTACTAAATGATGCTTCAAAGAAATGGCACCTAAAATTTCATGGTAGTATTAATGGATTCTTTAATGAATCCACCTAATTAATGTGCATTGCACTTTGTACAATGTCTCTAGCTATAGGAATATGTTTTGAACAAACAAAGTGAATGTGATGTTTTAGGGTGAAACATTCTGGTTACACATATCTTATAAAATACACTGGCTGAATTCCGCACTCATAGTTCACAAAAATATGAATATGAAAGGTAATGCTTTTACTGACGAAAAAAAAAAAAAAAAGGAGAATTACACTATCTCGGTGCAGTTATGCAATGTTACAGGTTATGTCTTCTCCACAGGTAAAAGAAGAGTGCGTGGTTTTTTATCCCACATGTATCCACTGACTAGATGGTATTTATCCAATGTTTTTACTGTAATTTTATCTGTGGCATTAACTGATAAGCTCTGGGCACAAATTTACCATTTATCTGCGAGGTTCCTGCATTGGTTGTGGCAGTTAAGATTACCTTCCCCATTTCTGAAAACCACAGTCTCTGGGCATGGCTCCGAGGGCAAAGCCCTGGATTGTTGCAATATGTCGCCATGACGGACAAAGTAGAAGTGTGTGGCCACGATGATGGGATAGTGTTCTGGATTTAGCATGATTCTTTGAAGTATGGAATAAAGAATAAATGTACAGCTGAATGTTGATGCCTAACAAGTATTTGGATACTGTTAATTTGAAAGTTTATATGATTTTCTTATACACACTGGACGCAGGGATGTATGTATCTACATATATATGTATGTGTGTATATCCATGACTAATATAGTTGGCTGCAGGAGGATTTTTCTATCCATGTTTTTTCCTAGGTTTCAGAACATGGACGAGAAGATGTGTTTTCTGTATCCGTCTGTCTATGTTCCGTTTTATGTTTTCATAATTAATGGGAGTCTTCCGGGGTACATCTTAATGTACACAGTGACGTGGATTGCCTTCATGTGTTGGTAGATTGCAACTATATATTTTCCATAGTGGTTTTGGATATTGAACATACCTATATTAGGATAGAGTTATTACTACCTTAAGATGTGCTATGTAGTACTGCAATACAGCTATTAGTAATATACTTCTAATGATGAGGGTGCCAAATATAAATTGCATCCTGTTTGTGTTTTTGCACTATGAAAGAGTTTAGCCAAAAGACAACTACAGATTGTGGGCACCCAGTAAAGACTGGTGTGTGTCCCATGCCCATATTGTATCTTAAAGGAACATCTGAATTTCACAACATCACACTTGTACGAGAAAGGGGAAGTGACTTCTGATGGCGGTGTTGCCTGCAAGGTCCCAACCCCTCCAGTATTGATGCAAATATTCTGTGTGTTGAAGGAGAAAAATAGGATGCAATGCTGTGTTCCAAAAATACTGGCTGTTTACAGGTGTAACATGTGTTTTCTCCTGACCTTTGGATTAGCATTTGTTTGCTGAAATAGTTTGTGTGAATATTCCACTGTTACTGAGTGTCATTGTTATTTATTTTTTGAGTGCTGATTTCCGTTTAAGAGTGTACTAGTATATGTGATTAGAAGGGCTATCCAATATCATCTATTTTGTTCATACTTATTAAATGCCTCAGTGATGGGACTTTAGATACAGGGACAGTAACAAAATATTAATATAATGTTATCAGTAGATCTACAATGTCACTTCCGAATGTATGTCCTGTATTACACTTACACTATAAGAGAAGGACTTGATGCATTGATTATACACTTGACTATACAATGATGGTTGGCTATTACTATTAACATGTGCTTTCCAAATTTATTACTGCATATTATTTTTGAAAGTATAATTAGAGGAGTTTATGTTGCGAGTGTGAGGCAGTGATGAGAGGGAGAGAAATGTTATTTCTGTGTACAGATTTATGTCATGTTTCAATATATCTTTCTTCTTTCAGAAGTATGTGGTTACACACAGAATAGAGAGCCTTTCCCCCACGTACCTCGATTGGGTTTTCCTTTCCTGATTAAAAAAATTAAAACAAGATTTAAAAAAAAAGATAATAAGGAAACCAAAAAATGTTTAGATGCATATTACCCCTAGCTCCATTTTAGCCTCACCTAGTTGAGTTACAGGTTTCCGATGTAGCACATGTATGGTTTGCAGTGATAACGATTGTGCCTTTGATATGTGAATATTACTGTCCTGTCTACATTAGTTGAATGGAATGGTGCTACTAATGGTGATGTTGTATGTTACATGTGTTATGATGATCCAGTTTTTGATATGAGTAACAGCTGACAGGTGGTACAATAGACTGTGGGATTAGGTGTGCGCAAAGAGGAGGGGTGAAATAAGTTATTTAATTTAGTTACCCCTGTTGGAAAATGGGTTATTGGTAGGGCAGGTAGGTACCTACACCTAGCAACAAGCCACTAACCTCCACATAGGTACAGTTAGGTCTCAGTAAATTAATCCCAGCTCAACCCTTGGTAGCTTGGCAACGAGCGTCAAGGCTTAACTTAGGAGACAAAGTGTAAAGCATTCAAATATCACAAAACAGTAATTAAATAAAACACAGGAAACAGTTTAAAAATCCAAAACCAATTTATAAAAATAGTTTATATTTTTATCTTTAAAATGACACAAAAACGATTAAAATCGGTTCAGGGGAACCGGAGATATGAATTTTTAAAGAATTATTACTTTTCTAGCGCTTAGAAACCAAAAGCGCCAATCGGGTCATCTGGTTGCACCTCGACCGGGGCAAAGTCAAACTTTCAGGCCGACCGCGATGGAGCCCTGCTCGGCTACAAGTCGCGGGAGGCCTCGGTTGAAAAGTTACCTTCTGACTTAGTCTTTATTTTGAAGTTTTTCTTCACCGGGACGAACCTGCCAGTTGAATCCGACCTCCTGGAGCCCTTGTCCGGATACGCGATGTGGGTTTCCTCGGTGGAGACTTTTACCTTCGGACTTAGTCGTTTTTTCGAGATGAAAATCCTTCGGCCGGGGTAAACCTGGATCTTGATCCGACGTCCATGGAGCCCTTCTCGGATACGATGGCTGGGAGGTCCCGGTCAACTTTTTACGTTCGGACTTAGTCTCTTTTTTGGATGTTTTTCTTTACCGGGACGAACCACGAAGTCAGGCCGGGTCGCGGTTGAGGCAAGCCGGCTAGAATTTCCGCGGCGGGTCGGTCCCTCCCTGGAGCTTTTTTCCAAAAATTCTCAAATCTTTTCCAAACTTCTGGGGCTTCACCCAGATGTTCTTTTAAGGTTCTTTTGGGGTCCACAGCTCACCCCAAGGGTCCAGAAGTTCTGTGATGGTCCTTGGGGGGTGCGGACTTCAACTCCCAGAATGCACCTGGCGCAAACTCCTTTTTGGCCACTGGACAGTGGTCAGCTGGTCGCTTTCTTCAGGAGTTGGTGCAGGGGACTCTGGTTTAGCAATTTTTCACCTGTAGCAAACAGGGAGTCCCTCCTTGAACCAGTTGAAGCCAGGCAAAGTCCTTCTTGTGGTGAAGCCCAAGTGTGCAGCTGGTGCAGTCCTTCTGAGTGCAGGGTCCAGGTGCAGGCCAGGGGTCCAGCAGGGCAGTCCTTCTTCTTCTTTAGTTCCTTTCTTGTTGATTTCTAGAGGGGATCTGAGGTGTGGGGGCAGGTCTGCCAGTTTTATCCTTGCTCCTGGGTGAAAAGCAGGGGGGTCCTGGTCCTCCAATCAGGTACAGGGTCGTCCCCCTGTGATGACCACTTCCTGGGAAGTGTGGCAAAAATCCATCCCAAAAGGCAACAGTCTCTAAAAATCCAACATGGCTGAATCTGATTTTTGGAGGTTACATCTGGCTGAGCCCACCCACTGGTGTGGCTAAAAATCATAAACACACCCCTCTCCTGCCCTCTCCTAATCTAATCAAGGGGGCACCTAGCTGTCTGGGGTTGCAGGATGTGGGGGTGTTGCTGGGTGCTGCAAATGTCCTTCTCTGCCTTTGAGGACCAGTTTGGCAGCCCTCCCCCTTCCTGCCTCACCATCTGCTGAGGGGAGATTCTCTCCCCCAAGCACATTCCTTTGTGTGAAGCCAGGCCACTTCACACCTAATCAAGGCAGCCTGGCAGAAGATGCTGCAGGCTGGCCAATCAGAGCACAGCAGCAAAAACAATGCAGAGCTGAAATTGGCAACTTTTTAGGTAAAGTCTAAACTTTTTACCTGGACAAGTTATATTAAATCCAACAACTGGAAGTTGTGGGATTTATTACAACAATCAATTTGATACCAAATTCTTGGTATGTAACATTTAAGGAGACTTTAAAATTTAAAATAAAGTCTGCCCATTCTAGCCTATGAAGGCCATTTACTTCAATGAGGGAAAAACGAATTTGGCTGTTTTTACCTCACCAGGGCTTATAAATCTATGTTTATAAAGTCCCTGCTTATAGTTACATGGCACCCAGCCCTAGGGGCACATAGGGCACACCTTAGGGGTGACTTATATGTAAAAATAAGGTAGTTTAAGACTTTGGAAGTACCTTTAATTCCAAAGTCGAATTTGCATATAACTTTAATTTAAAAGCAGCCAGCAAAGCAGGCCTGCCTTTAAAATGACACTGGGCACCTCAGCAGTGCACCTAGGTGTGCACCACCTATGCTGTGGTCCCTAAACCTACATGCCCTACCATATACTAGGGACTTATAGGTAGGTTAACTTAGCCAATTATAATTAGCCTAATTTGCATATCCATTTTACGCAGAGCACAGGCCCTGGGACTGGTTAGCAGTACCCAGGGCACCATCAAAGTCAGGAAAACACCAGCAAAAAGAGGAAAATGGGGGCAAAAAGTTATGGGGCCTCTGCAATCAGCCCTGTTTTCTCACACAACCCCCCCCCCAGCCCACACGCCCAGGAGACTCAGCCCAACTCTGGGAGAGTCTTCCTGGCTTGTTAGGCGAGGAAGACAGTGAAGAAAACTGGCTGTCCCTTTGCAGGGCCTACTCTGCCTTATATCCTCCTGTCAGGGTCACTCCCTATGGGTAGTGAAGCCATCCCAAAAGTAAAAGGACCCAACTCAAACTGAAACTTCCCTCTAGGGGGGTCTTCCTCCTTTCTCTCTGCCAACTTGGGTAGTGAGGTGCCCACCTCCCCTACTCCAAACTTTGCTAGGGCAACACCTAGCTTACCCAAAGAGGTCACCCAACACTTGAGCAACCCCACCATGACCAATAGGGTCAGGGGGCCTACTTTGCTATTGGCTTTGGGGTCTGCCTCCCAGGCCAAGTACAGTGCTGCCAGGAAGGCTAGCACCCAGCAGAGGCTACTGACAGCTGTCAGTACCCAGAACCACACCCTAAGCTCTCCACTGACAGGTGGCTGAGCTGCTTTAGGGGCAACTTTGGGGTCCTGGCACCCCTCTTGCTGTCTAGAGTGGGGAGCTACCACCTCCTGTGGCAGACACCCTCCTTCCACTCTCTCTTCTGTCAGTGCAGGGGCAACACCCTGCATCTGGACAGCTGCCTGACTACTCAGGACTTCCTTAGGGTCAGGGGAGGCCTCACCAGTGCCAACTCTGGGCTTCCCCCCTACTGGGGCAGAAGGCCTTTGGCTCCCTGGAACTCTCTTTAAGAGTGGCCTACCCTTCCTTTTCTTCTTTCCTTTTCTTGGGGACCCCTGTCTCCTAACTGTAGGGACTGACTCCCCAGGACTTTGGCTTGGGGGGGCGCCCTGGGCGACCACCCCATCTGTGACCAGACTCACCTCTGGGAGGTCATTGCCCAGGATACAATCTAGGGGAAGGTCAGCACTGATTACCACCCTAATCCAGTCAAGGATACCCTCCCTCTCTAGGGGCACTATGGCTACAGGTTTGGAGGTGACCTCCCCTGTGGCTATCCTGACTTTCTTTGTCTTTTCTGGGACATACATGTCTGGGGTCACTAACCGGTCACTCACTATAGTGTGACTGGCACAGGTGTCTCTCAGGCCAGTGGTAGGGATCCCATTCACTTGAATGTGATGGAAGTGCCTACTCCCACCCTCAGGGATCACCAGCTTACCATCTGGTCCTGTCTCCCAGCACAATGCTAGGAGGACTTCATCATCTGAGGAATCCTCCTCTATGGCTACACTGGACAGCCCAGTGCTAACCACCTTCTTTGGACAGGCTGCATCTCCTCTGAAGTGACCTGTCAGCTGACAGTCAAAGCAAGCCCTACTGTCCAAGAGTTTTTTTAACCCTGGGTCTCCCTGTCTCTGCTTGTCAGAGTGGGAGTGGGATTTACTCTCCTCCTTCTTAGGGTTCTGGGGTACAGAGGGAGTCTCTGTGGTGGGCTTACCACCTCCCTCCTTAGGTTTTTGGGGACCTGTCCCCCCCTTCTTGGAGTCTCCCCCCTGGGACTTGACAACCACCCTGGTTCTCAACCACTCATCAGCTGCCTCCCCTAGCTCTCTAGGGTTGATCTGCTTAGAGTCCACTAGATGCTGGCGTAACCTTTCTTGGGTACAATTGGTCAAGATGTGCTCTCTCATGATCAGATTGTATAACCCCTCATAAGTATCTACTTTGTTAACAATAATCCAGCCCTCTAGTGCCTTTAGTGAAATGTCCACAAAGTCAACCCAAGACTGGGTACTGACCTTCTGGGTGTCCCTGAACTTCATTCTATATTGCTCTGGGGTCAGACCAAACTTCTTGGCTAAGCACCTCTTCATACTAGGGTATGAATCTGCCTCCTCCCCCCTTAAGGTCAGAAGCCTATCCCTCCCTGAGTTGGGGACCAACTCCCACAAAAGGGAACCCCAGTATTGAGGCCTAACCCTTCTCATTTGGAGTGCCCTCTCAAAGGCCCCCAGCCACTTATCTATGTCATCCCCCTCTACATAAGCAGGAACTACCCCCTTGGGTAATCTGGGGCAAACTCCCCCACCCATGGACACCTCAGCTTCTTTATCGCTGCTTCCATCTCTTTTCTCTTTGTATGCCCACTTTTTCTTTTCTAGGGCCAGCTTCTCTGCTTCCAAAGCTATGTATGCTAGCTGGGCCTCTAGCTCTCTTTCTCTGATGGATGGGTTCTCTCCTCCTGAAAGGACCCCCTTCCCACCACTAGCTTTGGATCTGCCCCTAGTGACTGTGTTTACTGAGGACCGTTCTTCCTCATCCTCACTTAGGCTCAGATGCCTTCCCTCCCCTGAGTGGTTAGAGCTTGCATCCTCCCTTCTTTCTCCCTCCTCTGGAGCTTCTTCTGACTCTACCTCTTGGGCCTCAGCCCATGCTGTCAGGGATGTGATCAGGATTTGCTTCCTGAGATCAGTGGTTGCAGGCAACCCTCTTTCAATACACAACCCCCTAAGCTGGACTACTGTCAGTGTGGGTAGGCTAGCCAGATCAAGCTCCATGGTTCCCTAGTTTTGTGTCAACAAAAACTTTTTGCAAAAATTGGAAACAAGAATTTAGAAAAATTACAAAAATTCAATAATTGAAATTAATCCAAATTAAAAATTAAAAACAATTTTTGCACTAGGACAATTTAAAGGATTTTTAATTTGTTTTACCTAAAACTGTAACGTGATATTGAACACAAGTACAGGATCCCGTCGCTGCTTCCAATTATGTTGGAAGATGGGTTATTGGTAGGGCAGGTAGGTACCTACACCTAGCAACAAGCCACTAACCTCCACATAGGTACAGTTAGGTCTCAGTAAATTAATCCCAGCTCAACCCTTGGTAGCTTGGCAACGAGCGTCAAGGCTTAACTTAGGAGACAAAGTGTAAAGTATTCAAATATCACAAAACAGTAATTAAATAAAACACAGGAAACAGTTTAAAAATCCAAAACCAATTTATAAAAATAGTTTATATTTTTATCTTTAAAATGACACAAAAACGATTAAAATCGGTTCAGGGGAACCGGAGATATGAATTTTTAAAGAATTATTACTTTTCTAGCGCTTAGAAACAAAAAGCGCCAATCGGGTCATCTGGTTGCACCTCGACCGGGGCAAAGTCAAACTTTCAGGCCGACCGCGATGGAGCCCTGCTCGGCTACAAGTCGCGGGAGGCCTCGGTTGAAAAGTTACCTTCTGACTTAGTCTTTATTTTGAAGTTTTTCTTCACCGGGGACGAACCTGCCAGTTGAATCCGACCTCCTGGAGCCCTTGTCCGGATACGCGATGTGGGTTTCCTCGGTGGAGACTTTTACCTTCGGACTTAGTCGTTTTTTCGAGATGAAAATCCTTCGACCGGGGTAAACCTGGATCTTGATCCGACGTCCATGGAGCCCTTCTCGGATACGATGGCTGGGAGGTCCCGGTCAACTTTTTACGTTCGGACTTAGTCATTTTTTTGGATGTTTTTCTTTACCGGGACGAACCACGAAGTCAGGCCGGGTCGCGGTTGAGGCAAGCCGGCTAGAATTTCCGCGGCGGGTCGGTCCCTCTCTGGAGCTTTTTTCCAAAAATTCTCAAATCTTTTCCAAACTTCTGGGGCTTCACCCAGATGTTCTTTTAAGGTTCTTTTGGGGTCCACAGCTCACCCCAAGGGTCCAGAAGTTCTGTGATGGTCCTTGGGGGGTGCGGACTTCAACTCCCAGAATGCACCTGGCGCAAACTCCTTTTTGGCCACTGGACAGTGGTCAGCTGGTCGCTTTCTTCAGGAGTTGGTGCAGGGGACTCTGGTTTAGCAATTTTTCACCTGTAGCAAACAGGGAGTCCCTCCTTGAACCAGTTGAAGCCAGGCAAAGTCCTTCTTGTGGTGAAGCCCAAGTGTGCAGCTGGTGCAGTCCTTCTGAGTGCAGGGTCCAGGTGCAGGCCAGGGGTCCAGCAGGGCAGTCCTTCTTCTTCTTTAGTTCCTTTCTTGTTGATTTCTGGAGGGGATCTGAGGTGTGGGGGCAGGTCTGCCAGTTTTATCCTTGCTCCTGGGTGAAAAGCAGGGGGGTCCTGGTCCTCCAATCAGGTACAGGGTCGTCCCCCTGTGAAGACCACTTCCTGGGAAGTGTGGCAAAAATCCATCCCAAAAGGCAACAGTCTCTAAAAATCCAACATGGCTGAATCTGATTTTTGGAGGTTACATCTGGCTGAGCCCACCCACTGGTGTGGCTAAAAATCATAAACACACCCCTCTCCTGCCCTCTCCTAATCTAATCAAGGGGGCACCTAGCTGTCTGGGGTTGCAGGATGTGGGGGTGTTGCTGGGTGCTGCAAATGTCCTTCTCTGCCTTTGAGGACCAGTTTGGCAGCCTTCCCCCTTCCTGCCTCACCATCTGCTGAGGGGAGATTCTCTCCCCCAAGCACATTCCTTTGTGTGAAGCCAGGCCACTTCACACCTAATAAAGGCAGCCTGGCAGAAGCTGCTGCAGGCTGGCCAATCAGAGCACAGCAGCAAAAACAATGCAGAGCTGAAATTGGCAACTTTTTAGGTAAAGTCTAAACTTTTTACCTGGACAAGTTATATTAAATCCAACAACTGGAAGTTGTGGGATTTATTACAACAATCAATTTGATACCAAATTCTTGGTATGTAACATTTAAGGAGACTTTAAAATTTAAAATAAAGTCTGCCCATTCTAGCCTATGAAGGCCATTTACTTCAATGAGGGAAAAACAAATTTGTCTGTTTTTACCTCACCAGGGCTTATAAATCTATTTTTATAAAGTCCCTGCTTATAGTTACATGGCACCCAGCCCTAGGGGCACATAGGGCACACCTTAGGGGTGACTTATATGTAAAAATAAGGTAGTTTAAGACTTTGGAAGTACCTTTAATTCCAAAGTCGAATTTGCATATAACTTTAATTTAAAAGCAGCCAGCAAAGCAGGCCTGCCTTTAAAATGACACTGGGCACCTCAGCAGTGCACCTAGGTGTGCACCACCTATGCTGTGGTCCCTAAACCTACATGCCCTACCATATACTAGGGACTTATAGGTAGGTTAACTTAGCCAATTATAATTAGCCTAATTTGCATATCCATTTTACACAGAGCACAGGCCCTGGGACTGGTTAGCAGTACCCAGGGCACCATCAAAGTCAGGAAAACACCAGCAAAAAGAGGAAAATGGGGGCAAAAAGTTATGGGGCCTCTGCAATCAGCCCTGTTTTCTCACAATCCCTTAAACCAGTCAGATATGTCCCTTTATAATATTTTGTGCATCTGCTGAGCGGTTCTGGATTGATGCACTACCACTCGCTTCATTGGTCAAGAGAGGCACCCTTGACAAAGTTGTCAAACTGAGCACCGACTGAAATACTGTTTGACTGGCCTATGAACATGTCTGATGCTGAGAAGTTATTATCTGATAAGACATTTTGACAGCAGTTTGCATTGCCTTCAGCATTACGTGCTGCAGGCCCTTCATGTCTAGACAACACTACCTGGGCATGATCTCCAACAGGGAGATTGAGCTTGGGTCACCTGTAAAGTAGGAGGGACTGACCTCCTGGATCCACAGCTCTTACACCAAGAAGTTAGCAGAACAAGGACTTCCGCAGCAGCAGAAACAAGTGGAACAACTGGTGGACCCACCATCACGGTAGTGACTCCGCTCAACAAGGGCTGTTCTTGCTGCAAGCCTCTAAGAGATCGAGGGTGTAAGCGGGCCCTGTTTGGTTCTAATACAAAGTAATCAAGTTATCCTTTGATGCCACACTGAAGGGGTACCACCGACTGTTGCACAGCTGATTGCCATTCCATGGTACTGTAACTGCAGGCTGTTGGCTCCGGGAATAGGGGCCCTCTACAACTGCAACATTTAAGGATCTCTTCATCTCCTCCAAAGAGTATAACTGCAAGGACTATGGGCACCATCAACCTGTGATTGGTAAAAAAAAAAAATACAGAGTAGTACCGTACATCACCTTTACCAACTATAGCTGTGAAAGACATAGAACAGCATGAACATTCCATTTCCTGTCAAATAAGAGTTGTCATTGATAATGCATAATATCAAGTACAGGTGTAGTGATCATAATAGGAGGAATGGGTTGTTGTTAGGGTAAGACTAGATTAGTAAGTAGTCGCCCAACTTTGCTTCCCAGTTTCCAGGTAGAGGAAACAAATATTTGTTCCTAATTACACATACACACACACACCAGATTACAACTAAGGTTAATGTCCCATGTGCAACATTGCTTACACAAAAAACACATATAGTGATATATCAGGCATCCTCTGAAGTTTGAACAAGAGGTTACAAAAGATGACAAAAGACAGCAATAGTAATGATTAACAAGATAGCAACAGCATGCATTACAGACACAATATCTAGACCTAAACACTGATGGGTGGGAGACAGTTCCAGGAGGATTGGGAAAACCATCTCATCATTGATTATCAGAGGAGGGAATTTGGAAACTGGCTAAATAATCCATTTTATTATCCCCCCAGGCCTAACCTCATCCTGTGATACTCAACGATGTACAGGCCTGAAAAACATATGCAGATGTACATTAGTGCTTTAGTACATTAACCCTGACAGGCAGCTTGTAATGAAGGCTTGCTTAAAAGAGACAGCTCATGCGACATGCATTGCTTCATTCGCCCAGCAACAGACAGACATCTCGATGTCCACATAGGTCTGAGGAGAGGTAATGAGGAAGCTGGATTAGTGACGCCTTGGAAAGTCCCAACCGTCTGAGAAATGTGAAGGTCACGCTTGTGGTCATCTTGTATCACGCTGCCACCATGAAATGTTATTCTACTGTGATTGGATAGATGCCTAATATATGTGTAATACCATACATCTCCTGATCAACATCACACCATGTACTTGATGAAGAAATTATCTTTCAGTTGTTCTGATTGGATGATGTATTTTCACCCTTTTGTGGTTTTCATGCATAAAAGATTGTATTGGAGTTCCTCAATTCAGACTGCTTGGCCTTGGCCTTTCAAGCCACAGTCTCCGTGTACGTATTATTAAATATTTCTGCTTGTACCTTAAGGCTGTCTGGTCTCTGGTTTGTTCCTGAGGGCAGATAGAAAAGGAGGCTTCAACACAGGTAAGCAGTAAATGTTTTACCAATAAGAGAGATTCTAGGAGGGAATGTTGTACATGTCCCTTGGAGCAGAAGTGACATTTTGTAATTTACAAATGATTATCCCAGTTGAGGGGGAAACCAGTAGAATGGTATAAGCAGACAGAAGGGTTTGTGAAACTTGCAAAATGCCTGTGGGAGGATTTGAACACTCTTTTAGAGATAGTTGTTCCAGCATATTTATGAATACAAGAGGAGTGTAGATTGGGCAGCAAGTGAGCCACCGATAGATCCAGCAACAGGTGCACCATCTCCTGATGGAATATTACTATAAAGTCATTGAGTTTCTGAAAACGAGAACTTCAACTAAAAACATTGATTGGCAGTGCACAGATAGAACAGCTCAGGAAGCTAAAGAATCAATTCATGCATACTATGAAAGTTTGTTGAAAGCATTTGAACATTACAGTGGTACCAAACCAATTGAGGCAAAAGACATGGTTTACTTTGTGTTCAGATTAGTTGAGGGACTCAGACCAAAGATTAGCCAGATGATTAGGAGCCATTTGGTTTGTTGACAAGCCAAACCGATTAATGAAGTGCTGCAGTATGCAAAATACTGTAGTGATGAGATTGAACTGAAACAGAAAAGGTTGAAAGAGAAAGCGGTGGTGATGCAGATCAAGGCAGCACAGACGGGGATTCAGGGATGTTTTCAGCCTCAGCAACAGCAGGGAAACATGCAGTTTCAGAATGTAGGCAAAGGTAGGGGTTGTGGTGGTATGGGAAGTTTTAATCATGGTCTGGATTTGAACACAGTTATGATACAAGGAGAGCCACAAAGAAAGAAAATGTTCCTTTGTCACGCTTGAAGGAGAATCAGGCATTGGAAACGGGAGTGTCCGTTGGTAAATCAGGAAGGTGTTGTTCAGCAAGTGAATTATGTCAATTCATTTAAAAATGTGAGAGGACTGAGAATGAGAGGTCAAAATCTAAATATTCAAAATAATGCAAATCTGATGCAGGGTTTCCAACCTTTCCAGTCCATTCAAACTGTACAGCCATTACAAGTACAAATGCCTCAATTACAGCAGATGCAGCCACGGGTGCAAATGGTGGCTGGACAACATATTAAAATGCCTAGATAGCAGAATCAGAAACTTCAAGCCCCTATGAATCAACAGAAGGTGATGCTTTTCTCAGACAGTCACAGGTCAAAGAGTGAATCTGAGTAATAATAGTGTACAACAATTTCCACTACACAGTGAGAATGGAATAAATTATGCATAGGTGTCTGAGAGTTCAGATGAAGAAGAGTGTGTGATGGCTGCTTCTTTAGAAGTGGATAAGAAAGGTCCTTATGTTAAAGGAAAAGTGAATGGCCACAAAGTCTCATTTTTGGTTGACATTGGAGCTCTACGCTTGGCAATAAGATCTGCAGGGGTTCCAGAACTGCCCTTATCAGGGAAACAGTTCAGATTGTAGTGGTTGTTAATCATTATCTGACAAATCCAAATACAGAACCAGTTGTGGTTAGAACTGGCAATTATAAGGGTTTTCACAAATTTGTGGTTTGTGATTCAGCATGGGAAGGGATTTATTGTGCAAAACAAGATGTTCAATTACGTGTTCAGGTGAGGGCATTGAAATTCAAACAAATGGTGACGATGAAGAAGACCGATGTATACTGTTGACAATGAGTCAGTGACCGAATAATTTCCTTTGATCAGTTTCAATGAGCCAGTGAACGAGGAAGCCCCCTTGATTGCATTCTTTCCAGTTTTTGTAGTGAAAGATGTTCCTGCTGATTTACAGAAAAGTGTCATGACTAAGGTTTTGGGATCTTTCAGGAAAGGATATTGGGTTGATAAAAGAAGCTAAACCAGTTAGAGTTGCAGTTAAGCCCAATGCAATTTTTGCTCAGACTCCACAATACCCAATAGCAAAAGATGCAATTCAGGGTGTATAACTGTTAATAGGAGAGTTTGTGGAGAAAGGAATTTTAAAAGAAGTGTTAAGCAGTCCGTGAAATTCACCAATAATGGGATTACACAAACCTTGTGGGAAAATTTTACTTGTACGGGATTTGAGAAAAATAAATGACATAGTGGTCAAGTGTTGCCCCCATAGTGCCAAATCCAGCTGCGATTATGTTCCAGATCCCATGTGATGCTGAATGGTTCACTATGATGGACCTATGTCAAGCCTTCTTTTCCGTGCCTCTTCACGAGGACAGCAGATATCTCTTTGGTTTAAAGTTCTTAAACAGGGTTTACTATTGGTGTAGAATTCCACAAGTGTTTTCAGAATTGCCATCTATTTTCAACCAGATCTTGAAAAAGAATTTGGAATAATTAGTGATGCCTTATCAGTCAACATTGGTGCAATATGATGATCTGTTGATCACGTCCAGGACGAGAGAAGTGTGCTAATCTGATAAAATTGCATTGTTGAATCTTTTGGGAGACAATGGTCATAAAGGGGGTCATTCTGACCTCGGCGGTAAAAGGCGCTTACCGCCGGTCAGAAGACCGCCATAACACCGCCGCGGCCGCGGAAAGCCGCCACGGTCATTCTGACCCACAACGGCCAAACCTCCAAAAATCCGACCTCCACTGCAGGCCGCCACATCAGCGGGCAGCGATAAACTGGGAATGACCAAACCTCCACCGTCACGCCAACAGAAATACGCCCATGCCATTTCGACCCACGAATCAACACGGCGGGCTTTCCAACGCGGTATTCCATTGGCGGTACACACCGCCGCGGTCAAAATACACACACAGCACCAAAACACAGGCACATTGGACAATTACAAATACACACACCTGATACACATACACAACCCACTCCCACACAATCAATCAACTATAAAACACACCCCCACATCACCCACAAACCCCTACGACCACAATTACTGAGAGAAGGAGAGAGAGACACAGCAGACAATCCATAGCAATACACACTGAGGCACACTACACCATCACACACACCACATAGTAGCACAAAGGACCACACACCAACATACTCATCATCACATACACCACCCCACACCTCACCCACACCACCCCATGGCACCCCAAAGGCACCCACGCTTTTCGGACCAAGAACTCCGGGTCATGGTGGAGGAAATCCTAAGAGTGGAACCCCAGCTCTTCGGCTAACAGGTGCAGCACACCAGTATAGCTAGGAAGGCGGAGCTATGGCAGCGGATCGTGGACAGGGTCAACGCGGTGGGACAGCATCCCAGGAATAGGGAGGACATCCGCAAACGATGGAACGACCTACGGGGGAAGGTCCGATCGATGGTCTCCAGGCACAACATCGCGGTCCAGAAGACTGGCGGCGGACCCCCACCAACCCCTCCCGAATTCACATCATGGGAGCAAGAGGTCTTCAACATCCTGCATCCTCAGGGCCTCGCAGGAGTAGCCGGAGGAATGGACTCTGGTAAGTCCAATCTCAACTACTATATCCCCCCCACCCCACCAGCATGCCAACCCACACCCCCACCCTCACCCCCAACCCCCCAGCACACATCCTCCCTGACAATGTCTCACCAGCACAACCCACCCATCCCAACACCAACTCCTGCATGCCAACACAATCCATGGACACCCATCACCCAAGCATGACCACTGCACTTACCCCCCCCCCTACTAACTACCCTCACAACGCCTCCCTCAAGGGAATGCTTGCACTGGGGGACGAGGGCACCCATAACACGCACGCCATTGCACACACAGAAACAATAACCAAACTCTCTTACCCCATGCAGGACCCGAACGCCAACACACCAGCCAGGAGGGTCCAGAAATGTTCATCCCACCCCCGGAACAGGCCCACAGTGAGGACAGCAGCTCTGTCGACACTGAACCTGATGACCAGCCCGGACCATCGGGGACCTCTGGGCAGTCGGTTCCCCTCAGGCAGCCACAGGCCACACCAGACCCGACCCCCTCTGCCAACACCAGCACAGCTCCCACCCAGCGGGCCCATGCCTCTGTCTCTAGGACACGTCAATCAGCGGTGTGTCTGCCACTACAGGGCACCCAGGCTAACCCAACACCCCAACAACAACAGGGACCTGGGGGCAGTGGGAGCGGGCACACCGTCCAGGAGACAGAGGCCGGGGGAAACCGGGCAGCTCGGAGGGCTGCTGTGCGACAGGGGGGGGAGGAGAGGCCCAGGGAACCCACTCTCCAAGAGGCCCTCACCACCATCATGGGGGCCTACCACCACTCCCAAGAGACGATGGCGACGGTACTGTCCAGGTTCACGGAGATCCAGGCACAGCAGGAGGAACGCTACATGGGGTTCAGGGAGGAGCTGAGAATCATCGGGACCGCAATGGGGACCATCGTCCTGGCCCTCAACAGGATAGAAGACGCGTTGCGGGACCATGTGGCACCACACAGGGCCCCTGTCACTAGCCCGGACCAGGAACAGCCTACCACCTCCGCCGGCGCTAGTGGACAGGAGGCCCCAACACCACGACAGGCCACCAGAACCCCACCTCCTGCTGAAGAACAACCACCCCGTAAGAGGAGCCTGAGATCCAAAAAAAAGACAGAGTAGGATGTCAAGACCCCCGCCAGCAGGACATACCCCCTGAACTCTTCCCACTGTCCCACATTGCCACCCTGTCCAACCATGAACTGCCTCTGCTCCATCCTTCCACAGGCAAAAGGACAATGCACCTGTGAGACTGAGAACTGGACTCTGCCATGGACATTACTCCACCCCCACCCATCACCCTTATAATCACATGTACCAATATCTAGCACTGTAAATAAATCACATATTGCACACAAATCAGTTTGGAGTCATGCTGTATTATTAGCAAATGTATTACATATTACTGTTCAATATCTGTTCTGTCAATTAGTGATGACAACATACCAATGTCAATACGCTGTAGTTCATGGGCAAACCAAGCAGAAGTCAGGCACTGAGTCATACAGCACTGAGAAGGGAAGGGAAAAACAAAAATTACCCAAATAGATCTGGTGGGAACTACAGAAAGTACAGATACAGGAGGCTATATCAATTGTGAAATGGCGTGGGTGATTCTTACCTGGGTGTTACTGGAAATACTGTTGTATCACTCTGTCCCTATTGTCTGTGTCGTCCTCTGAGTCTTCCTCCTCTTCACTCTCCACAGGCTCCACGGCTTCTACAACACCACCATCTGGACCATCCTCCTGCAGGAAAGGCACCTGGCGTCGCAAAGCCAGGTTGTGAAGCACACAGCACGCCACGATGATATGGCACACCTTCTTTGGTGAGTACATTAGGGATCCACCGGTCATATGCAGGCACCTAAACCTGGCCTTCAGGGGGCCAAAGGTTCGCTCAATCACCCTCCTAGTACGCCCATGGGCCTCATTGTAGCGTTCCTCTGCCATTGTCCGGGGATTCCTCACTGGGGTCAGTAGCCACGGCAGGTTGGGGTAGCCAGAGTCACCTATTAGCCACACACGTTGTCTCTGTAGCTGCTCCATCACATAGGGGATGCTGCTATTTCGCATCACATACGCGTCATGCACTGACCCTGGGAACTTGGCATTTACATGGGAGATGTACTGGTCAGCCAAACAGACCACCTGGACATTCATCGAATGATAACTTTTTCTGTTTCGGTACACCTGCTCATCGTCTTTTGGGGGTACCAAAGCCACATGGGTCCCATCTATGGCACCAATGATGTTGGGGATATGTCCAAGGGCATAGAAATCACCCTTCACTGTAGGCAAGTCACCCTCCTCTGGGAAAATGATGTAGCTCCGCATGAGTTTCATCAGGGCAGACAACACTCTGCTCAAAATCTTAGAAAACATAGGCTGAGACATTCCAGATGACATGGCCACTGTGGTCTGGAATGACCCACTTGCCAAAAAATGGAGGACTGACAAAACCTGCACCAGAGGGGGAATCCCTGTGGGTTGGCGGATGGGGGACATCAGGGCTGGCTCCAGCTGGGCACACAGTTCATGGATAGTGGCACGGTCAAGTCTGTATCGAAGTATTATATGGCGTTCTTCCATTGTCGACAGGTCCACCAGCGGTCGGTTCCTCCTTCTCATCGCAAGTTCCAGCGGACGGTGCCTAGGAAGGACAACATGGAGCACAGAGTCAGCCAAACCACAGGTACGTACAGACAGCTTGCACAGTTAAAGAATGGCAATGGGTTGAAAGGCGTGTATGTGTGGCAATGCAAGGCCTAGGCCTGTGTGTCGCAGTCAAAATTAAGCCATGTAGGCCCTTGAAATGGCGGCTGCCTGACCTGTGAAGTGGGACAATGGGATGTGAGGTCAATGCGCTGGCGGGGCACACCGTGGCGGTAGGCGGTCGAAGACCGCGGCGCAAAGCCGCATTGGTTAACATTGAAGCCTATGGGTTTCAGGAGCCAATGACGAAGTGCGCCGGCGGTCGCGGTACGCACCGCCGCGGTACGCACCGCCGCGGGCGTGACCGCCATTTTCTATCTGCTTAATCACTCGAGACCTGATCATCCA
Organism: Pleurodeles waltl; assembly: GCF_031143425.1. Taxonomy (NCBI): domain Eukaryota; kingdom Metazoa; phylum Chordata; class Amphibia; order Caudata; family Salamandridae; genus Pleurodeles; species Pleurodeles waltl. The sequence continues at coordinate 822,442,704 of NC_090439.1, read as the reverse complement.
CAGGAGAGGACCTATACTGCAAGTGCTGCTGTGACCTCGGTCTGGAAGATACAATGGCTGCTGCGACTGGGGAAAGGGCCCCTGCCTTCACGTCTGAAGAGTTGGAGAAGCTCGTGGATGGGGTCCTCCCCCAGTATGCGCTACTCTACGGTCCTCCAGACCAACAAGTGAGTACACCGGGTGCACATGGAATGGGCTATGCCTGTGTGGATTGGGGTGGATGTAAGTTGGTGGGGTGGGGGGCGAATGAGGAGTGCAACGCCCGACAGATGAGAGCATGTGCCATATGGCAAAGTTGGTGGGGGGGGCCAATTACATCTAACATGCAGGTCATTGATGATTTCCTCCTTTCCACCCTGTACATGTCAAATAGGTCAGCGCCCATCAGAAGATCGAGATTTGGCGTGCCATCGCCAAGGAAGTCCGGAACTTGGGGGTCCACAACAGACGGGGCACCCACTGCCTCAAGAGGTGGGAGGACATCCGCCGCGGAACAAGGAAGACCGCAGAAACACTGCTGGGGATGGCCTCCCAACCTAGGAGGGGTGCCAGTCGCACCATGACCCCCCTGATGTCCCGGATCCTGGCGGTGGCCTACCCTGAATTGGATGGGCACTTTAAGACATCACAGCAGACACAAGGGGGTGAGTATCAGCACATTCTCCTATCTTTCTGCGCAGTGGAGGCGTCTGGGTGGGGGAGGAGGGCTGTGGGTGACATTAGGCCAGGGCACTTTCTGTAGTGTAGTCCTCTCCCTTAGGCATGGCCCTGTGCCCCCGGCCCCCACTTCGGTAGGGTGACAAGTACAGCCATTGAAGGTCCAGCATCTCCCATGTGCGCGTTTGACGTCTCTTGGCCTGTTGTCTTAGTCAGTAGTACTGAGTAGTGTACCCCGAATGCGCGGCTTAGTGCATTAGGCACCTGTGTCTGTCCTCTCCGCCAACGGTGTTGACATTGCATGCACTCAACCTGGTCTTCTTTTTTCTCCCCCCACCCTTTCTCTTCATCTTCTTGTGCATGTGTGCATTAGCATCATCAGGCGGAGGAGATTTGGCATCGGAGCACGAGGGAGCTGCAGGACACAAGGCCCCGGTGGGCCCAGGAACAGACACCGAGGGCACCAGTGATCCGGAGGGCGAGGGGAGCACCACGACGGGGACCGCTGGTGAGAGTAGCGAAAGCGACACGTCCTCGGATGGGAGCTCCCTAGGGGTGGCGGCAACATCCGTGCCCTCCGCCTCTACAGGTACAGCCGCCACCCAGCGCACCAGCCCCGCCCTCCCAGCAGCCCCTCAGTCTTCGCTCCGTGCCGGTTCGCCCAGGAAGGCGCGCGTCTCCTTCGCCCCAGGCACCTCAGCCCCTGCCCCTGTTGCCCCTGCTGCCCTCAGTGCGGAGCTCATTGACCTGGTAAGGACGCTCATTGTTGGGCAGACGACCCTTTTGAATGCCATCCAGGGTGTGCAAAGGGAGGTGCAACAGAGCAATGCGTACCTGGAGGGCATTCATTCGGGTCAGGCTGCCCATCAATGAGCGTTCACTGCTCTGGCCTCAGCACTGACGGCAGCCATTGTCCCTGTTTCCAGCCTCCCTCTTCTTACTGCCTCCAGCCTTTCTCTGTCTCCTGTTCCTCAGCCTATCCCATCCACACCATCAGACCAGCCTGCACACACCTCAACACCCAAGAGCAGCTCATCCAAACACAAGCACCACAGATCCCAAAAACACTCACCCAAGCAACACCCAGATGCAGACATGCCAACAGCCACTGCCACCCCTGTGTCCCCCTCCTCCTCGTCTCCCTCCTCCCTCCCTGTGACGTCTACACTCACACCTGCATGCACCCCAACATCAGCCAGTGCTTCCATCACCACCTCACCCTCCAGTACAGTCCACACTCGTGCAGTCACCACCCCCACTGCCATTTACACGTCCCCTGTGTCCTCTCCCACTGTGTCTGTCACCCCCTCTTCCAAGACACACAAACGCAGGCAGCCACCCACCCAACAGCCATCCACCTCACGACAGCCTACAGCACCAGCACCTTCACCCAATGACAGCACACCTGACTCTCCTACAACCACCTCCTCTACCTCCACTTCCATCTCCACTTCTCCTACCCTTTACCTTGGACCTAAAAAACTTTTCATGGCTAACCTTGACCTCTTTCCCCCCGATGAGCTCCCCCATCCATCTTCAAAGAGTCCCAAGAGCACCGCAGCCACCACCAGCCCAGCTTCGGGTGTCACTGTTGTGCATGGGTACTGGAGCCCACCCTTTGCCAGCAGTGACACATCGATCAGCAGCAAGGACACGTCCAGCCACCCCCCGGCAAGAGGACCCGCAAAAACAAGGGCCGCCGTGCGAGGACTGACAGGGCTGCCCCCAAGGAGCAATGTGCGGCCACTTCACCACCCACACCATCTAGGGGAGGCAAGGGCCCGAGAGCCCCATCAAAGGAGCGGAAGGGCAGCAGGAGCGCGGAGAAGGTGGACCCCACATGCCACATCCCAGCTGGGAAGGAGGACTCTAAGGAGGCCAGGAGTCCGTCCCCGAAGGGTCCAGAAACGTCACGGTCCGAGGGCGACTGAGCAGGGAGTCCAGGCCAGGTCTGGCTCCCTTGACCTGCTGGATGAGCACCGCTGAACAGAGCCCGCCGTGGAGAAGAGCACCGCTGAACAGGGCCCGCGGTGAAGAAGAGCACCGCTGAACAGGGCCCGCCGTGCAGAAGAGCACCGCTGAACAGGGCCCGCCGTGGAGAAGAGCACCGCTGAACAGGGCCCGCCGTGGAGAAGAGCACCGCTGAACAGGGCCCGCCGTGCAGAAGAGCACCGCTGAACATGGCCCGCCGTGCAGAAGAGCACCGCTGAACAGGGCCCGCCGTGGAGAAAAGCACCGCTGAAGAGGGCCCGCCGTGCAGAAGAGCACCCCTGAACAGGGCCCGCCGTGCAGAAGAGCACCGCTGAACAGGGCCCGCCGTGGAGAAGAGCACCGCTGAACAGGGCCCGCCGTGAAGAAGAGCACCGCTGAACAGGGCCCGCCGTGCAGAAGAGCACCGCTGAACAGGGCCCGCCGTGGAGAAGAGCACCGCTGAACAGGGCCCGCCGTGGAGAAGAGCACCGCTGAACAGGGCCCGCCGTGCAGAAGAGCACCGCTGAACATGGCCCGCCGTGCAGAAGAGCACCGCTGAACAGGGCCCGCCGTGGAGAAAAGCACCGCTGAACAGGGCCCGCCGTGCAGAAGAGCACCGCTGAACAGGGCCCGCGTGCAGAAGAGCACCGCTGAACAGGGCCCGCCGTGGAGAAGAGCACCGCTGAACAGGGCCCGCGGTGAAGATAGGCACCGCTGAACAGGGCCCGCGGTGAAGATAGGCACCACTGAACAGGGCCCGCGGTGAAGATGAGCACCGCTGAACAGGGCCCGCCGTGCAGAAGAGCACCGCTGAACAGGGCCCGCCGTTGAGAAGAGCACCGCTGAACAGGGCCCGCCGTGGAGAAGAGCACCGCTGAACAGGGCCCGCGGTGAAGAAGAGCACCGCTGAACAGGGCCCGCCGTGCAGAAGAGCACCGCTGAACAGGGCCCGCCGTGGAGAAGAGCACCGCTGAACAGGGCCCGCCGTGGAGAAAAGCACCGCTGAACAGGGCCCGCGGTGAAGATAGGCACCGCTGAACAGGGCCCGCGGTGAAGATAGGCACCGCTGAACAGGGCCCCGCCGTCTCAAGCACTGCTCCGCTGGGCCCTTCATCTCAAGCACCGCTCCGCTGGGCCCTTCATCTCAAGCACCGCTCCGCTGGGCCCTTCTTCTCAAGCACCACTCCGCTGGGCCCTTCATCTCAAGCACCGCTCCGCTGGGCACCGCCGTCTCAAGCACCGCTCCGCTGGGCCCTTCATCTCAAGCACCGCTCCGCTGGGCACCGCCGTCTCAAGCACCGCTCCGCTGGGCCCTTCTTCTCAAGCACCGCTCCGCTGGGCCCTTCATCTCAAGCACCGCTCCGCTGGGCCCTTCCTGTCAAGCACCGCTCCGCTGGGCCCTTCTTCTCAAGCACCGCTCCGCTGGGCCCTTCCTGTCAAGCACCGCTCCGCTGGGCCCTTCTTCTCAAGCACCGCTCCGCTGGACCCTTCTTCTCAAGCACCGCTCCGCTGGGCCCTTCATCTCAAGCACCGCTCCGCTGGGCCCTTCATCTCAAGCACCGCTCCGCTGGGCCCTTCCTGTCAAGCACCGCTCCGCTGGGCCCTTCTTCTCAAGCACCGCTCCGCTGGACCCTTCTTCTCAAGCACCGCTCCGCTGGGCCCCGCCGTCTCAAGCACCGCTCCGCTGGGCCCTTCTTCTCAAGCAACGCTCCGCTGGGCACCGCCGTCTCAATCACTGTTTATGGTTCACTGTGCCCACCATGCCTCCTCCTTGACCAGTGGAGACTGTCATCCACCTGATGGACTGTGGCTTTGCACTCCCCAGGATGGTCCAGTGGGCAGCCCACCCACTGTAGAGACATTGAGAGACTGTGGCTTTGCACTCCCCAGGATGGTCCAGTGGGCAGCCCACCCACTGTAGAGACATTGAGAGACTGTGGCTTTGCACTCCCCAGGATGGTCCAGTGGGCAGCCCACCCACTGTAGAGACATTGAGAGACTGTGGCTTTGCACTCCCCAGGATGGTCCAGTGGGCATGGTGGCTCCTCGTGGATCTGGCGTCGTGGACTCATGTGGCTGTGGTGCCCCCCCCTTCCCTTCCCCCTGAGGTGCCTGTAGTTTTTACATCTGATGCCCCTGCAGTGTTCTCTCCAAAGGACTCAGGTCTCCTGTTTGGGCTTTGCCCTTGTTTCTCAAAACTTTGGCCCACGGACATGATGAATTCGTAGGATGTGCAGGACTTGTTACTTCAGTTATACACTGATGTGTATGTCATTTGTTTTCTTGTGAATAACTTTCATGGTTGTACGATATTTTTCAGGAGTTTTTTGGTACATAAATATTTATTCCAAATTTGATTATGTCCTAGCATTTTTCTGGGGTGTTTGGGTGGTGTCACTGTGACTTGTTGCTCTGCATTGGTGTGTACATAGTTGGGGGGGTGGGGTCGCATATGTGTGTGCCCGTAACCTTTCGTCCTTCCCCCTCCCGTGTGTCGTAGGTGCAGTACTCACCGTTGTCGTCTGCGCCGGACTTCGTACTCGTGGTAGATGAGAAGGTAGACGAGAGCAGGTAGGATGTTTAATTCGGGTTCCATGCTGTCCTCCTTCCTCCTGGAGTGCGTAGTGGTGAGCGTTTTCCCGTTCGTAGTCTGTTTCCGCCGTGTTTTTATCGGCGGTGCTCCCGCCCCGGAAAAGGTCGCGGATTGGTGAGTTGTGATAGTGTGGGCGGTACATTGTCTGCCGCCTGGCTGTTGGCGGTGACCGCTGCGCTGTTTGTTTGTACCGCCGTGGCGGGCGGAGTGTTAAAGTGGCTGTCTGTGTTGGCGGTTCCCGCCAGGGTCAGAATTCCATATTTTTTACCGCCAGCCTGTTGGCGGGTTGGCTGCCGCTTTAACACCGACCGCCAGGGTTAGAATCACCCCCAAAGTGTCCTTGGCTAAATTGCAATATTGCCAGAAAGAAGTGAAATACTTGGGTCATTTGATTGAGAAAGGGACTAGGAAAATTCCTAGATAGGGAGTTGCAACTATTTAGCAAATGCCAGCACCATCTACTCAGAAGGATGTGAGGATGTTTTTGGGGAAGGTGGGTTACTGACGCCAATGGATTCTGAATTTTTCAGTTCTCTCAAAGCCATTACAGAAGCTGACTCATAAGTATGTTTCCGATCCTATAGTGCTGGATGAAGCCTATATGAAAGCATTTACTGATTTGAGATAGTTTGTGCCAAGCTCCAACTTTGAGAATGACTGATTACACAAAACCATTTCCGTTGTTTTGTCATGAACGTGATGCATGTTCTTTGTCTGTCTTGACTCAAACACTCATGGTGGTGTGAATCGCCCAGTGGCATATTTTTCAGCTACTTTGGATCCGGTTGCAGCAGCTTTACCAGGTGGTTTGCGGTCCGTTGCAGCAGTTGAACAAAGACTCGCTCAGAGCGATAATATTTAAATGGGCTATCCAATTACTATAATGATTCCCCCTTCAATTGAGATCTTGCTTACAAGGTCTAAGACTCAGTATCTGACCAAATCTAGGTTGGCCAGATATGAATCTGTAATCCTGGGATCACCAAATGTGACTGTAAAGAGATGTACAGTGCTTAACCCAGCAACGTTACTTCCAAATGAGAATATAGACATTGATAAATCGGATGACATTGAACATGATTTTCTGGAAATTATGCACAAAACCCAAAGCCAACATTAGAGATACTAGTCTTGAAGAGAATAATCAAATAATTGTTCTTGATGGGATTGAAGACTGAAGTTTGAAGAATTAAAACGTTTTGTTTTTGTTTTTTGTTTTTGAAGCTTTGATTTTAGCTGTATAGCTAAATTTTTGTATTTGTTTCTACTTTCTGATTCTTTACATACCTTGGGTAAACAAAACCAGTATATTCAATATTCTATTCTAATTTGGATGTTGTGTTTTCTTTTGTACCTATAATTAAGGATCTCATTAAGGTAGTTAAGGACAATTCTATAGTAATAATGAGGGATTTATTTGAACCTAAATTAACGCTTGGGACAGCCTTTGCGCACCAGAATAATCTCACTTGTATACTTTCACCTTTAGAAAAGAGTTTTTTAGATTACACAGAAGATAGGAGAAGAGCAATCAAGACTAAGGTAGATAAGGGATTAGTTTCACGTAGTCATGGGACTGACTATGCACATACTGACATTACTAAACAGGGGAAACTAACTTTAGATGCACAACACATAGAAAAGCTTTGTATATATAGGCCACAATCTAGGGTTGATAAAATATTTGTGGGAACGAGTGAATGTAGACATGTGTTTTTTTTGTTTGAGCCTAAGTGGACATGCATGTTTAATGGTTAAGACCCACTTGTTCCTGGTATATATTATATATGTGGGAAAAATGCATATTACTCTCTTCCTAGAAGATGGAATGGCACATGTTATTTGGGAATAGTTTTCTTGAAAATGTACAAATTGATGATTTGAGTAAATTTCCTAAAATGACTGAATTACAATCAAAGAAACAAAAGCGAGAATGAGTTTCTGGTACTGTTGGAGACATATTTGGTACAATAATTTCTTCAGTGGGAATTGTTCTGAATTCTATAAAAAATTGACAGTTGTCTACAGTTGTGGATAGCATGCTGACAAGATATTCAAGAGCCATTACCCTTTTGCATACCGAGATGGCTGCATCAAGAGCTATGACTCTTTTGAACCACCTTGCGTTAAACATTCTTTTAGCTAAAGAGGGCGGAGTTTGTAAATTGCTAGGTCCAGATCATTGTTTTTCATATATTCTGGACAACAGCAAAGCAGTTAGAGGCTTGATTAATACTTTAAGAATAGATGAAACTGAATTAAAAGAACTAACTGAGCCCATTGTTTGGGAAAAAGCTGGCAAAGGGATGACTGTGGTGGGAAACTGGATTTGCAACTCGGGAAAAGGGATGTTAATGAAAATAATACAAGAAGTTTCAATTATTGTGATTTGTCTGATTGGAATATGGGGTATGTGTAATTGTACAACATGTTCAAAAAGAGAAAATTAGAAAAGAAACAGAGAAGGGTAGAATATTAATTAGAAGGATTATATAGGGAAAATTCAAATAAAAAGAAAAATTATAAAAATGTGAGGGAAACAAAATTTTGAAAGTCTGTGAAAAGAAAATAAATACATGTATTTGGGAGGTAAGTGTGATGATATACATAGTCATCAGAGGAGGGATTATGACTGCTGAAATGAACATTAATAGTTATATAACATTTATTTGGAATATGTCAGATGTTTTAACGTTGAAATCTACGAGTAACATAAAATGTGCTTTTTTTATTGGCCACCATCAAATGTAATACCTGCACATGCACTTTGAAAAATAATGTACAAACGTTGCATTGTAATTCTGTCCAATAAAGAGCGTTTCTCTGTCAAAATTATTAGTTGAAATAATATGAGTATTTCTTGTTTTCTGCTGGGCCTCAAGCAGACAAGGCCACAACGAGAAGTTATCTAACTGCCATTGTTTCAGTAAAAGTAAAATTCAGGTGTTCTCATGTCGGCTGTATAACAGGATCCATTGATCAAATTGTATTTTTGTCTGAAAGTTTTGTTTCTAGCTCATGTTTTTCTTCCGAGGATATGATGTAAATCCTGCACCCTGGGTAGCACTGCCAAGCAGCATTTTGGGTATGTACCGAACAAAAGGGCCTACTGATGGCAGTCGGAAGGAAGAACAAGATGATACATTTAGTACAGTTTGGAGTTACGTAAATGGAGAAGAACAAATCAACACACTGCTAATTCTTATTGTATCTCTTCTAATTCATAGCCGATATTTAATGTTTTTGTACTGGATGTTCTTTCTTCGCCTGATGTTTCTGACCAATAGCAAATGTGTGTGCGCTTTAATTTAACAAGCTGTGCATTGAGAGAAGGGTATTCATTCATTGCTTTCTGTTTCCCAGAGACTTCACTTGTGATTCTGTGGTGATGTGTTACTTTGACACTTCGGGGGTCATTACAACATTGGCGGTAAAAGCCGCTTACCGCCGTGCAGAAGATCGCCTATACACCGCCGCGGCCGTGGAATTCCGCCACAGCTATTATGACACACATCTCGGAATCTGCGACACCAAAGGTAATTGATAAACTGGCGAAAACCAAACCTCCACCGTCACGCCAACAGAAACACGCCCATGCTATTACGACCCACGAATCCACGCGGCGGTCTTTCAACCGCGGTATTCCATTGGCGGTACACACCGCCGCACTCAAAATACACACACATCTCCAAAACACCGCCACATTGGACAATTTGAAATACACACACCTGATACACATACAAACACCACTCCCACACACCCAAAACAATATAAAACACACACCCACATCACCCACAAACCCCTACGACCAGAAAATCTGAAAGAAGCACAGAGAGAGAGCACCAGCAAGAATAACAGCATCCACAGGCACACAACACCATCACCCACACAACTTCCACACACAATACACCACACACCACTACATATCACCACACTTATCACCACACACTCCACCCCACACATCAATCACACCACCCCATGTCACGCCAAAGACACCCCCGCTTTTCCGAGGAGGAGCTCCCGGTCATGGTGGAGGAAATCCTACGGGTAGAGCCACAGCTATTTGGCTCACAGGTGCAGCACACATCCATAGCCAGGAAGATGGAGCTATGGCGAAGAATAGTCGACAGGGTCAACGCAGTGGGACAGCATCCAAGAAATCGGGACGACATCAGGAAGAGGTGGAACGACCTACGGGGGAAGGTGCGTTCAACGGTCTCCAGGCACAACATCGCGGTTCAGCGGACTGGCGGCGGACCCCCACCTCCTCCCCCACAACTAACAACATGGGAGGAGCAAGTCTTGACCATCATGCATCCAGAGGGCCTCGGAGGTGTCGGTGGAGGAATGGACACTGGTAAGTCACTTCTTAACTTTTATATTCCCCACCCTACCTAAATGCCATCCCACACCCCCACCCTCACCCCCCCCATCACTCCAACTCCTTACTAATGTACTCATAACACAAACCACACATCCCAACACCAAGCCCTTCATGACAAAACAAAGCATGGACACCCATCACTAAAGCATGCCCACTGCACATACCCATAGCAACCCCTAACCATCCTCACACAAACCCACACACAGGAATGCTTGCACTGGGGTACACGGTGAGCCACCCATTGCACACCATGACACACACACATGCAATAATCATGCCCTTATGCCCCTGCAGGATCACGAAGGACCGTCACCACCCCGGAGGGTCCAGACAACTCCTCTCCACCCACAGAAGAGGCCCACAGTGACGACAGCAGCTCTGCCCTACTGGATCCTGATGACCAGCCCGGACCATCGTGGGCCTCGGGACAGTCGGTTCCCCTTGCACAGGCACAGCCCAACACTGACCTTCCACCCTCTGGGAACACCAGCACAGCACCCACCCAGCGGGCCCAAACCTCCGTACCCAGGACAGGTCAATCAGCGGTGTGTCCACCAACACAGAGAACCCAGGAAAACCCACCACCCCAACAACAACAGGGACCTGGGGGCAGTGGTAGTGGGCACACGGTCCAGGGGACGGAGGCCCAGGAACACAGGGGAACTGGCAGGGCTGCTGTGCGACAGGGGATGGACAGGCCAAGGGAACCCACTCTCCACGAGGCCCTATCCTCCATCATGGGAGCATACCACCACTCCCAGAAGACGATGGCGAAGGTCCTGGTCAAGTTTCAGGAGACCCAGCGCCTGCAGGAGGGGGTTCAGGGAGGAGCTCAGGACCATCAGCTCCGCCTTGGGCACCATCGTAGGGGTGCTGAAGGACATACAGCAGACCTTGAGGGACACCGTGGCACTCCAAGGGGCCCCTGACACTAGCCAGGACGATAAACTGCCCACCACCTCCGCCGGTGCTAGTGGACAGGACGCCCCGCCACAGGACCACTACACCAGCACCCCACCCCCTGCAGACGGACAACCACCACGCAAGCGGGCCCTGAGATCCAGGAACAGAACAGAGCAAGATGGCAAGACCCCCGCCAGGAAATGAGACCACCCTGATTGTCCCCCACTGTCCCACTTTGTTACCCTGTCCATACTTAAACTGCCCCAGCTCCACTTCCTATGCCCAGATTGGCAGTGTACCTGTGAGACTAATAGACTGGACCCTGCCATGGACATTCCTCCACCATCACCCCTCACCATTTTACAACACCCTCCATTTTTGAGCACTTCAATAAACACCCTTGAACCACAAAACAATCTGGAGTCAGTCCATGATTTTATATGATGTATTATCAATGACAGTGTCAAAATGCATGTCAACTTGTAAAGCCAACATACCTATGTCACACATCACAAGTCCTTGACGGATGCATGCAGATAACACACGTTGGTAACCACACCGGTGAAAGCGTAATGGAAAGGAACAATTCAGTTACCAAATAATGACATTAAATTACACACAGGATAGAGGAAGACGTGTGACAGTGAATGTAATGGTAAAAAATGAAATTGTTCTCACCTGTGTGTCACTGGAAATATTGCTGTATGACAGACTCCCTGTTGTCGTTGTCTTCTTCGTCAGCTTCCTCCTCATCACTGTCCACAGGCTCCACAGCTGCCACAACACCATCATCTGGACCATCCTCCTGCAGAAAAGGCACCTGGTGTCGCAATGCAAGATTGTGAAGCATCGAGCAGGCGATGATGATCTGGCACACCTTCTTCGGTGAGTAGAATAGGGAACCACCTGTCATATGGAGGCACCTGAACCTGGCCTTCAGGAGGTCGAAGCTCTGTTCGATCACCCTCCTAGTTCGCCCATGGGCCTCATTGTATCGTTCCTCTGCCCTGGTCCTGGGATTCCTCACTGGGGTCAATAGCCATGACAGGTTGGGGTAACCAGAGTCCCCTAATAGCCACACACGGTGCCTCTGGAGTTGACCCATCATATCAGGGATGCTGCTATTCCGTAGGAGGTAGGCATCATGCACTGAGCCAGGGAACATAGCATTTACCTGGGAGATGTACTGGTCTGCCAAACAGACCATCTCTACATTCATGGAATGATAACTCTTCCGGTTCCTGTACACCTGTTCACTCCTGTGGGGGGGGACCAGAGCGACATGGGTCCCATCAATAGCACCTATGACGTTGGGGATATGTCCAAGGTCATAGAAGTCACCTTTCACAGTAGGCAAATCATCCACCTCAGGGAAAATGATGTATCTCCTTACGTGTTTCAGCAGGGTAGCCAACACTCTGGACAGCACGTTGGAAAACATAGGCTGGGACATCCCTGATGCCATGGCCACTGTTGTCTGAAAGACCCACTTGCAAGGAAATGGAGCACTGACAGCACCTGCACGTCAGGGGGGATTCCTGTGGGATGGCGGATTGGTGACATCAGGTCTGGCTCCAACTGGGTACATAGTTCCTGGATTGTGGCACGGTCAAACTGGTAGGTGACGATTACATGTCGCTCCTCCATTGTCAACAGTTCCACCAGCGGTCGGTACACCGGAGGATTCCGCCATCTTCTCAAATGTCCCAGTGCAGTAGGTAATGACTTCGCTTCTTCCCTTGTGCATGACATGTAGGTCAGCGCCCACCAGAAGAAGGACATTTGGCGTGCCATCGCCAAGGACGTCCGGACCCTGGGGGCCCACCAGAGACGGGGCACCCACTGCCGGAAGAGATGGGAGGACATTCGCCGCTGCAGCAAGAAGACGGCGGAGGCTCAGATGGGGATGGCCTCCCAACGTGGGAGGGGTGCCCGTCGCACCATGACCCCCCTGATGTTCCGGATCCTGGCGGTGGCCTACCCTGAGTTGGATGGGCGCTTGGGGGCATCACAGCAGACACAAGGGGGTGAGTACACTCTGATTCAGCGGACTTTGCGCGCAGTGGAGGGGTCTGGGTGGGGGAGCAGGCCTGTGGGTGTACCTAGGCCAGGCAGAAATACGTAGACTAGGCCCCTCTGTGATTCAGGCCATGTGGCATTCTACCCCACCGCAGTATAGTGGCAAGTACAGGTATAGATGCCCCTGTGACATCCATGTGTGCAGATGTCCACCATAGCCATGTAGGCCACATCCCAGGAATTGCATCTGCAGAGGCCAGGAACACGGCGTAGTGCAGGGGGGCAGCTGTGTCTGTATTGTCCGCCAACGGTAGCGGTATGCCATGCACTCAACCTGTTCTTCTTCTGTCTCCCCCCCCCTTTTTGTGCTCTCCCTGTTCTTTTGTGCATCAGCATCATCAGGCGGAGGTACAGTGGCACCGGAGCACGAGGGAGCTGCATCCCACATGGCCATGGAGAGCCACACCACGGACTCTGAATGCACCAGTGGGACGGAGGGCGAGGGGAGCTTTACGTCGGCCACCGGATCACCAACCAGTGACATGGACTCGTCCGCCAATGGGAGCTCCCCTTGTGGTGGCGGCACCATCTGTGCCCCCCACTTCTACAGGTACAGCCGCCATCTCCCCTACCAGCACCACCCTCCCAGCAGCCCCTCAGCGTTCGCCCCGTGCCCGCTCACCCAGGAGGGTGGGCATCACCTTCGCCCCAGGCCCCTCAGGCCCTGCCCCAGTCACCCCTGCTGCCCTCAGTGAGGAGGCCATTGATCTACTCAGGTCACTCACTGTTGGGCAGTCTACCATTGTGAATGCCATCCAGGGTGTAGAAAGAGAGTTGCAACACGGTAATGCATTCCTGGAGGGCATTCATTCTGGTCAGGCTGTCCTTCGGCGAACCCTGCAATCTCTGGCCTCATCACTGATGGCAGCCATTGTCCCTGTGTCTAGCCTCCCCTCCAACCTCCTCCACCCAGACCCAATCCCCTCTACCCCAGCCCATCCCAAGCACACCTACAGACCAGCATGCACACACGTCAACCCCCAAGGGAAGCTCTGGCAAACATAGGCACCACACAACCCACAGGCACTCAAACAAGCATCACCCACATGCAGACACACCAACACACACTGCCTCCACTGTGTCCCCCTCCTCGTCGTCTGCCTCCTCCTTTCCAGTGTCGTCTACACTTTCACCTGCATGCACTACATCTACAGGCACTAGGACTCGCACCAGGACACCCAGCACCACAAGCCGCTCACCTGCACTCACCACCTCCACTCCCATTTACACGTCCCCTGTGTCCTCTCCCAGTGTGTCTGTGACGCCCCCACCCAAAGTACACAAACGCCGGCAACCACACACCCAACATCCGTCCACCTCACGACAGCCTCCAGTACCTGCACCTGCACCCAAAACACCTAAAGTGACACCTCCTACAACCACCTCCTCTTCCTCCACTCCCAGACCCCCTCCAACTACCCTTCCCAGTGTTCGTCAGAAACTGTCCCTCTGCAAAATTGACCCTTTTGCCCCCACCCCCCCTCCAATTCATCAGTCCCGTCGTAGCGCCTCAGCCAAAAAGCCTCCAAAACCAGTGGTTTTGTTCAAGGTGTGTGGAGTGCACCGGCCACCAGGGCAGGCAGTGTGACCCGGAGCCAAGGCACTGGCAGCCCACCCTGTAAAGGCTCTGAAATTGGAAAGTGGCCGACGGGACCCTGTGAAGACTTCTGGAGGCCAAACAACTCACAGGGGTTCCAGGGGGATTGCACAGGCAGCTGTGACTCCTCCAAAGGTGGGGAAGGGCCAGAGGAAGTCTGCACAGCCTGGTGTGAGCATCACGGCGGAGAAGGCCGGCATCCTTCCCGGCGGTCGGGACGCCACCGCCAGCACCATCGTAACTGGTCCGGAGACCACCGCCAGGGTCATAGCCCAGGAGGGCCCAAGTATCATCACTGGTCAGGAGACCACCGCCACGGCCAGAGTCATAGCCCAGGAGGGCCCAAGTATCGTCACTGGTCAGGAGACCACCGCCAGAGTCATAGCCCAGGAGGGCCCAAGTATCGTCACTGGTCAGGAGACCACCGCCACGGCCGGAGTCATAGCCCAGGAGGGCCCAAGTATCGTCACTGGTCAGGAGACCACTGCCAGAGTCATAGCCCAGGAGGGCCCAAGTATCGTCACTGGTCAGGAGACCACCGCCATGGCCGGAGTCATAGCCCAGGAGGGCCCAAGTATTGTCACTGGTCAGGAGACCACCGCCACGGCCGGAGTCATAGCCCAGGAGGGCCCAAGTATCGTCACTGGTCAGGAGACCACCACCAGAGTCATAGCCCAGGAGGGCCCAAGTATCGTCACTGGTCAGGAGACCACCGCCACGGCTGGAGTCAGTGCCCAGGAGGGCCCCGGCTGCCACAGCCCCGCTGGGCAATGAGGTAACGTCATGCCACACATCAATGCCCAGTCCAGAGTCCGCCATGGCAAAGCACCGCTGAACAGTCCAGAACCGCCATGGCAAAGCACCGCTGAACAGTCCAGAACCGCCATGGCAAAGCACCGCTGAATAGTCCAGAACCGCCATGGCAAAGCACCGCTGAACAGTCCAGAGATCCCCATGGCAAAGCAACTCTGAACAGTCCAGAGACCGCCATGGCAACCCACCCACTGTCGGGACTTGAGAGACTGTGGCTTTGCACTCCCCAGGATGGTACAGTGGGAAAACCACCCACTGTAGAGACTTGAGAGACTGTGGCTTTGCACTCCCCAGGATGGTACAGTGGGCAAACCACCCACTGAAGAGACTTGAGAGACTGTGGCTTTGCACTCCCCAGGATGGTCCAGTGGGCGAACCACCCACTGTAGCGACTTGAGAGACTGTGGCTTTGCACTCCCCAGGATACATCAATGGGCATGGAGCCCCTTCGTGGATCTGGGTTTGCACTCCTCCGGCTGAGGTGCCCCCCCTTCCCTTCCACCTGAGGTGCCTGTAGTATTTCTATCTGATGCCCCGGCAGTGTTCTCTCCGTCTGTGGACAGGTATCTTGTGTGGGCCGCGCCCATGCATTTTTGGACCAGTGTGCACGGACATTGATATGTGCATATCTGCACTACTTCTCGTAATGTATATACTTTTGTATGATTTTCTAACATGTCTGTTAATTTTTGAGACATTTATATTGCTACATTACACTGTTTTGACTGATTTCGTTTTGTCTTTTCATTCTTCCGGGGGGGTTGTGGGTTGTTACTGTGATTTTTGTGTATGCATTGGTGTGTGTGTTGTAATATGCGAGGGTGGAGTGGGGGTGGGGGTGTTGCGTGTGTGTCCCCCTAACTTTTGCCTCCCCCCTCCCCTATGTCATAGGTGCAGTACTCACCGTTGTCGTCGCCGGCGCAGGCGTTGGTCTTCGTAGATGAGTAGGAATACAAGGGCCTGTAGGATTTGGAGTTCCGGCTCCATGGAGTCCTCCTTCCTCGTGGGATGTGTAGAGGTGAGCGTTTTGCCCATTGCAAAAGCTGTTTCCGCCGTGTTTTTATCCATGGTGAATCCGCCCCGGAAAAGGTGGCGGATTGGCGGGTTGTGATACTGTGGGCGGAACATTGTCTTCCGCCTGTCTGTTGGCGGTGACCGCCGCACTGCTTGTCTGTACCGCTGTGGTGGTCTGAGTGTTAAAGTGGCTGTCTTTGTTGGCGGTTTCCGCCAGGGTCATGATTCCCTTTTTTTTTCCGCCGGCCTGTTTGCGGTATTACTGCCGCTTTAACACCCTCCGCCAGGGTTGTAATGACCTCCTTCATGCTTTACCAGTTAGTCTACTAACGTTCTGGTACTTTATTATTTTCTGAGTTTACTATGCCTGTTCAAATGCTAAACTAATGCTCCAATGGTTTAGTCAACTTATAGTCCAAATACTAAACCTTCCCCCTTTCCCGTACATGCCCTGATGCTGCTGTCCTCCTGATGAAGCTGAAGCTGTTTTATTGATTCCCTATGGATAGGTAATAGAAATGATCTGTGCATTGTTATTTGTCTTTGGTTTTCAGGTACCAACTGCTACTGTTATAATACTGCTGTTGTTTTGTTAGTGCCATAGCTAGATGTTTCTCAAATTAGTATTAATAAAACATTTGCATGAAGCCCAACATGCTAATGCTAATCTAAAGTTAGTGAGGTGCTTCTTTATATCTATGAACTGGTGTTAATTGTTTGCTGAACAAATTAATGTTATTTCTCTTTCTCAAATATTGCTGCTGTTATGAGTGTTCTCGCAGTTGAAATGATCGTTCTTATTGCTTTGTTTAGGTTAAAGTTCTTTAGGAAGTTTGGTCAACCTGTGATGTTTCTTTACTTGTACCAGTTGGTGTTGAGACCAGTTTTCGTGACCTTAGCATTGTTAACATAGGGAAATAAAACATTCTAATTGATACCAAAAGGTGTGGTTATTCATGTCCCAATGGGTCATGGTGCGTTTTTTACTGACGCCCTATTGATTTGTATTGTTATTTACTTATGCACTTTATGACACCTTATTATAATAATTAAAACAAGTCAAAAGGTTCATCGACCTTAAGCAAGGCCGACAGCTTACTATTAATATAACAAACTTGATAAGCCAAGGATGCGCTAATAGTACTGAACTCAACAACGCTTACCCAATGATAATTAATTTACCACCACCAACAATTTAGTCCATATTAGAAGGTACTGGACAGAATAAGCATAAGAAAAAGAATGGTACTGGAGTCAGCAGGCCCTGGTTCACCACTGACACCCTTAATCTGTCACAGCAACGCGTAAAGTCATTGGCAAGTGTTCGTGGTGGGTGTCACAGGCTGCCCTGTCAACACATGTAATGGCAATAGTCCCTAAGCATTTTACTCAGTGGCATACTCAAACATTTACCGGAGACACCAATAACCCAGGGAGGGCTACCCATGACTGAGCAGTTGTAAATCCCTCCCTATAAAGAGAAACCAATTATATGAGCAACCCTGGGGTAGAGCTAGGAAGCCACCTGTAGGCCAACATTCACCCCAAGCCTGCCCCAAAACCAGGTAGGTCTAAGATAATTTCTTATGAAATGTATGTCTCGCATTGATACCTGCAGCCTTTTCCACTATTTTACATATCTTTACAGATCTTACCCAAATTAAAGGAGACTGGGAGCTTGACGTTTAGGGCGCAGATGATGTTTGCTGTAATTCAGAAAAAGGTCCAGGCAGGTGAACCAACGTCAGAGGTCTTCAAACTGCGGGTCTTGCCTCACTGGGGCACAACTGCTTCTGTAAGTACTTGTAAATGGAGATGGCCTGGAAGCGAGAATTCTCACCTCAGGCCGTATTCATTTAAATGCAGGGGAAAAGTGCTTAATAAAAGTGGGAACAGTAATCCATGCCATGGTGGTGGGGTCAAAGACGTAACAAAAAAGAACCAAATATTCTGTGTCACGTTTTTTCAACTTCCGGTACATGCATGTAAAAAATGCATAAACCTTACATGCAAAATAAATGCAAAGCAAACTAGTCAGTGGGAAACACAGGGGGTTATTCTAACTTTGGAGGAGGTGTTAATCCGTCCCAAAAGTGACGGAAAAGTGACGGATTTACCACCAGCCGTATTACGAGTCCATTATATCCTATGGAACTCGTAATACGGCTGGTGGTATATCCGTCACTTTACCGTCACTTTTGGGACGGATTAACACTCCTCCAAAGTTATAATAACCCCCACAGTCTTTTACATCATGAACCCTCCGTTGGTTAATATATGATCACAGCAGGTGTCTGTTTGTGTGATCAGAGAGCCAAATTGATGAATCCTTATTGGTACAGTGGAGAAAAGTGATTAGTGTTTTTATAGTGCTGCAATGCCCTACCTGTAACAGAAACACTATGAAGACATATGTTATTTTAAAATTGTATTACACACAAAACAAGATAGCCTACAACAAAATAATTTAGGCCCTCATTATGACACTGGCGGTAAATCCTGCTTACTGCCACGCTGACGGCCGCCAACTTAACGCTGTAGTGGCAGATTTCCGTTCACCATATTATGACACACACACACCACTCTGACAGAATTCAGCCACATGCACAAATCTGCCAGACCAAAGGTCAGTGATAAAGTGGCTGCCCCAAAACCCAAACAACACCCATCACATTATGACCCATGAATCACCACGGCGGACATTCAATGGCGGTAAACCATTGGCGGTACATACTGCCAGGTTCTGTTTGGACACCCACATACAAAACAACACCCATTGGCCAATACCAAATACACACACCTGACACACATACACACTCCACACACACTCACCCACACCACTATAAAACACACACCCACATTACCCACAACCCTTTACAAACAACAATTAACGCCAGGAGACTGAGGAGAAGAGCACAGAGACAACTAGACACACACACCACATATACCCATACACTTCTCATGCACTCCACATCACACACACACCACATTACTCAACAAACCCTTACCAACACACATCACACAACACCCATGGCACCACAAAGGCACCCCTGTTTTACTGAGGAGAAGTTCAGAGTCATGGTGGAGAAAATTGTCAGGGTAGAGTCACAGCTCTTTGGAGCACAGGTTCAGCAGATATCTATAGCAATGAAGATGGAGCTATGTCAGAGAATCATGGACAGGGTCAACACCATGAGACAGCATTCAAGAACAAGGGATAACATCAGGAAGAGGTGGAACAACCTACGGGGGAAGGAATGTTCCATAGCAGCAAGACACCAGCTCACCATACAGAGGACTGGCAGTGGACCCCGACCTCCTCTGCCACAGATCACAGCATGGGAGGAGCAGGTACTGGCAATATTGCATCCTGAGGGACTTGCTGGAGTAGCCAGAGGACTGGACACTGGTAAGTCAACATTTAACACCTATTAACCCCCTTACCTGCATGCCATCACACACCCTCACCCTCACTCCTATCACTCCACACCATCCTACACACTGTACCTACACATATGACTAACCACAATGCCAAGCCCTGCATGCCATACCAATGCATGGACAGCCCTCCCAACCCTGCATTGACACCCATCACTAAAGCATGTACAGCACAGGCAAACTAACAATCCCACAATACATCACAATAAACAAGAAGAAGCTGGCAGGCCAACACCAACCATAGAGGGGAAGCTACGGAAGTACAAATGTCAAACACTTGAAGCATAATACATCATTTGCATCCCCACAGGTACCTCAGCCAATGTCAGTGGAGAGGAGGTGCCACCACTATCCAGAGTCCCAAAAGAAAAGGCCCCCAGTGATGACAGTAACTCTGGACTTCTGGATCTGGAGGACCTGCCTGGCCCATCAGGGACGACTGGACAGCCAGTCACCCAAGCCCATTCACAGACCACCACAGAGCCTCCCCAATCAGGACCCAACACCACAGCACCCACCCAGTGTGCCCACACCTCTGTACCTAGGACACATCCATCAGCACTGTGCCCACCTGTACAGGGACCCCAGGCCACACCTCACCCAGAAGATAATCAGGGACCTGGGTCAGTGGCAGTGGGCACAACATTCAGGGGACAGGGGCAGAGGCCAACAAGGACAGTGGAAGGACTGCTGTGAGCCAGGGGGAAGACAGGAGCAGGGAACCGACTCTCTGAGATCCTGGGAGCCTACCAACATTCCCAGGACACCATGGGCCAGATCCTTGACAACGTGCAGGAGAACAGGCAACTGCAGGAGGGACAGTATCAGGGGATCAGGGAGGTCTTGCAGGCCATTAACAACACCCTGATCTCCATAGCAGTGGTGCTGGCAGACATGGGCAACATACTGAGGGAGGCAACAGCACACCAGCGGGCCCCTACCACTAGGCAGTCAACTGAACAGCCCTCCACTTCCTGCTAGTGGCCAGGAGGCTCCACCCCAGGACCAACAGGCCACCAGCACCCCTCCTCCTGCACAAGGTCAGCCACCCCGCAAACATTCCCTGTGACCCAGACAGAAGCCAGAGACACTTGCCAAGACCATCGCGAGGAAATGAGACTTTCCTGATTGTCCCCCTACTATCCCACACTGTCACCTTATCCATCTTGAACTACTATTGCTCCCATTCCTATGTCCCCTTGGACACTGCACCTGTGCTACAATAGACTGGAACAATACCCTGGACTTTCCTCCATTCCATTTTCCCCTAAATTTATTAGTACTACAATAAACACCCTTGGATAAAACTCGACTACTAGCATTTCATGTATTGCAAATGTAATGTTTGAAACAGCTACATCCATTGCAAATTAATTGTACATAGTGAGAGCATAGAATGAATGATCTGTTGGTGGCTGGTGTTCTCACATCATATAACCAACATCTGTAAAATGTTAATCCATAGGTGACAGTAAGTAGAGGAAACAACTGGGTAATGCCAGCATGCCAATGTCACACAGAATACAATAGTCAGAGAAATGTGAAGTTGCACTGTCTCACTGTCAGAACACGGCTGGTGCACAATGTAGGGCCCACCCCAACTAAGTTACCTCTGCGCTCATTGTTACCATGGTGTGCCAAACCATCTTGTGGGAAAGCTCACAAGGCCACCTGCAAAGCTAACTGGTGGTCTCATTGTTAATTTTCTTATTAAACTATGCTATTACCCCATGAGATATTTTATGGTATTATATGACATGTCTTGAATGTTAAACAAATGTTTGTTCCTCCATATAGCTCTTTGCTAGCGTTGTATTGCTTCTTTGTAGTAGTCTGAAAGAGACTAAAATTCCCAACAGGCTGTACAGCCACCATCTTGGGCGTGGCACCTACTATAAAACTGGCCCGTCCAGCAAACGATGCTCACTATTGCTCTGGGGCTCCCTGGTGGTAGTCTGGTTTGCTCTCATCTCATGGCAGCGTGTGGAGTCTCTCCTGTTATCAGCTGCAGTCATCTCCCTCATTAATCTTAGTGTGGGCCTCTAGCAGAGTGTATTTCCAGAGCAGGCCCTGCTCTGAAGGTAAGATTATTCTTTCTAAGAAAGTGCATCTGGGTTTGATGTAGCTTTCCAGTTATTTGAGTTTTGTGTTCTGAAGTCTGTGTTGATTCATTACAGGGTCACTCTGAGTTCAGCATCTTCCAAGCAGAATGTTTTCATACAATTGAAAGTGCTCTGAATTATTTTGAAAATATTGTTTAGCTTGCAACTAACTCTGAAGTCAAGAGTTTTATAAACATGATAAATAGGATTACAAGTTGAAGAGTTTTATTGCTGACTTACGATCTTCATGATTCAAGCATAGGCAAGTGGGTGAATGTTGCGGCATATATATATATTACATTAAATAAGGTATCATTAGGCAACCAATTGCATGTTCATTTGGGAAAGGTTCAACAAAACCCACTGCTGAAAGTCCTGGTGCCTTTTCATTTTCTCAATCATCTTTCCATATTGTAACTCAAAATTCAATGTAATCTGAAACCCTTACTCCAGACTGCAGTTTAAGTCTGTTCAGAATTGTTAACGTGCTTGGTATTGTTTTCCTGTGACCTTTTTGTTTTCTCAGATCTCCTTCCCTGCTGATCACATCCCACAACCTTCCCCTCATCAGATCACTCCAGAAATCTGCGCTATAAGAGCATTCAGATTTGGAGGTATCTTGAGGTACTGGGTTTTTCAGAACCGGTACTGATCCGGTAACCCAGCGGTGCCAGGGTACACCCAAAGACCTCGGGTACTTTCCTGATTCAGACTACAGAAACTCAGAGTCTTCTAGGTGAAGTCAAAGATCGAATTTATTGGCTGCAACCAATTGACAAGTGTCCTAGAAGTACAACAGCACGATTTGTATGTTCTCAGGAGACTGTGTGTCCATGCAAAATCAGGTTTCCTTATATACAGTTTTTTAAGCTTCAGGCAAACATTCTTGACATTTTGGTTGGTCATTCACATGTTTTCACTACAAAGGAAAAACCAGTGTCATGATGAAACCTCATATTTCATGTCATCCAGCCCATAATAAATTACCCGGCAAGGCCTAGAATTTCACATCAGATAAGTGTGGACCCCCAATAAAAACGGGCACCTCCCCCTCGTAAAGTAAGAAGAAGAAAAGAGCAGGTGCAGGTGTGAGCAAGTTAGGCAGGGTGTGTGAGCGATAATAAGGGTTTTATGGCCTGGTGTGCCTTGATGCTATCTGATTCGGCCACTGGGAGAGGGACTGACCAAACAGGTTTGGCCTGAGGCAATGGTTCCAGCTTGCCCAGGTCAGAGAAAAGTCAATCAAGGTGTACGTGTCCTTGGAATCAAATCTGACTGTATTATAAGCCTATGTGAGGGCAACTTTTAAAATGGCTGTCGTGTATAAAATGGGAGCCACGAGTGCAGGACGAAAATGGCGATTTCGAGGTGAAAACACTGCTGGAATTGAGCGAAAATGCTCATGCTTAGTGTACTAGTCATTATCGGTCTTTTGATACTAAAATCGTACTGCTGTGGCAAAGTAAATTACATGGGTCCAGAATTTTTAGAACCACAAACCCTCCTTTTGCCCTTACATAGGCAATAAACCTATTCTCATGCTAATCTGAGTCCAGGTCTATGTTTATAAGGCCATGGAGATGTTGCTGGAGCAAAATTCTAGTACTTGGTAACTCTCTCTGGACAGGTCTCCTTGAACATGAAGTAGCACAAAAGGCCACATATGGCAGGACAAAAATAAGGAATACCTCTATCTGCAGTAGGTGGCATAAGATCACACACCCAACAATTAGTGATGTTCACTACTAACTAGTGTTGATGCAGAAGCTGTACAAAAGAATTGCTTACGAATTCTGATCTTCTAACCTGCTCATGTTCAGGAAAAGGGTGAAAAGAGTGCAAAGAAACAATAGTAGGAAAAGACATAGGTTGGGAAGTGGGTGCAGAAGTCAATTGAGTAGAGAAAAACAATCCTACCCATAAATGACAACGTCATGTTTAAAAGACACTAGAAAACACGTTATTAAGAACATATAGACAACGGGAGAAAGTAGTGACCACTATGAAATAATAATTTTTCACAACCCTAACCAAAAAGCAAATCCTAAAATTATCTAGTAACATTTTTAGGGCTCCTCTGCATTTCAGTAATTTTTGTATGTTCAGGTGGAACAGTGGTGACTCTCATCAATGCTCTAAGGTGAAAAGGGGGTACTCTTTCCACAGAAAATGGACTTTATTCTGCTTTTACTAAACAGAATAGTACTTTAAAACAATGCCAGCAAAACAATCAGTCTCCTAACACCTAGTCTATACAATCACACGGAAACCTCTTGTGAAACCAACTATGCCCAGAGTCCGTTCAAAAAGCCTCTCTGGCAGGCTTCTATTGTCCATCAAATTCTCTTTTGTTGTTTTCTTTCGCATGGGCCTCTCAATTCAGGCCTCTTCGTGAGAAAAGTACTGCTTAGTTGGAGTGCCCTCCTGGCAAACACCCACAGCTCACTCGAAAGTCTCAATGTCTTAAAGAAATGCACCAGTGTCTCTCCTCTGTGGCAGATACTACAAACAATGTGCTCTTCATTGATCAAGGGCACAAATCATCTCGTGCAGACCCAAGCACCATTAATTGGGAAATAGCTCAAGCTCAGCAGCACTTTCAGACTCCAACACTCATTATTTAGTGTCAGAGGACGCTCAAGCTGCTCTTTCATGGGCACCAAAATATAGTGCCTTTTTCCAAACTTGAAATCTCCGGTGCACTGCCCTTCTTCCGTTGGAGCAAAGAAAAGGGGGTGTGTGGCCAAAACTCAGGCCAAGGGGCTCAAGGGATTGCACACTGTCAGAGGTTACCAGCACATGACAGGTAGAGAAATGAAACCTCAAAACAGCTCTGCCATCAACAACAGGAATCCTTCTCTTTAGCTCTTTTACACTGAAACTTTGGTTTTGTGATGTCCAACGCCGTCTGATGGAGCAAGTATGATACCATGCGCTGGCGATTGTTGTCCAGCTTTGCTACTTTCTGGGTGCTGAGACTGTAGGGCCAAGACGTCCGTCTTTCATCTGTAGCTGTCACTGATGGGAATTAGGCTTAAATCAATGTCCTGCAGGTTATTATGACTTGATACCTGCAGAATCTAGTGACGTAGGAAGTGTGCCACAGCTGTTAGTTTCCTTCAATTTAGTACAAAAACAGTTCATGGTTTTTAACAAGGGGACTGCAAGCAGGTGGTCTGCAATCTTCAAAGGAGTAGCCATACACCATGGGCATAAAATACAAAGACAAAGGCAGAAGGGCAAAACAGGGTCTCTAGCATCTTTAATTGGGTTCTCTCCATTATTCTCTGCCATCTATAGCTACATGAGAATTCTATCTGAATGGATTTCCTCACACAGTGGCATTGTCTAATGGGGTAAACACATATTTGCCTCAATGATTAAGTCTAGGTGTTCCTCCTTACCTTAGAACATCTCAATAGAGAAATCACATGATACCGATTATCAGGGATATGTAGAAACCTTCCTTTAAAAACTGTGCATCAGGTGCACTATGCAATACACAGGCTAATAGTCAAATGTGCAAACAAAAAGACAAGAACTAGAGGGTCCTGATATTTGCATGATTAGGACACATCTGATCCCACCAAAAATTAAAGTAGCAGGAACAGAAGGGAACCGAAAACCAAATTAAAATAGACATTGAAAATTCGTCATGTTCAAAAAGGTAAACATAAGATATCTCCTATTGAGATGGAAAACTTGTCTTACTATAATATTGAGTCAGTTAACCAGTCTATCGCTACCCTGACAGTCAGGCTGGAAAACATTGAAGCAGGCCTAAGGCAAATTCTTGAAAACCAGTCTGGTCATACCAAAGGGAATTATACATAACATGGGGGTCCCTGGTATATCACTGCAGTCTGGAAATGTGAACCTGAACAATACATCAATAATAATAAAAGGGCTGACTGGTGAAAGGAATTCGAAAAAGAGAAATGGGACTAGGACATAGCTAAAATCTCAATAACTAAGCATGATGCGACATTGGTCAGGGGAAGTAACAAAAGAAAAAAATCTATAGGAAGAACAAAAAAAAAAATTATTTGGGTGATAGTCAGGCATGTGACACAACACCGAGAGTACGGGTGATACACAAAGGCCAAAGTTACACAAATTTTAACTCTACCGTTGGTGACTACAACATATACGGTACTCCTAGCTAATGTTTCAGTTCCTTCTTCAGGAAAAAATGAAAACCTGGTTTTCTTTTAAGGAACGAAAGCCATATGCTACTTAGGGAACACAACATTGTTCACTAATGTAATATAGAAATTAGGCCACCTTGAGTCACAGATCTATAATTTCATCCTTAGGTCCAATCAAGGATACATAAATGTAGGGCTGCCTGTTCCTTTAAGGGAAGGGGCAGTAACGTGACTAACTGCAGGTGACACACTTTGATCCTGTATATCTCTTTTTATTTTCCTTCAATACCATTATAGCCAAATAGACATTCACTGGTGAAGTGTTGTCTTTTATGTTCACAGCATGAAATATCATTATCTGTGGAATTTAGTAACCAGAACAAGTTCAACCAACTGTTGCGTAGCGATGGGCATCGTCATGACCATCCCCTCACAACACAGGGGAGCTTGTAATAGTATCAAAAGCAGCAACAAACATGCAAAAAAAAACAAATAAAAAATAATAAAAACGCACAAAACGTCAAGCCATCAGATATACTTGCTGTGTATCAAGCACAAAAAGCATAGACAAAACAATAGCATGTGTGAATAAGCGGTGGCACACAACACCATGTCATGTACTTTATGCACTGTAAACCTGCAGCCCAAAACCCAATGTTTGGGCCTGTTTAATTTGTCAGGTTTAAAATCCTTACCCTCCTTTTGACAGTAGATCACCAGGCAATGGAAATCTGCTGTCAAATATAACTTTACTGTTTCTCGTCTAACATACAGGACCAGCAAGAACAATTCATGATAGGACCAAATACATGAAAATAAATTTCCATTACTTAACTGTTACCCTCTTGTCAGTTACTTCGCAACATCAAGCCACCTTAGTTTTACCTTTCTAAAAGTAAAAATTGTTACACTGACACTCCATATTAATTTGGCACCTACAATTTCCACTGTAAAAAAAAAATCATCTCTATTTCCAGATTATTAAACTACATTTACTGTGAATAATTCACACACCTTAATAACACACATACCAGTTGTTAGAATAAATGCTTGTTGCAATCCCATGCAATGGTACATATTTCATCAACTTCGAATGAATGAACGTCTCAGTAGGCCCAGCTGAAGTTAGAACCTTCAACCTTGATATTAAAACAAGCCTTTGTACTGGCACATTGACTCATTGAATCATAAGAAGGCACAACCTGCAACTATATATCAAACCTAAATGTATGCATTTACTGAAGCCTGAGACACTTTAAAAAGTACTCTGAATGAAAGAAAATGCAGTTTAAACAGTGCTTTTGCCCAAAATCGACTTTGACATTTTAGGCATTAAAAAATCAATATCCTACAATTTTCTTGCATAATATGCATTACCAGAATGTCTATTACACAATCCATGAGTCAGCCATTGAAAATATTAACTTATACTTTATAGAAATGAGCTTGTTTGCTCCTGCGCCAAGGGAAAATTGCACATACAAATGTCATTTTAGTGGTGCAACATAACTTGAATTAAATTTTAATGTTAGGAGGTCATAGTATAGGTATTAAGCTTTATAAATATTAAAAAACGATTTTGAAAGGCACTTATTTTTTTAAATAATTTTTCCATAATTAATAATTTTCTTTAAAAAAAAATAAAAACCCAATTATTCTTTTTTTTGTGATAATTCCACATATAAAAGCAAGCTGCATCCCTTGCCTATTATTTGGGATACATTAACTCACAAGCCTAAGCGCATAAGCCTAACTTGAAATGCGTCACATTTTTGCGCCACTTTCATTTAAAAGGAAGGTTATGCAAAATTCCACCCATGTTTAACTGGGAAAGTGCTGGCTGAATTGAAAATAGATAATTTCGTTTTTTTTTT
The DNA here is from genome assembly GCF_031143425.1 of Pleurodeles waltl. Classification (NCBI taxonomy): domain Eukaryota; kingdom Metazoa; phylum Chordata; class Amphibia; order Caudata; family Salamandridae; genus Pleurodeles; species Pleurodeles waltl. The sequence continues at coordinate 822,415,131 of NC_090439.1, read as the reverse complement.
TGGGGGGGGGCCCTATTTATATCTATTGAATGTGTTTTCTAATTTATTAAGCATTTAACGGCAGTTTTGTATATGTGCACAATTGCTCATTCTATAAATTAAAGAGCAACATATAGCTATGTTAGCACATCACATGGTTCATTTCTGGATTTTTTCTAAGTTTCTACTTAATATTAATTAACCAACATTTTACTTAACAAACTGTAAACATCAAGAAGACCCACAAACACACATTGAGCTCATTTCAGATATAAACAGAAAACACTCAGTACACATAATACAGCGCGCTTTAGCCATTTTTCATAAATAGCGCCGTCGCAATTTACTTACAGAACCGTTTGCAGATCCTAGTTGTAAGTCATATTTACAAGAAAAAAAAAAAACTTTTCTCAATTATTTCCAAGAATAGCGGACCCATACTTTATTAAACGTGATGGGGCCCACTCCGTGCTTCACATATAGTTCATAGGTTGGAGTTCCAATCGGAGGAACCGGACATGAGTCCTCCAACCGGGAGTCCCTTTTACAACCAAGACAAAACAAATTTCCAAGTCTGCTAAGACCAGGCATCTTCGCTCACTAGTCTAGCTTCAAACTTCAAAGGATTATCGTTTACGATAGTCTCGTGAATACACGAGTCCTTCGGCTTTGGTACTTGCAAGTTCCAAATCAAAGTGATCCCAAAGGGATACCAAACCAAATGTCCAACTAAGGACCAAACCAAGTGTCCAACTAAGGACCAAACCAAGTGTCCAACTAAGGACTGGGAGACGCTCCACTTATACTTAACTGAAAATATCAATGACGTCACCAGAAGACTCGTCTTATCGTTTCGCTCTACCAAAAATCAAGGGTCCAAATCAGGGCGATAGCCAGGGCAGCAGTCCTTCATAGCCGTCGGGAAGCGGGGAACCTCGCAACAAAGACTTTCGGACCACGTCGACATGCAGGGGTCGATGAAGTGGCGGCCTTCCTCCAGAATTTTCACACGAAGCTCCCCACCGACCTCAGGCTTGGACCGGTACCGCTGGTATCGCCCCACGTTTGGGCGCCAACTGAGGTACTGGGTTTTTCAGAACCGGTACTGATCCGGTAACCCAGCGGTGCCAGGGTACACCCAAAGACCTCGGGTACTTTCCTGATTCAGACTACAGAAACTCAGAGTCTTCTAGGTGAAGTCAAAGATCGAATTTATTGGCTGCAACCAATTGACAAGTGTCCTAGAAGTACAACAGCACGATTTGTATGTTCTCAGGAGACTGTGTGTCCATGCAAAATCAGGTTTCCTTATATACAGTTTTTTAAGCTTCAGGCAAACATTCTTGACATTTTGGTTGGTCATTCACATGTTTTCACTACAAAGGAAAAACCAGTGTCATGATGAAACCTCATATTTCATGTCATCCAGCCCATAATAAATTACCCGGCAAGGCCTAGAATTTCACATCAGATAAGTGTGGACCCCCAATAAAAACGGGCACCTCCCCCTCGTAAAGTAAGAAGAAGAAAAGAGCAGGTGCAGGTGTGAGCAAGTTAGGCAGGGTGTGTGAGCGATAATAAGGGTTTTATGGCCTGGTGTGCCTTGATGCTATCTGATTCGGCCACTGGGAGAGGGACTGACCAAACAGGTTTGGCCTGAGGCAATGGTTCCAGCTTGCCCAGGTCAGAGAAAAGTCAATCAAGGTGTACGTGTCCTTGGAATCAAATCTGACTGTATTATAAGCCTATGTGAGGGCAACTTTTAAAATGGCTGTCGTGTATAAAATGGGAGCCACGAGTGCAGGACGAAAATGGCGATTTCGAGGTGAAAACACTGCTGGAATTGAGCGAAAATGCTCATGCTTAGTGTACTAGTCATTATCGGTCTTTTGATACTAAAATCGTACTGCTGTGGCAAAGTAAATTACATGGGTCCAGAATTTTTAGAACCACAATCTGAGGTGGGCCCTGTTGAGCTTCATACAGACCCCGTGGAACTGTAGCCCTGACACTCACCTATATATCATTGGAAGTACTGACAGATCACTAATGTCCTGTTGTCCACATCCTCATCCTCTGCCTCCGCATTCTCAATGTCCTCAGGGTCCACTGCTGCCGCAGGGGCATCTCCAGTCTCCTCCTCTTGCAGAAAAGGTATATGGTGTCTGAGGGCCAAGTTTTGCAACATGCAGCATGCCACCACTAACTGGCAGACCTCGGGTGAGTAGCACAGGGATCCACCTATCTGATGGAGGCACCTGAACCTGGCCTTCAGGAGACCGAAGGTCCTCTCAATTATCCTTCTGGTTCGCTGATGTGCCTCATTATAACATTCTTCAGCCCTTGTCCTGGCATTCCTCACATGGATCAGGAGCCAAGATAGGTTTGGGTAGCCACAATAACCTGCAAGTATTGAGGGACAACATTTAGCCACACACTATCCTATTTGGCTAGCAGCAGAGTCATACACCAACATACACTGGGTGGGGACAAAGGCTCACCTATAAGCCACATCCCTGCCTCTGTAGTTGAGACATCACATTTGGGATGCTGCTATTCCTCAGGACAAAGGCTTCATGCACCGACCCTGGATATTTAACATTGATGTGGGAGATGTACTGGTCCACCAGGCACACCATCTGCGCATTCAAGGAGTGGAAACTCTTACGATACCTGAACACCTGTTCGTTCTGCTGGGGGGGGGGACAACGCAATATGTGTAACGTCAATCGCACCAGTTATATTGGGTATATGTCCCATTGCATAAAATCCGGCCTTTGCAGTGGACAAATCTTCCACCTGGGGGGAAGCAATGTAGCTGCATATGTGTTTTACCAGGGCAGACAAGACTCTAGCCAGCATGATTGAGAACATTGGCTGTGACATTCCTGCTGCCAAGCCCACTGTCACTTGGAAAGAACTGGTTGCCAGGAAATGGAGCACTGACAGAACCTGCACAAGAGGGGGGATCCCAGTGGGATGACAGATAGCTGCGATCAGGGCAGGCTCCAACTGGGCACACAGCTCTATGATTGTGGCCCTGTTCAGTCTATAGGTGAGTATTATGTGCCTGTCCTCCAGTGTAGCTAAGTCCACCAGGGGTCTGTACATGGGGGTATGTCTCCATCTCCTATTTATCCGCAGCGGTAGGAATCTAAGGGACACAAGAGAGAGTAGGCTGTCACAATTTGAACAACTATACCACAACAGCAGTCCACATCGTGCAATCATGTTTTGGGACAGTGTAATTTAAAGGTATAATCCTGTTTATCTTGTGACACAGAAATGATCTGTTGGCCTGTTGGCCATTAAATGGCGACTGCCTGTACTGTGTGGAGGGACAGGTGGAAGTGAGGTCATTCTGCCGATGTTGTGCGCCGTGGTGGTAGGCGGTTGTGAACTGCCATGCAATTCCTCATTGGATTATGTTGGACCCTATGGGGTACAGTGGCCAATGGGGATCTACGCCGGCGGTGATGGTGTACACTACCGCAGACGTGACCACTGTTAGACTTTTCATCCTTGGCGTGGTCTCCCTTAACTTTTTGCCTCTGTTCCCCAGGTTGTTGATGTGCGCTGGACTCTGATTTTACTGTTTTTGTTACTCTGGGCACTTTACACCTGATAACCAGTGCTAAAGTGCAAGTGCTCCTTTACAAAATGTGTATGTAATTGGTTTATCCATGATTTGCATATTTGGTTTACTAGAAAGTCCCTAGTAAAGTGCACTAGAGGTGCCAGGGCCTGTAGATCAATTGCTACTAGTGGGCCTGCAGCACTGGTTGTGCCACCCACGTAAGTTGCTCTGTAATCATGTCTCAGGCCTGCCACTGCAGTGTCTGTGTGTGCAGTTTTAACTGTAAATTCGACTTGGCAAGTGTACCCACTTGCCAGGCCTAAACCTTCCCTTTTCTTATATGTCAGACACCCCTAAGGTAGGCCCTAGGTAGCCCCAAGGGCAGGGTGCAGTGTGTGGTTAAGGGAGGACATATAGTAATGTGTTTTATATATCCTGATGGTGAAATATTGCTAAATTCATTTTTCACTATTGCAAGGCCTGTCCCTCTCATAGGTTAACATGGGGGCTACCTTTAAATCTGATTAAGGTGTAGATTTCCTTTTGGAAGCGGATTGGCATGTGGAGTTTGGGGTCTCTGTGCTCACAATTTAAAAATACATCTTTTAGTAAAGTTGATTTTAAGATTGTATGTTTGAAAATGCCACTTTTAGAAAGTGGGCTTTTTCTTGCTTATATCATTTCTGTGACTCTGCCTGTTTGTGGATTCCCTGTCTGGGTCAGGTTGACAGTTGAGCTGGTTGCATCTCACACTAGTCAGTGACACAACGGGAGCTGGGGTGTAGCCTGCATATCTTGATGAGCCATCTATGCTAGGAGGGAGGGGTTGAGTGATCACTTACACCTGAAAGGGCTCTGCCTGTCCTCACACAATGCAGTCTCCAACGCCCTGGTGAGTGTCTGGGGCCTGGCCTGGGCAAGGCAGTATTTTACATTAAAAAAAGACTTTACTTTGAAGTAGGCCTACTTCAAAGGAGAAATTGGGTATAAGAAGGAGACCCAAAACCACAGACTTTAGAAACACTTCTGGAAACAAGAGGAACCTCTGCCTGGAGAAGAGCTGAAGAGCTGAGGAAGAAGAGCTGCCCTGCCTGTGACTGTGCTTTGTGGAGCTATCCTGCAGCTGCTGCTTCTGCTAGAGTAAAAAGGACAAAGACTGGTCTTTGTGTGCCTTCCATCTTGCAAATAAATCTCCAAGGGCTTGATTTAGAGCTTGCCTCCTGTTGTTTGAAGTCTCAGGGACAGCAAGGACTTCTCTCTGCCAGCACCTGGAGTCTCTAGAGAGACTCCTACTCTGCCTTGTGGTGCTCATCCAGTTCCTGGGACCCTGAAAGGAGAAGCTGGCAGCCTAAAGACAAGGAAATCCACGCACAGAGCGCTGTGCGGGGAAAAGATCGACACAACTCCGATCGGCGGCTAAAGAAACGACGCGCCGCTGGCTCTACAGCTGAGAAAGAACACTCGCAGGAAATGTGACTGGAGACTCGATGCAGGGAGCAGGAGAAATGACGCACAGCATCGCTGACGGAGGCCAGAGATCACAACCCGCCCTGTGGGGTTTTCGGATCAACGTGCGGCTGGATTTCCGACTTAAGTACCGTTGTGCGTGGAAAAACAACGCAAGGCCTGCCCGGACCCGAGAGTGCTGACCGGATCAACGCACCGCTCTCCGCTCTCCTGCGGAGAGAAGAAATGACGCACCCCAGCCCGGTGAAAGGAGATACGATGCACAGTCCCGCACGTGAGTGGAATCAACGCATCGTAAGCCCTTTTTGACGTGTACTCACCCAAGGGGGTTTCTTTTTGATGCGCCCAAGGTACTTTTACATGCTTGCAGTGTTGTTGTGTGAATAAAACTATTTAAAGACTCTTTTTGTATTTTTATTGACAACTTGACTTGTGTATTGTGGATTTTTGTCGTTTTTGTCTTGTTTTGTTTAGATAAATATTTCCTATTTTTCTAAACTGGTGTTTTGTCATTTTGTAGTGTTTTCATTACGTTACTGTGTGTGTTGGTACAAATACTTTACACCGAGCACTCTGAAGTTAAGCCTACTGCTCTGCCAAGCTACCAAGGGGGTAAGTAGGGGTTAGCTGAGGGTGATTCTCTTTTACCCTGACTAGAGTGAGGGTTCTTGCTTGAAAAGGGGGTAACCTGACTGCCAACCAAAGACTCCATTTCTAACAACCGCCATTTTCTATCTCAATTCCCACTTGTGTCCTGACCTTCCACAGGAGAAGACCTACACAGCGTTTGCTGCTGTGACCTGTATCTGGATTATACCATGACCTGTGTGACCGGGAAAAGGGCCCCAGCCTTCACTTCAGAGGAGTTGGAGTGACTGGTGGATGGGGTCCTACCCCAGTATGGACTGCTGTATGGGCCTCCAGACCAACAGGTGAGTACACTGTGGGCACGATGCATGTGTCATGGATGCATGGAGATGTGTGTGAAGGCATTGTGTAAGGTTGGGGGAATTGTCTGTTGGTGGTGTACATGTTGTGAGCTGGCTTATGTGTGTTGCAATGGTGATGGGATCGGGGATGGTGGGCCATGTGTGTGACAGGCTGGACTGTTTGTTTAATGGAGTTCTCCTGTATGTATTACCTCTACAGGTCAGCACCCATCAAAAGAAGGTATTAATTATTAAGGCGTGCCATTGCCTGGGGGTCTATGGAAGGCAGAAGACCCACTGTCGGAAACGGTGGGAGGACCTGAGACGCTGGGCACTGAAGACCAGCGGGGGATGGCCTCCCAACGAGGAAGGGGTGCTTGTCGGACCCTGACCCCCCTGATCGCCCTCATGCCTTGGTGACTAGCAATTTCACTGGTAGTGCAATGCATAGTGTGTAGGCCTGTTCCCTGTGTGTGAGTGTGCTGTGTACGCCAACGGTGGTTTTGGTGCAGTCATTCACCCAGTGTATCCTTTGTCTCTCTCCCCCAATTTCTTGTTTTGACATCCAGTCCTTGTGTGCATTAGCATCATCTGGCGGAGGAGCAGAGGCACCGGCGATAGAGGGAGCTGCATCCCACAGGACCACCGACGCTGAGGGAACAAGTGGGACGGACGGTGAGGGGAGAACCACGGCGGAGACTGGAGGTCTCTGATACCTCCTCCGATGGAAGCTCCCTGGTGGTGGCGAACACATCTGTGACCACCCCAGCTGTAGGTACGGCCACCACCCCCGGTACCAGACCCGCCCTCCCAGTAGCCCCTCAGCGAGTTGCCCATGCCCACTCACCCAGGAGGGTGGGTATTTCTTTCGCCCTAGGCACCTCAGGCCCTGCCCCAATGAGCCCTGCTGTCCTCAGTGAGGAGGCTAATGACCTCTTGAGATCCATCTCTGTAGGGCAGTCAACCATTGTGAATGCAATCCAGGGGCTGGCATCTCAGATGCAGCAATGCAATGCATTCCTGGAGGGCATTCATGGTGGTTTGTCAGCCCAACAGAGATCGATTCAGGCTCTGTCCTCCTCTCTGATGGCAGCCATTGTGCCTGTTTCTACCGTTCCTCCTCCTACTTCCACTTCCCAGTCCTATTCAGCTCAACCCCAACCTATCCCAAGCACACAGACAGACGAGCATGCACACAAGGTAACCCACAAGAGTGGCACAGGCAAACACAATCACCACACTTCATGATACAGGCACTCACAAAAACATCATACCGTTGCAGACACGACAACATCCATAGTCCCCACTGTCTCCCCTCCTCCTCCACCTCCCTCCCAGTCACATCAACACTCACACCTGCATGCACTACATCAACATCTACTACCAGCATCACCACACCAAGCAGAACACCTCACTGGTAGACACCTCCACAACAGTCAAGCATGCGCCTCCTGTGTCCTCTCCCACCATGTCCATCCCCCCCCAAAGGACACAAATGCAAGCACTCAGACACCCAACAGCCATCCACCTCACATCAGCATACAGCCCATGCACCTGCACCCAAATACAGCAGACATACACCTCCAACAACCACTCCCTCATCCTCCACTCCCATTACTCCTTCCTCCTCCCGCCACCAACGTCCATAAAGCTTTTCCTTGCCCAACTTGACCTCTTTCCTACCCCTTCCCCGCGTCCTGCACGAATGGGCCGGGTTCCAAGGACACAGCCCAGCACCTCAGCCACACAGTTCACGGGGACAGTCGTGGCACCACCTACTCATGCTGGTAAGGATACCAGACCTAAAACACTGAAGGGGAAGGAGCTAGCACCACCAGGGATGAAAGGGAGGAGTCCTGCACCAGCTGTGAGGAAGGGGAAGGGGCCTGCACCAGCTGTGAGGAAGGGGAAGGAGCCAGCACCAGCTGTGAGGAAGGGAAATGAATCCAAAAAGTGTTCACACAGTTCCAAAACGACAAAAAAGGGGGGGGTTCTCTAGACCAAAGGTTTCCACAAAGACGGGCAAGCAATATGCTTCAAGCAAGAGCCCTCACTCACCTTACGGTGACATGCTTCATCATAAATCCCATACCAACTGTCGTACAAAGAACTGTATTTACATGATTACTTGTCCATGCGATTTGAAGTACAGAGGCATGACAACGAGAATGGTAAAAGCACAAATTAACGAGCATCGGAGTACCATCAGATGCAAGAGTTCTGCTACAAAACTGACCAACCACTTTATTGAAAAGCGACACTCTCCAGACAATATCAGATGGATAATACTAGAAACTATAAAAGACAGCCAAGACTGTACGAACAGACTTTTTGAAAAGGAACAACGGTGGGTTTTTAGACTCAAGACCCATGTATTTGGACTGAACGATGAAATCCCGTGGACTAGTTTTATTCATTAACAATCAAGTCCCTCTGGGTCATTGCAGCTTGTATTATTAGCCTTATATAGGTCCCTTTCAATAGATATTGCCAATATTTGACATTCAGACCTCTTAACACAGCCCCCCCCTTTTTTTCCTTTCTTTGCCTTCTTTTTATCATACCTTGTTTTCACCCTCTTTAATACCAATAGGTATTACTGGTAAATTACCTCTTTACAAATGGCCGACACAGTTTGTCCTTTGTCTATTTTTACACACTCTTGAATCTATAAGTCCTTTGTCTCTTTTCTCCTTTTTACATCATTTAAATAGACTCCCTGTGCACACCATTCCGAGTTCCGGGGACTGAAAGTGCTTCTAGGTGAAACCAACAGTCGTGGTTCCACTCCAAGTAAGTGTTACCCTAGACACCCTTTACCGGCGATACTTATAGTGCCGTTCTCCCTTTTTTTCCCTCTTCCTGCGTAACGTTCCTCCTCCCCCCTTCATTCCCCCTTCTTGTCTAAAAAAACCCCGTGGTTACAAGCGAGCCATTTTTACTTTTTTTAAAACGACCCTAACCGGATACCGACCAGCATGTGTGTATCCGTATTTCTATATTGAGCAAAGCGGGCATTTTTGTACGATTATTATAGTGAGGTGAGACGCGCTGTAGATTATACGCGTTCTCACCAGTTTTGCCCTTTTGTTTTTGGGTTGCCACCATATCCATTGTGTGCGGCCCCGCAACTCACGGACAGTTTTTCATTCGTCCGATCACTTTACAAATTGACGCCTGATTATTTTTTTGTTTACGGGCGACACAGCCAATACGCTGGTTTTTCTATATACTTACGTTCTCCATCCTATCGGCGGTAAGATTTGTCCGCTGCACATGCCGCCTGACTATTTCACTCTGAATCATGAGGACCTTGTGTGCTGATGTCTCTTCTGGATGTACGATATGAAGTGATGTGCGGCTTGTTATTGATGGACCATTACTCATCCTAAATGTTTTTCAGGTGATCACTGGGTAACTTTAGAAAAAATGTTATATAGCTAACGCGCTATTTTTTCACGCACTCACTTTCTCCTTTTAGTTGGCAGAAGGGTGTGTAGAGCTTGCTCTAATTACCACTTTATTAATTTACTCCTTATCTAGGAGGGCCGTGTGAGCTGACTAAGTTTTTGTCCTAGTAAGATGATACGATGTATGTGACCATCCTTGTATTATTATTACTTATGGTAGTTAAGTTTATGTTTACCCCTCAGTTGGGGTCCGGTTTTTTATTTTAGTTCATTTTTGAGTATTTGTCCAATTCTCTTGTTTTTCAGACATCAAAACAATACTCCCTTTCTTTCTACTTTTTATGGAGTTTTTTCCCTGCACCTTGCTTCTTGGTCTTGATAAGATAATAATCTTTCCAGTCCATGTGTCATTTAATGTTCTTTTTTGTATATCTATGTATGTTTAGACTATAATGGAGTTCTAAGCCTGATTCTTCCCCGATGGGGCCCACCAGTAATACTTGGAGGGTAAGCCTTGATTTTTCTTTATCATGTGTTTTTTATCAGTTAATCACCATGGCACCTTGTCACCTGGCACCCAGTTGGGATTTTCCACGAGGGTATAGGGGAATCGCTTGGAATTGCAATAGATACCATTACTGGTGAATACATGACTCTTTGATATTGGTTTCCTTCTTATTTTTTAGGTTTTTTGACTTCCCTAGTAGGGGACTCGGATTATCATTTTTTCATAAGGATTAGGTACGTACTCAGGTCCTGAAGAATCGCATGAGATCATTTTTGACGAGAAAAGCGAGAAACATGTTGACCCTTTGATAGAGTGGCACAGGGATTCTGTGTTCTCTCCCTTTGTACCTTTCTCACTATGAGATTTATTTAACTGTATATTTTTCAAGGGAGGGTAGACATTATTTTACCATATCCCTTTACATTGTTTTTAATCATGTCAGGGGTTTTTAATATCCAAAATAAATAGTTGATTTTTAACCCCTAGTCATTTTTACTTTTACTTTTTCTATACCAATCCTTCCTCACGTCGTGACCGGTTTCGCAACAATTTTCAAAAGACCTCCGGCAAAGAGCCCCCTTGAGGGGCCCGTCAGGCATTGCAGTGCCGGCCTGACGAGGAGCATGGCCCTATGATGAAGCATGTCACCGTAAGGTGAGTGAGGGCTCTTGCTTGAAACATATTGCTTGCCCGTCTTTGTGGAAACCTTTGGTCTAGAGAACCCCCCCTTTTTTTGTCGTTTTGGAACTGTGTGTACACTTTTTGGATCCACTATTGGGAGACTTACACACTGGACCAGGAGTTGTCTTCTCCGAACCTCCCATTTTTGCCCCTCATTTTTGCTGTTGTTGTTGATTTAGGGTAGCCTTCTGGCTACGGGGCCTTTTTTCTAGCACACCCCGATAGACTATATCTGGTGTCAAACATGTCTGACCTACAAGGTCTCAGTTTTGACGATAGGATGGTGCAGGCGATTCTACAAACTCCTTCAATACTGGGGGACGAGAACAGCGGTCCCTCTAGTGGTACAAAGGAAGATTGGACAAAGTTATCAACCCTAAAGAAGGAACTCATTAAGACCGTCTTACACGGTACAATTATGACTGAATATCTGAGGGCCAACATTTCACCAAATGGTCTCATTGTCACCAATGTCCCGAGGATTTTCCTACAAGACCTACAATTTCAAATTGATTGGTCACAGATTGCATGGAAATGTACTCAGGATTGGCTGATCTTGATTATTAACACATCTAAACGTCTGGCCGACTCTATCACTATTCAGATCTCCATTACTGAGACAGACATGAAGGCTCAGTCCAACTTTCTCAGTTTAAGTCTCGCTTAGCAGAGATGAACCTGGAACTTAATGAGACTAAGGAATATCTTACAAGACAGAAAATCAATAAACTGCAGAAAGATATTAAACGTTTTAGTAGGGAGAAAATGTACCCCTACACAAAAGATGATTATCACTGTGAGGGTACCTCTGAGACTTCGGAGGATTCTGATGTCTCACAGCGCAAGACTCATGTACCGCATTACAGCTCAAGCTCAGAAGAGTGGAGTAGTGATGACGGACAGATGAATAACCGGAATCGCTATTTTCCACCTCCTCACTATAACTCTCCGCTTCCATACCAGCAGATTCCACAATGGCAACCGATGCCTATGCCTTTTTTTCAGCCTCAGCCTCAATACAATTTCAATCCTTTTTTAGGAAGAGGCCGGTGCAGAGGCAGAGGCAGAAACAGAAGGAGAGGAAGAAATGTCTACTGGGCTCAGGAAGAACCACAGATGGTGACCAGGAGTCGCAGTGTGACAGCACAAAAGAAAACCTAGTCATCAATCTTTCCAGTTCCACTCTCACCCCCTGAGAGATGGCGGTCTTGGATAAAGGTCTGGGGTTTGTACCTACTCCAAAAGAAGACCAGTTTAAATTGAACTGTGAAATGGCAGCTCTATTTCACAAAATTAGATTATATTTCTTCTTCAAAGACCAGCATCCTCAGGATACCAGCGGTGACACCAACTTAAGGAACCCTTCGACTTTTACTCCTCCCGCTATCTCGATCCCGATAGAGGTACTGACTTTTGAGAAGGCAGTCCGTCATGAGATCCAACGATTGGAACCTCCTCGAGTTTTTCAAAATGTGTCTAGCTCGGAACGCGCAGCTATACAGACTTTGTCACGCAATCCCGATATTACCTTAAAACCTGCAGACAAAGGAGGAGCAATCGTGGTTTTGGATACAACTTACTATAGACAGGAATGCCTCAGACTACTTAGTGATGGAACTTATTACCGACATATTTCAACAGACCCAACTCCTCGGCTACAACGCATGATACGCGGAATGATAATTGAAGCAGAGTCAGCAGGATGGATCACTCAACAGGAAGCCGATTTCCTGGATACTAAGAATCCCAGGATCCCGTACTTTTACTGTCTTCCCAAAATCCATAAAAGTATTCCACCCCCAGGGCGTCCGATAGTTTCTGGGATTGGCTCTCTTTTGGAACCTTTGTCTAAATTCTGTGACTTCTTCCTACAGCCTATTGTTCAGGGAACTTCCACTTTTCTTAAAGATACGAAAAACACTTTGGTTCTACTCAATAATATCAACGATACAGGTCCTACAGACATATTGATATGCCTTGATGTGGAAGCCTTGTATACAAACATTCCACAAGAAGCGACTCTAGCCGCAGTAGAGGAACTACTTCTGGCCGAAACTTGGACCTACAATACTCCAGTGAGCTTCATCATGCAATGTGCAAGTGTGGCACTAAAAGAGAACTTTTTCCAGTTCGAAACACGTCTCTTCCATCAGATACAGGGTACTTCAATGGGAAGTACGTTTGCTCCCAGTTTGGCCTGCCTATATATGTTTGCCTTCGAGAAACACCATATACTCAACCCTGGGCAACCGTTCTTTTCAAACATTAGACTTTGGCGTTGTTATATCGACGACATATTAGTAATCTGGAAGGGTAGCAGTGAACTAGCAATGGCCTTCACCCAATGGGTGAATACTCTGGATACCCACCTTCGTTTCAGTTCTAATATCTCTGACCATGAGGTGTCTTTTCTCGATCTACGAATCACTTTGAGAGATGGGTACCTCCATTCCTCTGTGTATCATAAACCCACAGACAGGAATAGTCTTCTACTTTACAGAAGCCATCATCCCAAGGCACTGCGAGATAACCTTCCTTTTGGGCAATTCCTTAGGATACGACGGAACTGTTCGGACACCTCTGACTTCCATTTCCAAGCAAATGCCCTGTGTCAGAAACTTGGCGAACGCAATTATCCAGTAAGGAACGTGAGGCAAGCGAAGAAGAGAGCCAGTAATATCCCTAGGGAAATTTTACTGACTAGTAATACTCGCACACAGCAATCCAGACTTACCTGTGTAACCACTTACACCCCTTTGAGCAACCGGATTAAGGGCATAGTCCGGAGATTGTGGCCTATTCTCAATAGTGCAGGTAGGACATGAGAATGCCCCTTATTCACCTTTAAAAGAACTCACAACATAAAAGACCTAGTGGTCCATACTAGACCTATACATCACCAACTTACTGACGACTCTAATCGTAGCCAGTGGCTGAAAGTGACAGGCCTCCACCCGTGCGGTGGTTGCAATGTCTGTCCATTGACTAGCAGCACTTATGAAGTGGAGCTCGGTGAATCTAAGAAATGGCTATTAAAATCCCATACCAACTGTCGTACAAAGAACTGTATTTACATGATTACTTGTCCATGCGATTTGAAGTACATAGGCATGACAACGAGAATGGTAATAACACGAGCATCGGAGTACCATCAGATGCAAGAGGTCTGCTACAAAACTGACCAACCACTTTATTGAAAAGCGACACTCTCCAGACAATATCAGATGGATAATACTAGAAACTATAAAAGCTAGCCAAGACTGTACGAACAGACTTTTTGAAAAGGAACAACAGTGGGTTTTTAGACTCAAGACCCATGTATTTGGACTGAACGATGAAATCCTGTGGACTAGTTTTATTCATTAACAATCAAGTCCCTCTGGGTCATTGCAGCTTGTATTATTAGCCTTATATAGGTCCCTTTCAATAGATATTGCCAATCTTTGACATTCAGACCTCTTAACACAGGCCCCCCCTTTTTTTCCTTTCTTTGCCTTCTTTTTATCATACCTTGTTTTCACCCTCTTTAATACCAATAGGTATTACTGGTAAATTACCTCTTTACAAATGGCCGACACAGTTTGTCCTTTGTCTATTTTTACACACTCTTGAATCTATGAGTCCTTTGTCTCTTTTCTCCTTTTTACATCATTTAAATAGACTCCCCGTGCACACCATTCCGAGTTCCGGGGACTGAAAGTGCTTCTAGGTGAAACCAACAGTCGTGGTTCCACTCCAAGTAAGTGATACCCTAGACACCCTTTACCGGTGATTCTTATAGTGCCGTTCTCCCTTTTTTCCCCCTTCCTGCGTAACGTTCCTCCTCCCCCCTTCCTTCCCCCTTCTTGTTTAAAAAAACCCAGTGGTTACAAGCGAGCCATTTTTACTTTTAAAAAAACAACCCTAACCGGATACCGACCAGCGTGCGTGTATCCGTATTTCTATAATGAGCAAAGCAGGCACTTTTGTACGATTATTATAGTGAGGTGAGACGCGCTTTAGATTATACGCATTCTCACCAGTTTTGCCCTTTTGTTTTTGGGTTGCCACCATATCCATTGTGTGCGGCCCCGCAACTCACGGACAGTTTTTCATTCGTCCGATCACTTTACAAATTGACGCCTGATTACTTTTTTGTTTACGGGCGACACCGCTAATACGCTGGTTTTTCTATATAATTACGTTCGCCATCCTATCGGCGGTAAGATTTGTCCGCTGCACATGCCGCCTGACTATTTCACTCTGAATCATGAGGACCTTGTGTGCTGATGTCTCTTCTGGATGTACGATATGAAGTGATGTGCGGCTCGTTATTGATGGACCATTACTCATCCTAAATGTTTTTCAGGTGATCACTGGGTAACTTTAGAAGAAATGTTATATAGCTAACGCGCTATTTTTTCACGCACTCACTTTCTCCTTTTAGTTGGCAGAAGGGTGTGTAGAGCTTGCTCTAATTACCACTTTATTAATTTACTCCTTATCTAGGAGGGCCGTGTGAGCTGACTAAGTTTTTGTCCTAGTAAGATGATACGATGTATGTGACCATCCTTGTATTATTATTACTTATGGTAGTTAAGTTTATGTTTACCCCTCAGTTGGGGTCCGGTTTTTTATTTTAGTTCATTTTTGAGTATTTGTCCAATTCTCTTGTTTTTCAGACATCAAAACAATACTCCCTTTCTTTCTACTTTTTATGGCGTTTTTTCCCTGCACCTTGCTTCTTGGTCTTGATAAGATAATAATCTTTCCAGTCCATGTGTCATTTAATGTTCTTTTTTGTATATCTATGTATGTTTAGACTATAATGGAGTTCTAAGCCTGATTCTTCCCCGATGGGGCCCACCAGTAATACTTGGAGGGTAAGCCTTGATTTTTCTTTATCATGTATTTTTTATCAGTTAATCACCATGGCACCTTGTCACCTGGCACCCAGTTGGGATTTTCCACGAGGGTATAGGGGAATCGCTTGGAATTGCAATAGATACCATTACTGGTGAATACATGACTCTTTGATATTGGTTTCCTTCTTATTTTTTAGGTTTTTTGACTTCCCTAGTAGGGGACTCGGATTATCATTTTTTCATAAGGATTAGGTACGTACTAAGGTCCTGAAGAATCGCATGAGATCATTTTTGACGAGAAAAGCGAGAAACATGTTGACCCTTTGATAGAGTGGCACAGGGATTCTGTGTTCTCTCCCTTTGTACCTTTCTCACTATGAGATTTATTTAACTGTATATTTTTCAAGGGAGGGTAGACATTATTTTACCATATCCCTTTACATTGTTTTTAATCATGTCAGGGGTTTTTAATATCCAAAATAAATAGTTGATTTTTAACCCCTAGTCATTTTTACTTTTACTTTTTCTATACCAATCCTTCCTCACGTCGTGACCGGTTTCGCAACAATTTTCAAAAGACCTCCGGCAAAGAGCCCCCTTGAGGGGCCCGTCAGGCATTGCAGTGCCGGCCTGACGAGGAGCATGGCCCTATGATGAAGCATGTCACCATAAGGTGAGTGAGGGCTCTTGCTTGAAGCATATTGCTTGCCCGTCTTTGTGGAAACCTTTGGTCTAGAGAACCCCCCCTTTTTTTGTCGTTTTGGAACTGTGTGTACACTTTTTGGATCCACTATTGGGAGACTTACACACTGGACCAGGAGTTGTCTTCTCCGAACCTCCCATTTTTGCCCCTCATTTTTGCTGTTGTTGTCGAGGAAGGGAAATGAACCAGCACCAGCTCTGAGGAAGGGGGACGAGCCTGCACCAGCTGTGAAGAAGGGGAAGGAGCCTACACCACCAGGCAGGAAGGGGAAGAGCCACTCCACCCCTGCCAGGAAGGGTAAGGGATCCCCGACCCATGAACAGGAGGAGACAAGGCACTCTACGCCAGCGGAAGCTGTGAGGCTAACACCCTCACCACCACCAGTTGTCACATGGCCTGCATTGCCAGCTGCCTATGTGCAGCCATCAGTGAGTGCAGGGGCTGCCCAGGAGCCTCTTTCAACAACCACCACCATGCAGCCATCAGTGAGTGAAGGGACTGCCTAGGAGCCTCCTCCAACCACCACCACAGTGCAGCCGTCACCGCTGTGGGACGCCATGAAGTCCACCCTCCAGGGGCTACTGTGCCGGCTGTCCCCTCCAGAACCAGTGGGCAAGTCACCCACTTGAGAGACTGTGGCCTTGCAATCCCCTGGACAAAGCAATGGGCATGTTGCCCCCTCCAGAACCAGTGGGCAAGTCACCCACTTCAGAAACTGTGGCCTTGCACTCCCCAGGACAAAGCAATTGGCATGTTGCTCCCTCCAGAACCAGTGGGCAAGTCACCCACTTCAGAGACTGTGGCTTTGCACTCCCCAGGACAAAACAATGGACATGTTGCCCCCTCCAGAACAAGTGGGCTTGTTCCCACATCCGGCTGAAGGGTCCCCTCCCCCTGAAGTGCCTGCCGATTTGCAAACTGATGCCCCAGCAGTATACTATCTGGATGTGGGCCTTAGACTGTGTCCTGTGGCCATGTGGGCCCTTTGAACATTGAGCTGGGCAGTGTCCCTTTGTGTACATGTGTACATATCTGTTTCATTGACAAATCTAATTATTAATTTTGATGATGAAAAGCCATAAATCTGACAGCATGGCAACTTGCAAGGGTCAAACATAAAGTTACCCTAATGCAATGCTGCTTAGTTCCTTTTCAGAACCTGGGCCACTGCTAATGAAATTGTCTAGATCCCCTCAGCAAATGCTTGAGGAAATTATGTGTAGTAGTGCAAGCAGGAAAGGGTAGAACGTGTCTTCTTGTATTTGCTGATTCTTTGTAACACATATCTGCAGTGGCAAGGGTGAAGGTTATCATTGCTTGCCTCCAAATGTCTATGTTATTAATATTCTGCGTCATACTTAATAACTGGTAAATTATTGTCACTTTTCTATATTGTTTCTAATATAACTGGAGCCTCAGTGCAATGAAACCAGTTTATCTTAACTGGCAGAATATATTCCCTAAACTTGTAAGGATGTAAAGTCTAAGGCCCTCTTTACGGCTTCGGCAGTCTTGAAAAAAGACCGCAGAAGCTGCAGGCACCACAGTACCGCCAGTTCTGGCGGTATTGGTAGCACCCTAATTTGACATTTCCGCTGGGCCAGCGGATGGAAACAGTGTTTCTGTTCGCTGGTCCAGGGGAAAAGTCACATCAACATTGAAGCCGGCTCATAATAGAGCCTGGGGCAATGTTGATGTGCAGCGGGTGCAGCAGCACCTGTCGCGCATTTCACTGCCTGAAATTCGGGCAGTGAAACGCGCGATGGGGCTGTGCCTGGGGGCCCCTGCACTGCCCATGCCAAGTGCATGGGCAGTGCAGGGGCACCTAGGGGCACCCCGAGTCCCCCTTACCACCAGCCTTTCCATGGCAATGTTTACCACCATGGACCGGCTGGTGGTTGGGGATTATGACCGCCTGTCAGAAGCCTGGCGTTATAGTGGAGCGGCCGATAGTATGGCCGTGGCTAATGCGCCATGGTCATAATACACTGGCGGAACACCGCCAGCCTGTTGGAGGTGTTACCCCCAGTCATCCGCGAGCGGCCAGGGTCGTAATGACCCCCTAAACCAGGTAAAAAAAAATTCTGGCCAATGTTCACTTTGGGTCAGATACACAATCTGCATTTTGTAGTGAATAAAGTAGTACTACAATAGTACTACTCAATGTCCTTCAAAATGCTGCTCACCAAACCTATGGGCGAGACCTCAGTCTTCCCTATATTTTCTGCAAGGAGATGTTGCCAAAAAAGATGGCATAGATGTCCTCACAGGTAGGTTTTCATATGAGGATATAGCAGTATATCAGTGATGTCATCAATGATGTAAATTATCATGTCATGAGTGACGTAATATGTAATGTCATTAGCATTAAGCAGAATTTCAGTGTTTTTAGGTTTTTAAACACCTAATTATAAAGTCACTTTAACCTTTGTTGTTTTTCACTAAATTTCTGTTTTTTTAAATTTAAGCTAAAATCTTATTACCTTATTTAAATAAATATACCTATGATGTCACTTTAACCATTGATTTTTTTCAATGAATTTCAGAGGTTTTTAAATGTAAGGTGAGATCTTATTACCCTATCTTGCTAGAGCGTCACTTTTCCCTTTGTTTTTTACTTCAGCAAATTTAAGTTTAAAAAAAAAAAGTAAAGTTAGATCTTATTATTATACTATTTATAATGTCAATTTAACCTTTGCTTTTTTCAGTGAATTTCAGTCAATCAAATTCATCCAACTATACTGCTGAGCACAGTTTTTGGGCATGCACAGTGGTGGGTTAGCTGCAGGTCCTGACATCTGACCAAGCCCTGTGGCCCCCACATATGACCAACTGCCTGCCATGCACATTTTCAGCTATGTGCAGTGCAGGGTTAGCCCCAGGACCTGACTTACAACAAAGCCCTGCACCTAGCCCCATGCAGGAAGGTCCAAAACTCAAAAAAACGGGGCCTTCAGCCAAACACGGCGGGGTGCTGGCCACAGGACCATGACTAGCACCCACTCCCCAGACAGCCAACTTCCCACAGGAGGCCAATCACATTCAGACCCCCTACCCAAATTTTTCCCAATTGTTTTCTTTATTATTTGTGTTACCGTGACCAAGCATGGCCCTGTGATACTGCAGGACCATGCAAGGCCACTCTAGTACAATTGTAGTTGAAGTCCCATGGTACCTCACAAGATAACCTCTCTGGGACCTGTGAGTCCCATTGCAGCACAGCGGTATCAGCAGAATTACTTTTTAAATGTTTGGCCCTGAGGGTAGCAAGGTCCCTCTGGTTCCCCTTTATGAGTCCCAGGGGGTCTGGTTGCCCCTAATCTTCCCCCTTATATTTTTTTACATAAAGTCAGGACATGGGGACTGAGTCCCTCTGGCTGTAATGGCAGTGGTCAGACAATCAGTTCACCGAGACTGGTCCTACAGAACCGAAATGGTCAACACAAAAAATACCTCCCTAGGCCATGAGCTTGCTCTATTTACTTTAATTTACAGCACCACAGGAGTCCAGCAGGACCATTCAGATATATCTATTTTTAACCATTTCAAGCCCATCCTGAGCATCTCCGAAAATGCTAATTTCTCAAACATAGCTCAACAGACTACTCCAAATAAAGAAAAGCACGCTTTCTGTGTAAAGTTCTAACTTTCTGACAAATTTGGTGTAATTCCATTCAACCATTTCTTGTGTACCCCTTCCCATACATTCCTATGGAAATTAACATGGGGCAACAATGGTTTGAACCCCACCTTTTTCTAAGCCCCCACTTGATGGATCCCACCAAATATTTGCAGGCAGAAGCTGAGATGTTATAGCTTTTTTTGGCACATGTCGTGGAGATTGCTCAAACAGCACCAAAGTTATTAGCGAAAAAAAAAATCAGCGTCTTGTTGAAACTCTGACCTAATTATAACTACACCGTGGCAAAAAACATTGTAAAATATAAACATACATATATAAATGCATGTAGGGCCTGATTCACAAAGGTAAACTATGTGATTTTTAAATATTTTTTTGTTTTTCACAAAATATGAGTTAATATACTTTTTACGACTGCAGAGAATCTGCAATCTGGATGGAGAACTCCATGCATAAAAAGATAGGCCTATCCTGTTGTTAATGTAAATTTACTTCTGTGAATCAGGCCCATAATTATTAAATTATTATTTTATTAATTTGAAATTTAAGGATAAACCTAATGGTTATACAAGTAATAAACAAATACAGTTTACCTGACTGATAAACCTAATTTAATGTAAAATAAACTTGATCATTTTTCTTAAAAATCTAAAATAATTTAAATGAATTTAACACATATCTTTCAACAATCCAGACTTCCCCATGTGTCTAGTTTTCAGAAATGGCTGGATATCGTGGGTTTCCTTGAATGCTATCTGAGCTAGGCCAAAAATTATGCTGCCACCCAGATTGCAAAACAGATTGCAAAACAGGGTCGGTGTGAGTGTTAAAATTTGATTTGTCCATGTTGCGTTTTTAGCCTTGCCTAACCACGCTAGTGTGGTATAGTTTATTTTTGGGAGACATGTGGGAACTGGGTGATAGGGAATTCATGGATTCCCTCAGATTCTGCAGCCTTCCCTTACAGGAATGTGAGGAAAATGTTTGTTTTTAGCCAATCTCTAAGACTTGCAAGGGCTTCTGGGTAACAAAACCTTGTGAGAAATACACAAGTCAAACTGCGCTGGGCACCTTCTGCTGTTTAGTCTTGGTAGATTTCCATGGGTGGTGGCTAAGCCAAAATTCCATATCCACAGCTACCCAGATTGTAAAGTGATGATTTTGATGGGTGAAATATCATGCCTCCAGGTCAGGTTTTGTTGCATTTTGGGTCATAGGTGCTAGGTCCAACAACACAAATGCCCTCTGAATCTCATGATAGAATGGCTAAACACTATTTTCAGCTCTGCAAAAATAAACACTGTTCTTAAACTCAAGCTCTTGTATAAATTTCATGAATGCATAGGTTTCCCTCATACCCACTTTTAACTCTTTATATTTAACCAAATGAATTACCTCGGGCAGGAACACAAAAAAATAATAATTGTGAGGTGCAACCCAATTGTTGGCTCTGGGTATCATGTGGTATTAGAGAACATACAAACCTTATATAACCTTGCGATCAGAATGGTCTGTCGGACATAAATGTATATTGCTTTAGTAAATCGGCCATTGTGACAAGAAATTACAGATAAAAATGTTACCACAAATGTTTTTGTTTTACCCATTTTTTTTAAACATTTAATTTCTGTGGGAAAACCTTGAGGGACCTTAACTAATGACTCCTTGCAAAATTCTGAATGCTGTCCACTTTTCAGAAATGTATAACTGCAAGTAGGATGAAATCTCAAAAATAGGAAAAATTGACTCTTAGAAACTGCAAAAATAGTGATAAAAAATATTTTTCTGTACCATTCTGCTTGTTACTGAAAGCTGGGAAAATAATGATCCAAGCACAGTACATCTTTTCGATGCAATTTCTATGAAGAAATATGCTTCATTTCTATGAAGAAATATACTTTCTTGCATAGCATTTTTTCATTTGTCCCACAAAAATAACTAACAAAAGCTCAATTTTGACTACCTTCTCAGTTGACTCCAGTGGAATCTACAATTCCTGGATATCTTCAGAATCCCCAGAATTCTGGAAAAAAAGAAGTGGGAAAAGGGGAGCAGCCCTTTCAGTCGAGAGTGTAACACTGCACGGGCATACAGTGCACATCTGTGCAATAGGTACTACAAATGTGCAATTTATTCTCTGGGACACTTCTGTAAGCTGGCCCCTTGTCTCATATCGTTGTAAATGAAATGCTTTATCTGGAAAGAAAGCAAATTGTAGGATATTTCCCGAACTACTTAAAAGGGGCATGATTTTTTCGTAAAGTGTTTTTCTAGTCATAGTACAGATGCAAGTACGCATTTAGAGTTTGAAACTTAAATGAAAGAATCAAGTTTATTGCACACACTTCTCTGACACCTACCCCTAGGAAAACATGTGCTGTTGCCATTCTTTTACAAATATTGCAGTTCCAGACGAGTTTGTATTTCATATCTCTGTCAGTTGAGTGGGTAAATATGTTGCTGTTAGACATAGTGGATTGACAAATAATAAATGAGTACATGATCCAACGTACCCGACTAGCTTTCCCCAAAAACAGAGTTCACCAAGAAATACATTTGCAATATCAGCTAAAATAAACATGTTCACAATGCTTCGATAAACTGAGCATTAACAAGGCAGAGTAACGAACTGTTTATGATTTGTTCTTAATCTCCGTATAATGATCAGTTTACCAATAAATATAGCGCTCTAAATTCAAACATTATTGTCCTGGCTAATCACAATGGCGAGCTCTGGAATTTCCACTTTTCCTTATCTCTGTTAAGGTTTATTCTTCTTACGGCTCAATTTTACTATGTCAGTAGGTGGCAGCATTACTTTTTACATGAAGAAAAACAAAGAATTGACAGTTTCAAAAGCGATAGTCACTCTTGAATAATCCACCTATTTAGTTCTACAGTTGAAAGTCAAATTATACTGACATGATTGTGATGTGATCAAGGCGGCATGTTTAGACGATTTTGAATAATTTAAACATTAGTAGCTGTTAGACGTAATAATTGACACACAGATGACTATTGCAACTTTGTTTTAGGTTTGCTTAGGTAGAAACCCATTTCTGTCTGACAAAATGCGTCAAATCAACTGTGCTATTTACCAACGAGGTTTTTAGAGCACTATTTAAAGGTTTTTGTTTCCAAACAATATGTTAAATTGAATTCGCATACCATGAGGAAAAAATGCATTTCACTTATTTTTATCTGACTTCTATATGGTGACACCAAAAATATACATAAAGCACACAGCACACTGCACACACTAAAACATATCTTAGAATACAGTTGATGCTATTTTTATCTGACACAGTGGTTCTCTTATTATGGATTTCAGAAGCATGAAAGGCTACCTAGGCACTGTTGGTAAAATAAACCAACAACCTGCATGCATTTCCGCGATCTCTCTGCTCACTAAGCTATTTTGACAGAGCGTGCATGGCTAATGATTATTAAGAAGTAAACTTTCGCCGTTTATGAAAGTAGGTTTAGCCAGGTTTATTTCCAAAAATGATTAAAAACTTTTCTCTCACAATCAAATTATTTTCCCAGCTTCTCACTCTCTTTTCTGTATGTGATATTACCATTCGGCCTCGCAGACAATTCTTGGTCTTTGAGAGATGCTCCACAAAAGAATATACCAAAGACAGATGAGGGAGTGGAAGCTGGGACACTGCGTGAGCTCATGAATATCAATCCCGACTGACTGCACCTAAGAGCTGGGAGCAAATATCCCTGTACAGGAAAAGGCCTGGGGAATGGAATCTGCACAGTGGTACCCTTAAGCCCAGCCACAACTGCAACCTCAGCCTTACACTATATAGTGTCACGCCAATAGCGCCAGCTTCATTGGTATCGCCTAATAACGTGATCCTGCGTTCTCACCCAGAGTTGTTAGAAATGTGGGAAAAGCGGCCAATAACACCAGCTAATCCATTCAAGAGAGCCAAGGAAGAGGTTCTGAGTGGTGTGTTGGGATTAGGATCGTCACCTCAACAAAGTAGTTTTGACTTGCTAATTAACTAATTAGTAGTGTCGATGTGCAAGATCTGAGTCATTGTAAGACCTTGTGAGTCTTCCTAAGACTTAGGGCCTGATTTAGATATTGGAGGACGAGTTACTCGGTCACAACGTGGAGGGATATCCCGTCTGCCAAAATCTCAATCCTATAGGGTACAATGGGATTTAGATTTCAGCGGAAGATATAGCCCTCATCGTTGTGACAGAGTAACTTGTTCACCAATATCTAAATTAGGCCCTTAGTATGAGGCTAACAAACACACTATGTGAGACAATGATTCCAGGTTAAAACCTCATGTTTTTTTTTCAAAATTGTAGTTGTTACAGAAAGCAAAAAGTATTGAGTTAGTCAATTAGGAATCAACCTAAATGAAATAGTCAAGGTAACATTAAGCAAAGGATTAATGTAAAGTAAGCTTCTGAAGGAAATCCAAGAAAAGTTCTTGGGGGCAAATGTATCATTTCTGATGCAATACTTTAGTGCGTAGCGTTGCATCAGAATGAATTATGAAGTGTTGTGGCAGATTCCTGCGCCATACATATGCCATATGTATCATACGGTGAACCATGGCACAGGGCTCCGAGATGTGTCACGCATAATGACTCAAAGTAGTTGATTTTTGGGCAAAGTGCTGCAACGCAACTACTAACTACATGAATCGAAGTCAAACTGCACATCGGAAAACACCTTTACGTGCCACAAATCAGCATTGCATCACGCAGGAGTGCATTATGTCATTGAACACTTGAAAACAGTAAACAGAGCAATGCAATTCTCAGTACCACCCTCCCAATATCTACAACCATGAAAGGAGTGTTAGTAACCCAGAACAGCAACCCTAACCCTGAAGCACTGCCTACAACCCAGGGGAAAAGGAAGAGGAAGTCAAATTTATCAGAAGAGGAAAGCCAAATACTGATCAATGAGGTAGCCAAAAATGAACATCTTTTATTTGTCACCTCCAAATTGCCATTAGCAAAGAAGGATGCTATTTGGCAACCTATAGTGGACAAGATCAACTGCATTGCACAAACAAGAAGAACTGTAGTGGAGTGTAAGAAGAGATGGCATTGACTACAAACATAGGACAAAAGAAAAACTGTCCAGGAACCTAAAGGAAGCCATACGTACTGGAGGAAGCCCTGATGTCCAGGAGGATTTTGACCCACTGAAGAAGCAGGTGGCATTCATTATTCCAACAGAGCTGGTAGCCGGAGTTGAAGGTAAGGACAGTGCTGACATAGAAGACCAGCAAGGAGTACAGGGTGAGTGAAATCAATGCCTTTAATGAAGTGTACAAGGACAGTGTAATCAATTGTCAAATAAGGGACAGATAAATGGAATTTCCATCTGATTGCTAAGGCAACAACTTTAGAAGCACATTTACCAGTTTTTAGCATTACCCTTGTGCCATGCAAGGGGATGCAAGGGTAATGCAAAACATAAATCTGTTTTATCAAGCCAGATAGGGCCAACTTGCTGGGCCTTGAGTGGCTTGATAAACCTAGAGTAACAAAAGGTGACCCAAATCGCTCCCCTGTGTTTCTGTGCGTCAGGGAGGGGTGCCGTGCATGGAGCATGGGTATTCGCAAGCATCCACCTATGGATTATGACACATTCCCAGATTTTCCCACATTGGTAGACCTGTAAATGCACCAGAATTGTATACCTCCCCACCAGAGGTGCAAGGAGGAGAAATATTATTATTTCGCCTTGTTGATTTCTCCTTTGAAGTGTGCTAGATTCAGCAGCACATTAGAAAAAGAAAATGCTTCTGAGGATTGTTTTTTTACAGGAAAGTGCCCTTTCATGCAACACAAGTACCCTTGCAACGTGACACAAAACCAAGGGTCTCTCCATTGCTGCTAGACAGCCAACAGTACAGTAGCACTAGGAAACAGTAGGAATGCCCCGGATAGTGTGAAATATGGCACAACCATGCCCTTTCCTTTTCACCCAGCTCAGCAAAGTGGCTTGCGTAGTGTTGCATGCATGTTTGATAAATATGACCCCTCTGATGAAAATATTCTCAAATGGCATGCAAGACAGTGCTGCAAGGCAACTTGGTGTGTTGTGTTGCATGAAATAAAGAGGGCAGGATTGTGGGATCTTTGACAATATATGGTGCATTACAGCTCCCTGCTTGTGCTGATGCAGAAACTGATGCCTAGCCTAAATGCAGACACCTTTGCACTATGGTGCAAGGGTGCCAATGTTGGAGGCAGGGATATTTTGGTTGAGGAAGGGAGGCCTTCATGCACAAAATAATTCCTCAGAGGCAGTTTCTTCTTACTACTCATTTTGCACAATGCAGCACACTTCGACCGATGAGAGAATGAGGAGAAAGAAAGATAGTTCTCCTTGTTGTGCCTTTGGTGGGGAGGTGTACAATTCTGACGCACACCCAGGTTTACCAGTGCTGGTAAATCTGGGAATGTGTCACAATGAATGTAGGGGTGTGTGGAAACACCCATGGAACACCTCCCTGCCGCAGAGTAATGCAAGGCAGATAATAGTCCTGCCTTGTGTTACTCTGGATGTATCATGCCATGCAGGCCAATACCAGGTGGTCTCGCGATGCATGGTAATTATCATATCATGTAGATGTGGCATTGGTCTTGCACCCCCTTTGATGGTGCAAGGTTCACGCAGACCCATAATAAATATGGCCCATATGCAATACTGGAAACTGCTAGTAACATACAAATATGTCTTCAACAATTGAATACAGTAATAAAAAATGTACACCAACAGCATAATGCACTGTAATGAGCTCAATACATTTTAGGAGGTCAACTTTAAAAATAGAATGTTGACATATGCAAGTAACAATGTTTAGAAAATAAAATCCATGTGTCTACATGGTAGTATCTCACTGCTCCCACAAAAGTTTGTCATAAATACACGACCAAAGGTGGTTAAACCCATAGTAGCCATATTCTAAGGGCCATACTTATCATGGGTTTACATTGCCCTTATGCCACACAAGAGGACACAAGAGCAACACAAAACCTTGAATGATAAATACCAAGCCATTGAAGGCCATCTTGCATGGCCCTGCATGTCTTGGTTAATGTGGAGTAACGCTAGGCAGGTCAAAATTGCTACCTTGTGTTAATCTGTCCCAAAGAGGTGTTACATGCATTGACCATAGTTGTACCCACATATCCACACATTAATTGTGGTGCATTCCCAGATTTATTATTAGTGGTAGAACAGGGAATATGTACAAATCCTACACATCCCCAGGGGAGGGCTGATGAGGAGATACATGTTGAAATCTTGTTGTGTCCTCTTTCAAAGTGTGCTGCATTATGCAGCACACATAGAAAGAGGACATTGACTCTGAAGATTGTTATTGTGTAGGAAGGTGTTATTCTCTGCACAAAAAAATTCAGCAACAATGCAGGTCCCCTTGGGACATGGAGCAAGGGTTTCTTCATTAGAGCTAGGCAATAGTTTGTGAGCCAGTGCAAGCAGAGGGCAAGAATGCACAATATCATGACAATTACAGCTCATTCCTGCCCTCTCCCTTTCATGCAGTGCTCCACAGCAAGGTGACTTGCTGTATTGTGTTGTGTGTAAATTAGAGAAGTATGCCCTATATTAGTGTTAGAAGCATGGATATGTGTGCATTCATATCTGCAATTTGAGGATTACATACAGTTGTCAAGAGAAGACTGACATTTCAACATTTCTGTACAATATCCCCAAGCCTCTATGACCATCATGTACTCTCCTAGCTTGATAATAAGAAACTAAAACTAAAATAAACAATTACTTTGTGAACTCTTTAACATTTATTTAAAGATAATATGTATAATAGAACAACACTAGCTAAGCTACACTGCCCATTACTAAAACTATTCTATCTTACCTTATCTAGCACATAACCTATCTTAAACATCATTAACACATGACAAGATAAACAGTAACCCCCAACCTCCCTTAAGACACATATGTCAATACAATACAAGCTGAATCTATATCTTAAACATATACTACCTTCACATATAAAGCCATCCTTGTCCAACTTAAGTAACATGACTATGAGCACCTCCCTCATGAATTCGGGTAACAGTACTCCCTCGTAAGCTTCATTGTATACTTCCAATAGGTGGTCTGCAAAAATGCTTGCCCTGTGTCGGCACAGCTCAGCCGGCAGGTCAACCCCCTCAGGGCCTCGGCCGTCTTCAATGTCCAGATCAACATCACTATTTCCTCCCTGGTGATGGGTACATCTTAACTACCCCTGCCTTCTTGCAAAAGGGAGGCCACTTGTATGCCGGCGAGGTATGTTTCTCAAGTCGTTGGCAGGGATGCAACAGGTGCTACATATACCCTCTGTAGATGCACTACAAAGACCTCAGTAATACCCTGCTGTGTATGAATCAACTTCTCCTGCATGTTTTACACCCCCACCACCAGTGTACTCTGGGTCTTGCTGCAGAGGAGTGTGGGAAGCATCATACTAGCCTTATCCTCCTCTACATGGAGTCACTGCCTATAACCGGTGTGGAAAAATGTATCCAAGTAATCCCATGTCTCTAACAAGTTCTGCCTATACTCCTTTCATTCTGTCAGCGGCAGCAACAGCTGCTTTGCAACTATGCACTACTTGAGGGCACTTAAATTCTTCTCTTGGACAACAAGCATCTGAGACAGCTGCTGTTTCACTCCATACATCACCTTCATACACTCCCCCTGCAGTACCACCTTTGTAGCATCCCTCTCCATGGCCTTTGCATTTGTACTCTTCCAGTTCTCCTCAAAGTAGTGATTCAGCACTTCAGCCACAGCGTACGCAAAGACCAGATCTGTCAATGCATCTACCCTCAATCTCAATAATGGAATCCTGGTGGCTTTTCTGCCCACCCTATCTGAGATCAGCAGGGGGGAATGATCGGATAGATACCTTTCCAAATAGAAAATGCTGACCACCTCCTGGACCATGTTACCAGACGCCAGGCAATAGTCGAAGTGGCTATGGGTCGCCGTTGCTGATGTAAAACATGAATAGATGCAGCTCTGAGGGTGGCATACCCGCCATACATCTTGTATCCCAAGGCCTCCCATGGGTTCTTGGAGGGCACATTTGGGGCATAAATGTTCACTAAGCAGATGTTACTAGCATCCAGGGTGCCCAACAGTATCACGTATCTCCCTTCAATGTCTATACTCACACATTTTGCAACTAAAGGAGTCCCAGGCACCACCTAGATTAACGCCCCTCTAGCATAGTTGAAGAGGAGGTCGCATAGACCTGTCCCCTCCACCTACGTCTCAGCTGTCCTTCCAGTCCCCCCAGGGATACATTTCCTGTAAAAAAGCCTCTGAAATTCTGAAGTGCCTAAGATAGGAATATACTCTGTTTTTCTTGGTAGGTTGGCCCAATCCACAAATGTTCCAGGTTAGGAACTTCCAAACAGTGTCCATTCCACTGACTGAGGCCTTTCTCTCAAATTCCACATTGGTCTGCAAGCTTTCCGCACTCCCACAACCACTGTCAAGTGATGCACTGCTTTTCATGACGTTGCATTCAAGAGCAATCCCAAACCATCAACTCTCACATCAATTGTCAATGCAAACCCCCAAATAAACCCCCCGCCCACAGGCAGTGAGCCCAAACAACTCCTGCCATAAAGTACCAGACTAACACTCAGCACCCACAGCCCCATCCTTCTCTTAGAGGGCGAAGCCTCAACCTTCCCAACTGCATGAAGCTGAGGGCCTAGCATCCCACCGGGGCAGCACGGCCTTAGACAATCAAACCACCCCTATGGGACCATAGCCCTTCATGGCCACCTGCCCGCACATATCGTAAGGACCATGTAGGAAAGTAGCCTCTTTCTAGCATGGTTACACCCACTTTTAGCCTGTTCGTGAGTGTGTGTCAGTGTGTTTTTACTGTGTCACTGGGATCCTGCTAACCAGGACCCCAGTGCTCATAGATAAAAACCTATATGTCAGCGTGTTTTGCCTGTCTCACTGAGATCCTGCTAGCCAGGACCCCAGTGCTCCTAGTTTATGGCCTCATGTGTATGCCTTTGTAGTGCCTAACTGTGTCACTGAGGCTCTGCTAACCAGAACCTCAGTGCTTATGCTCTCTCTACTTTTAAATTTGTCACTGTAGGCCAGTGACTTCATTTACCAATTTAAATTGGCATACTGGAGCCCTCTTATAAGTCCCTAGTATATGGTACCCAGGTATCCCGGGCATTGGGGTTCCAGGGGATCCATATGGGCTGCAGCATTTTTTTTGCCACCCATAAGGAGCTCAGACAAACCCTTACACAGGACTGCCATTGTAGCATACGTGAAATAGTAAAAAATACACTATTTCACAGCCACATTCACTGCACTTAAGTAACCTATAAGTCACCTATATGTCTAACCTTCACTTGCTGAAGGTTAGGTGCAAAGTTTCTAAGTGTGAGGGCACTCTTGCACTAGCAAAGGAGCCCCCACATAGTTCAGGGCTATTTCCCCAGACTCTGTGAGTGCGGGGATGCCATTACACGCGTGCACTACATATAGGTCAATACCTTTATGTAGCTTCACAATGGTAACTCCGAATATGGCCATGTAACATGTCTAAGATAATGGAATTGACCCATCATTCCAAATCTGGTATTGGGGAGCCAATTCCATGCATCCTGGGTGCTCCACCATGGACCCCCAGTACTGCCAAACTAGCTCTCTGAGGCTTGCACTGCAGCTACAGCTGCTGCCACCTCACAGACAGGGTTCTGCTGTCCTGGGGTCTGGGCATCCCAGTCCCAGGAAGGCAGAACAAAGCATTTCCTCTGAGAGCAGGGTGTTACACCCTCTCCCTTTGGAAGTGGGTGTTACAGGCTGGGGAGGGCTAGCCTCCCCCAGCCTCTGGAAATGCTTTGAAGGGCACAGATGGTGCCCTCCTTGCATAAACCAGTCTACACCGGTTCATGGACCCCTTCTATCCTGCTCTGACGGGAAACTGGACAAAGGAAAGGGGAGTGACCACTCCCCTGTCCATCACCACCCCATGGGTGGTGCCCAGAGCTCCTCCAGTGTGTCCCAGACTTCAGCCATCTTGCTTTGCAAGGTGTGGGGGCACTCTGGAAGGCTCTGAGTGGCCAGTGCCAGCAGGTGACGTCAGAGACCCCTCCTGATAGGTCAATACCTGATAAGGTAGCCAATCCCCCTCTCAGTGCTATTTAGGGTCTCTCCTGTGGGTTCTCTTCAGATTCTGCTTGCAAAGTTTCCTTCAGGAATCCTCTGCAACAACTTCAGACTCTTCTGACCTCGAATCAACTGCAGCCTGCTCCAAGAAATGCTGTGACTGCAACAAAGTGTCTACAAGAGACACATTTCTTCAGCAACCTCAGCTCCAAGTCAGCAACTGCAACAGTTTCCACGGTGTGCACGATCTGGGGACTCCCTGTCTTCATCTTGCACCAGAAGGATCCAAGAAATCTCCCGTGGAGTGACGGAGTCTCTCCCCTGCTCCAAGCAGGCACCTTCCAAGACGACGACCGGTACCCTGGGACTCCTTTCACAGCGACGAGCGTGTTCCTAAGGACACAGAGGGTGGACATCATCGACATAGACTGTGCTGAGGTCCTGCGACGCAATTTGGAGGAGGTAAGACCTTGCCTTCCCCGAGAGTGATGGTACCCCTGTGTACTGTGACTTCTTCACCTCCTGAGGCCTCTGTGCAAAATTCCTTGGTGCACAGCCTGGCCCAGCTCAACAGCACTCCATCCTGCGACGCTCAACTCAATGGGTTGTTCTCCGGCGGCGTGGGACCTTCTTTTGCTGTGCTGCATCAACTGCATTTTGCACCTCCTTTTAACCCGGGTCCCACGGCTCCTGGGGGTGATGGCTGGCATCCTGAGGGCTCTCTAAAGTGCTGAGAGCCCCTTCTTTCTCCTCACACAGAGTTGACGTCCATCCAGCGCCATTTTGATGCAAAATGCACTTTTGTCATAGCCAAGGCTTGTTGGCGACTTCCAACACGAAATCTCAGCTGCAACAATCTTCACATCGTGGGACATCGTTTGCATCCTGCAGGAACCCGCTGGCCTCTTCCTAGGGTGCATTTCTGCAGTCTTTGACTAACCGGGGACTCTTCTTTTGCACCCTCTTCTGGGTTGGCAGGGGCTCCTGTCCTTCCTGGAACTTCTTTCGACTTCTGGACTTGGTCCCCTTCCTATGCAGGTCTTCAGGTCCAATAATCCAGCAGTTGTTCTTTGCAGACTTGGTTGGCTGCTGAAAAATCCCCAAAACGATGTGTAGTGTGTCCTAAGGAAATTTGCAGTACTTTACTCCTGCTTTTCTGGGCTCTGAAGGGAGGTAATTTACTTACCCTTACTGTATTTTTGCTCTCCCAGCGATTCTGCACACACTACACTTGTCTAGGGGGGAATACGTGATTCACATTCCACTTTCTTAGTATATGGTTTGTGTTGCCCCTAGACCTATTTTTTAGTATTGCATTCTATAGGATTTCATACTGTTTGCATTGTTCTATGACTATTTACTTGTCTAATTTTGGTGTCTAGTGTATATATTGTGTATAATACTAACCTCCAGAAGGAGTATTGTTTCTAAGATATTTTTGTTATTGTGTATCCCAAATAAATACCTTTACTTTTTGTAACACTGAGTATTGTCTTTACTTTGTATAAGTACTGTGTAACTATAAGTGGTATTGCAGAGCTTTGCATGTCTCCTAGTTCAGCCTAAGCTGCTCTGCTATAGTTACCTCTATCAGCCTAAGCTGCTAGAACACTACATTTCATTAATAAGGGATAACTGGACCTGATATAAGGTGTAATACCCAATGTACCCACTACAAACCAGGCCAGCCTCCTACAGACCACAAACGTGAGTAACGAAGAAAAGAAATAACACAGTTACACATTGATTGCAGTAAATGTCACAGGGACTCTACCCAGTTCAGCACATATTAGTCCAAATTGTCAAAACTGAAAATTAAGTTTCTTGTTAGTTTACACATGAAACCAGCAAGCCAGCGGCTTTCTGTGTTTCAGACCATCCGTGGATCACCTTATACCATTTTCTTCTCTGGGTCCATGCCACCCAGTGCCAACTATGCCCTTCCAAGTTGGCTCTGCAGGCAACAGGGACAATTAACTGTACCTTTCACTTATGTCACCCCAGGTCAGTGCTATCACTCACCCCGATCAAGACTATGCTCCAAGAATGAGTCTCTAGTGTCAGGCACACAGTTGGAGTCCTCCAATGTTCCATCTGGGTGAACTAGGTTCCTCCCCACCCATCACATCCCAGCAC
Organism: Pleurodeles waltl; assembly: GCF_031143425.1. Lineage (NCBI taxonomy): Eukaryota > Metazoa > Chordata > Amphibia > Caudata > Salamandridae > Pleurodeles > Pleurodeles waltl. The sequence goes on along the minus strand of NC_090439.1, from coordinate 822,382,081 downwards.
GTTGCATCCGTGGCTCTTCTCCAAAGATGTCCAACCAATTGCTTGCCTCTCTTGGTGAGGTAAAGAAGTATGCTTAGTATTGTGTCCTGGGAACATGGGGCTATATTTAAAGTTTAAATCATGCAGTCTCTTTTTCACCAGCAGATAATCTCTATGGAGTTCTTGCGCTTTGTGGGTATATTTAAAAAAAGTGATGTTCCTACCCTCATACTGTGGTGACCCATGGACCTGAACATGTTGTAGGAGTGCTTCCCAATCCCTGAAATGAAAGAAGCAGGCAATGATGGCATGACAGGGCTGCCCCGGTCTGGGCACCAAGGACACCGCCTGATGAGCCCACTCAGTGGTGAAGAACTTCGAGAGCTTAGGCTTCAGAGCGTTCACAATCAAATCTTTCAGGAACAACTCGTCTGATTGTCCCTCTTCTCATTCAGGGAAATCCACAAAACTCAGGTTTTCTACATGGTTGTCCCTCCAAGTCCTCGATCAGTTTTTCCAGCTGCACTGATAGGGACTAAAGCACAGGGACAGTCTTTTTCAGGCTGCACACCTCCTGTTGAAGCTCTTTAAAATTACCTTCAGCATCCGTGATCCTCTCTGATATTTTCTGTATGCCAGCATGGATGAGGTTTACCTTGAAGGTGGCAGTGTCAATCTTACCCAACATGGCCTCACTTGTCCCTTGTATTTCCTCTATGAAGTCTGCCACCATCGGGGCCCCACCTCCTGAGACCGGGCCTGTTTGGCCTGTTCCCAGTGGTCCCATTTGTCGACACGGGGAACATATAGTTGTCAATCTTATTGGACTGGACAGTCTTGGCCTGCTTATCCTTACCCATATCCAAGATCAGGCTGCCACACAAGGGCTGTCCCCAGTACCTCACCTCTCCGGCTCAACAGCAAGCAATGCATCATATGCCTCACTCAATGCCTGAGAACCAAGTATCATAGATCAGTTCCTGACAGCACCTTTTGCCCTCAATGCCCAAGGTTCCCATGGCTTAGATTGCTGTCCCATGGCCCAATGGAAGGCGTGCCTCATAACACGACAAGCCTCTTTGAGTGTCTGGTAATGAGCAGGCCCCACTCTCTGGGGCATACAGCCAGCAGATGCCAACACTCCTTCCCTCCTGCCTGCTCAAACACCAGTCTGTAATTGTATACCCTCTCACCTGCCACCAACTGGGGCATCTTCCGAATTAACCCAGTCCTGGGCTCAGAGATACCCTTCACTTTCATGATCCTTCCAGGCCCTCTACCTCATCTACTGGCCCTATGAACCAGGAGTGCTCTGGCGTTCACTCACTTCAGGACCCTCCCCGAGCCCTGTGGCCATAATCTCCAGGTGGGGCTGTCTCTCGCTCACCACAGCCCTGTGTCTGGGTTGCTGCTCTGATATTGGTGAAAGCACGAATGCACAGCAGGGTCCAGCTGTCCCTCTCAGCTGCTCCTGTGCCCGTAAATTGTATGTGGCCCAGCAGAATGCACTTCCACACCTCTGGGGGGACTCTGGACACAGACCTCCTTCAGCGGCAGGCTCTGGCTGCAGCGCTCCTCATACTGGGAAGGCTACAGCACTTGCGGCCCCACTTTATAGAGCTCACCATCTCTGTTTCTCCACATCCTGAGATCCGGCCCAGGCTGCCGTCAGCTCGCCATTCACAGTCAGGCTCTGGATGGATTGTCAGACAAGACCATCAGGCTGCTGCTGTCTCCTGTGGCATCCTCTCTTGTCTGCGTCCCACTTTCATTGCTATGTGCCTCACATAGTGGTCAAGGACTGCTGCACTCCCAGCACTGCTCCGATACTCAAGCCACCTTCACGGCTGATGTCTGCAAGCTCTTGTCTACTGGGGTCTCTGTGCCGCTACCACCTCCCCAGCTATCGTTTGGGCCCCAGGATGTTGCAGGATTCAGATGGCGCCTGCAGGAGCCGGCAGGAACGTGGCTAGTCATCTATCTTGTGTGGCCACACCCCCTCACTTGTCCTTTCTTGCCATATATTTCAGTTATCCCCAGATGAGGCGGTACAGTTCATGTCTTTTTTTTTTACAGATTTGCTGCCTATCCAGCTATGCGTTTGATGGTCCTGCGTTGGTGTGTGTGCTGGTCTGGGCCTGAGTGCTTTTATGAGGGATTGTTGTTACTGGTGTAGTGAGTTTTGGCTGGAACATTGTAGAGGCAGCCCATGTCCCTGCTGCCTTTTCACAATCATCGATCCTCCCCATTTTGCGAAACTCATGTGTGATTCTTTTAATACAAACACATCTTGCCCTTCTACTAGCAAAGGTCTTGGCCACACATGCAGATATGTGAGCTAGAGAGGAAAATAAACATCATATTAGGCAACGTTTTGTATGGGCATCTCTTATTTATCTCAGATTGTTACGAAAGAAGAAAAAGGGGCAGTACATATATACACCAATTCCTTGTATAGATATATGTTCAATATACCTTCATAACAATGAAATTCCCTATTATATTATGTCAGTCCTACAAGCTGATTTTCTTCATGCACGATAAATACATAAATGTTTCACAGGTATCTATCTATCTATCTATCTATCTATCTATCTATCTATCTATCTATCTATCTATCTATCTATCTATATACACACATATATATATATATATATATATATTTATATGTATATAGATATATATATATAATATGTCCAGCCTTTACTGTAACACATGATACAGATCCTTTTACCAGTCATCTTTGTGACAACATCATATGGGTCATACTTGCTAATAAGCATACTAGTTGCCTATATGAAGTTGATTATCACCGTCAATATTATTCACATACTTTTAGTGGGCTCATCTTATACTGCCATCATCTTTATGTACAGCTGTACTATTGTAGGTTTAAGGAGGCTACAGGCTTACCTCATTCTCTATATGGCTTGTTGTTGCTATAATCATTACTATAGGAGTATTGCTATTATGTGCACATACATATGTGAATAGATGGCACAATGGCAATTACAAAGATAGGTGGAACTATATTCTGCCTGGATGTACATTGTGACATATGCCAATGTATCGTCTGTATTGGCACATACATTTCAGAGTAGCATTACTTTTGAAAAGAATCACAGACAGCTAGGTTCACCCATGTCATAACTATCCCAGGCACAGTGAGACCAGTAAACTACTTTATCTGGCTTACATTCCCTTGTTATTACCTAGCCACACATGGCCATGCATATTAGAGCAATTATTGTATGTTGAATCAGAGAAAAAGTTAATATGTTTCTCATAGTCTCTGAGAGACATATTTAACATGGTTTGGTGCTGCCTTGCCACACTCAAGGGGCCACAAGGGTGGGGGCAATGGCAATACCAAACCTACAATTACATTTACCTATCTTGCATGGCCTTGCAAAATGTGGAGCACCCTGAGGCTGCTCAAGTTCCTCCTTTGTGTTATTCAGCTCCAGGGAAGCCTTATATTGGTGAAGCATGGGTGTTCCAATGCATACACCCATGGCATTTGGCACATTACCAGATTGTCCATTAGTGTTATTCCTGGGAATGTGGCAAAACTGCTACACCTCCCCAGGCGAGGTGCAACAAGGAGAATTATCATTATTTCTCCTCTTTTTTCTCTTTCTACACATAGGAGGAGTAAAATGCCACTGAGGAAACTCTTCTTTGCAGGAAGATTGATACAATGGTGGCTGCTATTGCGCTAGGCAGCTAAAAGAGTGACAGCACTAATTAAGCATAGAAAAGCACCATATAATGATCAATACAGGGAATTATTGCCCTTTCCCTTTCAAGGGCTCAGCCCAGCAAGGTGGCTTTCTGTGTTGTGCTACGTGAAAGAATAAGAAATCTGCCTCAGTTAAGAAAGCTGTAATGAAGCTGACATTGAATTGTCAAATAATGCCAAGTAGTGTGCTTATGTTCCGCTGACCAAACTTAGTTTAAAGCATTCGTATCCATGCGGTGAGGCCAGCTGAAGCTGCATAGGTTCCTCCTAAGAGAAATTTGCACTCTGTGCTCTATCAAATACATACATATCTGAGATTTGAAGACTACCATCCATGGGACATCTGTTAGGCCACACTAGCCATAAGGACATGTATTCTCACAATGCGTTTAAGAATGACTGAGAGCTACTGTTTGAGTAATCTTTGTTTCAAATCCTTAGCTGCCCAATGGAGCCACTGTCACTCCTTTCTATATAGGACTGCCATGAACACCTCTGATGCTGGGTCAGACACCCCTGCCACAAGATATCAATACTTATACCACAGGTTATTAGTAATAGTGAGGGAATAGCTGGATGAGAGACAAATGTCTCATACCACTGCACCACATGGTGAGAGGTTAATCTTTTTGTTAGGTTGTAATAAAGATACACCTAAGGGTGCAATGCTACTAACACATTTCCTGCATCAATCTGTTGTGCAATGATTGCAATGTGATAGCAAAACTGGTGACACTGTTCTTAATGTCTATGTAAAGTGTAGTTTGGTATGACACGCAGATGCTGTTAGATATATACTCAAAAAACAGTGGCTCTTCGCTGCAATACATATGAATGTTTAATATAGAACAACACAACGGCCTATATTAACTGTGCAGAAGAATGTACAGGTGGAAGGACAACCATGCATATACATACCGAGAATAAATGGTCACAATAGTAACGTTTATAACAAATGTATTTGTGCACAGTGCATATCACAGTCATACACCATCTCAAAAGAGTGTCTGTACATATGAGACACCCGTAACCAAGAGTATTGTGTCCCAACCAAACAGAACATGCAACATATAATAAAATGCATACAATCTATATACTAAGATAGGATTCCAAATAACAGCCATATACGACTCCAATTCAGTAATGTCAATTTTTAATCCATATCCACTGTGGCAATTTCATGTGAGTTTATTAAGGCATAGTCAACGACATTTCGACCCTTTTAGTAATAGGGCAATATTTTCATATTGCATCACACATAGCTATGATTAAAAAAAAACTGCTTACCCCTTTGATGAACCAAAACAGTGGTCAGTAGATAACCAGCTAAAAGGCTTCAATACACAAATTGCCTAAATGGCACAAGAAGAGAAATAAATGGGAGGAACACAAGAAATGAAAAATTGGGAAATGAAGAAGGAGAGAGGATATTAACTGACCTGTTTGGGTATGGTTACTTTTGTGTTAAGCACGGCTAAGTTCGTCCAATAAAAAGATCCACGCTGTCTCAATATCTAAAGATGTACTTCATCCCATACGTGATACACAAACAATGCCCGGTCATGTAATAATGTGGTTGTACCAGTGGATACGGACTCACCACTCAAAGGGACGGTTGTCACAACACCGGAGGGTTTTAATGTCGGTGGGTGGCTCAAGCGTGGCTTGGACTGTTGGCATACCATACAACGTCTATCCAGCGGCTGTCCTATGCTGTTCTGTGTCCTAGGGGGCAGAGATACGGATAGTGGCCAGTTGCTAGGGTGTACAGGAGAGACTAGAGCACGCTGTCCTGGGTTAAGAAAGAAATATAAAACCATCCGGCAAGTAGTATATGAGAACGACTAGCACGCCCCACTCTGGGTTAAGAAAACCGAGCACCCATATTACCATACAGAGTACATTGTTAATACTATTATGAGTCAGGCACACATTTGTTACAGAGCTACAACTATATTGTCATGACATTGACTTTTAGTATTGGAATCATTGAAGGACTCAATTTCCCCTCTAGAGAAAGGTAAATGTCCTCCTGAAATCAGTTAAACAGCATTAAACATGGAGCATAGACACACTGTTCAGCTTCCATACTAAGCACTTGGATATTGCAATGTAATGGCACATTTCGACACCCTTAGATACATATTTTTACGTTTTGGCATAAAGACACATAGCTACTCACCTTGCAGGGCTAAGCTGTGTGAAAGGGAAAGGACAAAACTGTGTAACATCATATGGCACATTCCTGCTCTCTGCCTGTGCTGTTGTACAAACTGCTGCCATCACCAACACAGACGCTCATGCTCCATGGTGCAGTGGTGACTGTGTTGTAGACATGATAGTTTCTTATGCAGGAAGGAGCATCTTCCCATGCAAAAACTATCCTCAGACGCATTTTGCTCTTCCTAATTGTGCTGCTGAATGCCATCCACTTAGTAAGAGGAACCAATGAGAAGCTATAAAGGTATTTCTCCTTGTGCTACTGTTGGGGAGGCATATGAATCCAATGCATTCCCAGGTCTACCAGTGTACATAGATCTGGAATATGTCAGAGTCCATGGGTAGATGCATGGGAACAGCCACACTCCACCCATTGCACACATACCTGCAGCAGAGTTATGCGAGGGAGCCATTTGTGCTCACTTGTGTTACTCTAGATGTACTAATCCATGCAGGGCCACACAGGTGGCCTTGTGAAAATCTTATTTAGGGTTTGCCTCACTCTTGAATTGCGTTGCATGGTAGAAAGGTGAGGCTAAACCTTGCAAATATTACAACCAACTATTGCTCCTTATGCACACATATGTAACATACATATGAATATATACTCCATTTTGGATGTACATTGAGTAGCAGATTTAGTTACTTTGTGTCATGCTCCAGTGCCACGCAAGTACACACAGTGAAATATATTGGACAGATATATTTGCCTTGCCACACAAACATTCCTTGTGCAGGGCGGCTAATTAAATGTAGTGACATTCTTGCCTTGGTGTCACTCTGTCTTGCCTTGTGTTTCACAAGACATCCACACATTGCTGCATTTAGCAATAATAAATCGAAAAATAAATAACATGACTACAAGCTGATAGTAAATGGGTACATACCTATAGGGTCAGCAACCTCCAACCCCAGTAGGTCAAGCACATCAGCCTCACAGGAAGCAACGTGCACCCATTGATGCTTCAATTGGTGGACAGTGTGCTCCTCCTCTGGCACCTCTGCCATATGTATCTGCACACCCTCCCATCTGGTGTTGTACTCCCTGGTAGGGCACCCTTTACTCACCCTCCCTCCAGCATCAGGCAGGTAGTGCATTATCAACCAGATAGAGACACCTACCTCCCCCCATTTAAATTTAGTCCTCTACACTTCCCAGACATGGCCCTATATGGCACAAACTCTATCCTAAATCACCGACCTATATCAGACCTCTTAAACCCCTACCAATAAGTAACAAGTTTACACCCTTATTTAGACAAGCACCTAACAATAATCACACACAAAGATGTATGGATTACAGCACTTAAGCACAAAAAAGACAAGGACTATTTTGAAAGCACACTAGGACACAGACTCCAAAGATACACCACAAAACCACTCCAACACATTCACAGTTCTCCCCCCACCACATACACCAGCCACAAACAGAAAGTGAAAGAAACATTTACATTTCATGGTATGCAGCCACACACATTGCATCATTTACAGGGAGTGACAGGCAGTTTGTTTTTTTGTTTAAATTTTTCTGATGCATTTCAATGCAAACGCACATTGTGCAATGCACTACTCTCTAACAATGCAAAGGCCCAAGATATACCTATGTTCCTATGTATCACAACGCAAAGGGCCATGCAATTCACAAGCATCCAATGCAGCGTCCTATATAGAGCAATGCAAAGGGTCATGCAGTATCCTATATAGAGCAACATAAAGAGCCATGCAATTCATATGTTTCCTTTGCACTGTCCTATATAGAGCAATGCAATGCAAAGGGCCTCATACTGTGCTATATAGAGCAGTATAAACGGCCACACATTTCATGTTTCCTATGCAGTGTCCTATGTAGAGCAACTCAAGGGCCCACACAAATCATTTATTTCCTATGTCTTGTTCTACATAGAGAACAAAAAAGGCCGTGCAATTCATATGTTTCCTATGCGGTGTCCTGTACAGAGCAAAGCAGGGGGAGCGCAAATCATATGTTTATGGTGTCCTATTAACCTATACATGGAAAAGGTAAAAAATATGTGATGGTTTCTTTCACCAATATAGTTAGACAATAACATAACGTTGCCAAACTGTATGCACATGTGTATCTATCATGCACAGGTACACATGTAGCTGACGATTACCTGCTTTACAAGCATTGTTAATGATCCAAATGCTATACTAATCATGTGAGTATATGTGGTATTTTGTATGCTCCAAACAGATAACAATTTTTAAGGGCTTTGGGACACTGGTGGTGATTGTGTGAGTTCATCTTTCACTACCCTTACACACTCATACATGATTGTCTTTGATGTCTATGTATTTCTCACTGAAAGGATGGCATCACCCTCAATCACACTGTTTGGGACAAGGTGACCTCACAACATTCACAAAGACCAGGCTTCATCTGTTGGGAACTCACAAATAAGTTCTTTGCCTTTCATGCAGAGGCCTAGTGTTACATGTAAATGCATATATGAAAAAGTACAACAGTTATATGTCTCAATAGATTTGTAAACTCATGCCTACGCCATGACACAATATAGACTTATGTGAAATTGCATGACACATCATATATTTTGAATGTGTGAAGGCTGTCACAATTGAGTTATATAGCTTAATCAATTTGACTTCTAACCTAATTTCGCTCACACATCAATATTTACCTATTGTTGTGAGTTGATATCATACTGATGATAATGTACTGATATGTTGATATATGTAAGTTCCAAAAATTTTGCATGCTGGCAGACCAAATGAGAGGTTGATTTGGGATTAGTATATAAGTTTTCAAACTTTGATGTCACTCATATTATATGCCATACCAGTACTTTAGGCAATGCATTTTAAGCTCATTATGGTTTGAAGCATATGATTGGCATTGATTATGAATTTCTTTGTATGCACAAAATGAAGTACAGATCATTTTTTACACATACATTTTTGCCTTTTGACAGCATCACTGTTAGACCTGACAGCATTAGGGTGGTCACCCCTAACTTTTTGCCTGCCTCCCTCCACTTTTTGAGATACTGTTTTTGCTGGTTTTTAGACTATGCACACTTTACCACTGCTAACCAGTGCTAAAGTGCAAATGCTCTCTCCCTTTAAGCATGGTAACATTGGATCACACCCAATTGGGCTATTTACTGTAATTATAAGTCCCTTACACTATATGTGCCCAGGGCCTGTAGATTAAAAGCTACTTGTGGGCCTGCAGCACTGAGTGTGCCACCCACTTCAGTAGCCCCTTAACCTTGTCTCAGGCCTGCCACTGCAAGGCCTGTGTGTGCAGTTTCACTGCCAATTCGACTTGGCATTTAAAAGTACTTGCCAAGCCTAAAACTCCCCTTTTTCTACATATAAGTCATCCCTAAGGTGTGTCCTAGGTAAGCCCTAGGGCAGGGTTCTGTGTAGGTAAAAGGCAGGACAAGTACTTGGGTACTTCGTTTTACACTACTGTGAGGCCTGCTCCCTTCATAGGCTAACATTGGGGCTGCCCTCATACATTGTTTGAGTGGTAGCTGCTGATCTGAAAGGAGTAGGAAGGTCATATTTAGTATGGCCAGAATGGTAATACAAAATCCTGCTGACTTGTGAAGTTGGATTTAATATTACTATTTTAGAAATGCCACTTTTAGAAAGTGAGCATTTCCCTGCACTTAAATCTTTCTATGCCTTACAATCCATGCCTGACTGGGTTTAGTTAACAGATCCTTGTGCATTCACTCAGCCACACCCCAAACACAGGATTCTCACCCTCACATGCATACATCTGTATTTTGAATGGGTCGTCCTGGGCAGGGAGGGTGGAGGGCCTGCTCTCACACAAAGGACTGACACACCCCCTACTGGGACCCTGGCAGACAGGATTGAACTGAAAGGGGACCTGGTGCACTTCTAAGCCACTCTTTGAAGTCTCCCCCACTTCAAAGGCACATTTGGGTATCAAAACAGGGCCTCTGCCCTACCACTCAGACACTTCCTGGAGAAGAAACCTGAACCAGAACCAGCACCCTGACAAGAAGAACTGCCTGGCTGCCTAAAGGACTCACCTGACTGCTTTCTGAAGAGGACTGCTGCCTTGCTGTTGCCCTGCTGTCTGCTGTTCTCTTGCTGTGCTTCAGAAGTGCTTTCCAAGGGCTTGGATAGAGCTTGCCTCCTGTTTCCCGAAGTCTCAGGACCAAAAAGACTTCTCTCCTGCAGTTGAAATGCCTGTGCTCCAAAAATTCGAGGCACCGCCTGCCAAGAATGATGCACAGCCTGCTCACGGTGAAAAATTTACCGCACGCCGAGACCCGAACGACGCAGCTCCGACTTCACAACAGAAGATCGACACAGCGACACGACTGAAACTTCAATGCACTGCCCTACTGGATCGACGCAAGCTGACTCAGAACACCGCTGCCCGACTTCCTGAGGGGAATCAACGCAGCTCCTGCCGTGCGGAAGAAAATTCCACTCATCACCTACCGGAATCAACGCAGCCCCTGTGACTTCGTTCCGCAAGCCCAGGATTCTATGCATCATCCACGGGGCATCTGAAAACCCCGCAACCCAAAGAGGATCCAAGTCCGCGCACCGGAAATCGATGCAACGTCTTCCCTGTGTGGAAAATAACGGTGCAAGTCCACGTGCGAAGGGGCGAAATCGACGCACACTCACCGTTTTCCACACATCTCCTCCTCTGCGGGCCTTTGCGACGATTTTTCAATGCACACCAGGTACTTTGCCCTGCAGGAGACACTTGTTGTTTCTAGGAGAGCTTAAGACACTTTTTATTGCTTTTACAGTAATATTTTAACTCCAAGACACTTGATATCACTTTCAGTGATATCCCTACATCTGCTTATTTCATCTTTAATCATTTTGACTTGCATTTATCCAGATATTTATTATATATTTTTCCAAACACTGCCTGGTGTATTTTGTGGTGTTATATTGTGTAATTGTATTGTTTGTTGCACAAAAACTTTACACATTGCCTTCTAAGTTAAGCCTGACTGCTCAGTATCAAGCTACCAGAGGCTGGGCACCGTATAATTTGGATTCTGTGTGACTTACCCTGACTAGAGGGAGGGTCCTTGCTTGAACAGGGGGTAACCTGACTGCCAACCAAATATCCCATTTCTAACAAAAACTGATTAGCATTTTATTTGAATGTTACACCTATAGCAGCATCTTTCTTGCATGTAAAAGTAACTCAGTGCTCCCCAATAGTGTTAATTTTGTATTATAGATTGCACTTATACATTACTGTGGGCTGCATAGCATGATCTCCTTCAACATGTATATGCACGGGGGTGTTGTTTGGAAAGATAGCTGACACAACGCATGTTTAGAAAGCTCCGTCTCCCTGATCTACACATCCTGAAACATCCTGATGGTATCAATTTAGAACCTTAATCCTTGGAAGAAGCAAAACTAAGGCTGCAGAAAACATTTCAAAGGCAAGAAAGTGTGTGGCAGCATGCAGCAGTGAGGAAACGGCAGCAGCAGCCCTCTGTGCCAAGAGCACAGACTTGTGCACAAGATCTGGGGTTGCCCAGTTGAATTGGAAAGTGCCCCCCTTGAACAGGCAGACCTTGGGCACCGGTCCAACAAGTGGGGATGCCGGGACAGAGTAAGAACCGCGGATTGTACCCCCAGAGTAACACACATTTCAAATTGCTGCATTTCAATCACATTCACCTTACTTACCTCACTCCTGTACTTCTTTATAGAATAGACCCTTCTAGAACAGATTGGTGTCACTGCTCTTCAAGCCAGACTGCAAACTTCATACACTCAGTAATTCTGTGCCATAGTGGTATAGAGACTGCAGTACATGGAGGGGGTGACAGTAGAGCTAGATCCAGCAATATGCTTACTGGGAGCATTCAAGAAACAAAAGGGCAGTAAAATGGCATAGAAATTCATGCAATTACTTCTACTGCTGGCAAAACTGTGTGTATGGGACACACTAGCCCTAGAGATGAAGGTGGGCAAGGGATGGTAAGGAATGGGCGGTGGTAGAGAAAGTGCATCTCCATCGGTGCCGGAGAGATGACCGTGCTACTGAGGACCTGACAACCAGGGTATCGCTCCTTACCAGGTTTGAGGAGGGAGGGGAGACTCACAAGGTAGACACTTCAGCATTTGGCAAATTATTGAACTCTGAGGGACATATGTCTGGGGGAGGTGGAAATAGAAGGTATCTTCATACAATGTATGCGGTAGAGAATGTTAATCTGTAGGGAATCAATGATAATGTATACAGCACGTTAAAAGATGGCTAAGTGGTTCAATGTGTTATTAGTTATAGAACTATAATGTACTAAACGATGTTGAAGAACAATAAAATAATGGCTGTAAAAACATGTATATGTATAGATGGCTCCAATTACATCTACATTACTCATTGTGTGATAGGCCTTCTCATCTTGCATCATCAACAATCAGTACAGTAGGCAGCTGATTGTTGACTATCACAATCTGAGTGAGGCATGATATTCTATGAGTGACATATACTTGATAATCCACGTGCAGACTTAATTTACACACATGGTATCCTTTGAAAAAGGTTTTGTCATTGCACAGCCATCTTGCAGTCTGAGGTTAAATGATTGGAATGCTACTTGTATGGTAAAGCTTTGACGGCTTATCAGCCATGGTAATGTTAACGATCATCAATTACTACATTAACAATTATCAACATAGAGGGTCATGTATTTATGTAGGCTCATAAATATAAACATTTCAATTAGATTTTGTTGATAATGATTCTGATGTCACACACACCTAATTCAGAAGTTCAAAATATTGTCTGTCCAAAATATATTTGTATTTAATATTTCTGTGTGATATATCTTTACATCTTTTTGCCAACTGTCACAGTGATTAAGTCCACATTGATTAAAAAACACTACAAGCATTAAGATGTTTAGGTGCATGAAAAATGTTTTAGTGTTACAGATCACTAATCCAAAAAAAGTTAAATTGATTTATAAACTATTACAGAAAACAATTTGCTATGATTTGTTCTTGTCTGACATGACCTTCCATTGAATGCACTATTCGTGCTTGTGATTCATCATCCTTATCATCCTCAGGTAGGATTGTACACTCATACTCCCATGGTACATTTTTCTTTAGACATATGCTGTGCAATATTGCACAGACTAATATTATTTTGCAAACCATTGGTGGTAAGTACAGTAGTCTATCACTAGATTGCTCCAGGCATCTAAAATGGGATTTTGGACACCAAACATGTGCTCAACAACATTTAGGGGGTCACTCTGACCCTGGCGGTCATGGACCGCCAGGGCCAACGAACGCGGGAGCACCGCCAACAGGCTGGCGGTGCTCCCATGGGCATTCTGACCTCGGCGGTACAGCCGCGGTCAGATACGGGAAACCGGCGGTGTACCGCCGGTTTCCCGCTGCCAGGATGGTGGTAAGGGGTGTCGTGGGGCCCCTGGGGGCCCCTGCAGTGCGAATTGCCAATGGCAAGGGCACTGCAGGGGCCATCTAACAGGGCCCCACCAAGATTTTCAGTGTCTGCCAAGCAGACACTGAAAATCGCGACGGTGCAACTGCACCCGTCGCACCCTTCCCACTCCGCCGGCTCCATTCGGAGCCAGCATCCTCGTGGGAAGGGGTTTCCCGCTGGGCTGCCGGGCGGCCTTCTGGCGGTCGCCCGCCAGCCCAGCAGGAAACTCAGAATTACCGCGGCGGTCTTCTGACCGCGTAGCGGTATTCTGCCGGCGGAACTTTGGCGGGCGGCCTCTGCCGCCCGCCAAAGTTGGAATCACCCCCTTAGTGTTTTGGGCAGAGCAGAATTATATTTCTTCTGTTCATTCATCTGTAGAATTTGAAAGGGGGTCATTATGCATACCTGCAATACATATCCTTGATCACTTGAAATGAGAAAACGTCCATACCAATTATTGATTTGTTGTCACTTCTACATCACTAGCTATGTTTAATATACATGTTGGAAAATTCCTACATATTTTTCATTTAAAAATGCTGATATTTTTAGATAATGTTGACTATTGCTTTGCACATAAAGCAATTCGTTTTCATATAGTACAGAGTACATACAACTTATTAATGTTGATGTTATACAGCAGTTTAGTATTGTATGTAAGTTTAAATATTTGTACTAGTTCAATGGGAATTACACTCAATATGTATGCAATATCACCAATTTTTGATCATAAGATCTTGTTTAACTTTAAAACTATTCATGTTGGTTCAGTGACTGTCACTTTATGACTCACACATACAATTAGTTTTTTTTCACATAGGATGTCCTTGCTTGTATACATAACTATTGTGCAGCCTTAGATTTGTTAACATATTTGCATTGATAGTTACTTAGTCAATTTAGCCATTAATCAAAATGTTACTGGGACATTTTTGGGGGGATTCTTCATACATCAGCTAAAGCTTTAAGTAAGGTGAGTTGTATTGATGAACTATGAATTATAAATAGGTATTGCAATGCAGCCCTTTTTCTGATGTGGCCGATTGATGACAAATTAAGTAACATTGATCAACAGACATGTCCACAACACTTTTTATAATACGTGAATGTATGTATGTGAATGTTCCTTGCTTGAGAAAATTTACTTATATAACTCACTTCTTACACAATTTATTTAGCATGAGTAGATTCTTTTTTAAAGGTAAATACACAGATCATTTTCTGGCGTCTCACACCTTGATAAGCCTATATACTCATTATGCCAATATTACTTTGCTAAACTGAGAAGCAGCAAATGTGGGCAACTTGAGAAAACATTTTAGTTATCTATCACATTAAGGAACTATGTAATATGGTGTATTATCTATATGAGTTTAACTTATAATGTTGTCATACCTTTAGGTTTGCTGCCCTTTGCTCTTTTTGCATCACATATGTATGTATGTATGTATGAGTCCATACTTTTTTCCTGATTTGAAACAATACTTTCAGTGCATGACAGACTTAATTTTTTGATGTACGTGTTCCTTTTATCCTTTTAGTACTCCCATCAGCCTACATATACTGCCATGTGCAACACATATGCTTAGAATAAAAGTATTTGTTAGACAACTTTGCTTTAATTTTGAACAGACTTGCCACATAATTGCTCGTACTGATGTTGACTGCATTTATATGATTTATCAATTTTTCTTAGATTACATTCATTCTTTGTCCACATCATTTGTCCGTTGATCTATATGACACTGCAGATACTATGATTCTGTCCTCTCACATAGTGTGACATGACACAGCACTTCTCACTGTGGACATTTTTCTATTGTCATTGGGTAATCTGTGAAATCATCCCACAATGGTACATCAGTAGATATATGGTTGAGTGAAATACTACTCTCTTTGTACATGACACGGGATCCAAACACAAATATTAAGATGTCTATTATGTCATACTTTGAAATTTAAACAAAATGCCGATTAATCTGTTCTCTTCACCAATGAGTAGGCTATTCTCATATCTTCCATTCTCAAACTGCTCATTGATGGCACTGTGCCAAAATATGTATGCATCTTGGGCACTTTCAGGATACTTGGCAAGACAATTGTTAAATATGCCATTATGATACAATATTGCCTGGTCATTGATAGAGTGTGTGTTGGACCTTGCCCTTTTACAGGGTCATTCTCCAGATTTTGGGGGTCATTCTGACCTCGGCGGTAAAAGGCGCTTACCGCCGGTCAGAAGACCGCCATAACACCGCCGCGGCCGCGGAAAGCCGCCACGGTCATTCTGACCCACAACGGCCAAACCTCCAAAAATCCGACCTCCACTGCAGGCCGCCACATCAGCGGGCAGCGATAAACTGGAGATGACCAAACCTCCACCGTCATGCCAACAGAAAAACGCCCATGCCATTACGACCCACGAATCAACGCGGCAGGCTTTCCAACGCGGTATTCCATTGGCGGTACACACCGCCGCGGTCAAAATACACACACAGCACCAAAACACAGGCACATTGGACAATTACAAATACACACACCTGATACACATACACAACCCACTCCAACACAATCAATCAACTATAAAACACCCCCCCACATCACCCACAAACCCCTACGACCACAATTACTGAGAGAAGGAGAGAGAGACACAGCAGACAATCCATGGCAATACACACTGAGGCACACTACACCATCACACACACCACATAGTAGCACAAAGCACCACACACCAACATACTCATCATCACATACACCACCCCACACCTCACCCACACCACCCCATGGCACCCCAAAGGCACCCACGCTTTTCGGACCAAGAACTCCGGGTCATGGTGGAGGAAATCCTAAGAGTGGAACCCCAGCTCTTCGGCTCACAGGTGCAGCACACCAGTATAGCTAGGAAGGCGGAGCTATGGCAGCGGATCGTGGACAGGGTCAACGCGGTGGGACAGCATCCCAGGAATAGGGAGGACATCCGCAAACGATGGAACGACCTACGGGGGAAGGTCCGATCGATGGTCTCCAGGCACAACATCGCGGTCCAGAAGACTGGCGGCGGACCCCCACCCACCCCTCCCGAATTTACATCATGGGAGCAAGAGGTCTTCAACATCCTGCATCCTCAGGGCCTCGCAGGAGTAGCCGGAGGAATGGACTCTGGTAAGTCCAATCTCAACTACTAGATCCCCCCCACCCCACCAGCATGCCAACCCACACCCCCACCCTCACCCCCAATCCCGCAGCACACATCCTCCCTGACAATGTCTCACCAGCACAACCCACCCATCCCAACACCAACTCCTGCATGCCAACACAATCCATGGACACCCATCACCCAAGCATGACCACCGCACTTACCCCCCCCCCCCACTAACTACCCTCACAACACCTCCCTCAAGTGAATGCCTGCACTGGGGGACAAGGGCACCCATAACACGCACGCTATTGCACACACAGAAACAATAACCAAACTCTCTTACCCCATGCAGGACCCGAACGCCAAAACACCAGCCAGGAGGGTCCAGAAATGTCCATCCCACCCCCGGAACAGGCCCACAGTGAGGACAGCAGCTCTGTCGACACTGAACCTGATGACCAGCCCGGACCATCGGGGACCTCTGGGCAGTCGGTTCCCCTCACCCAGACACAGGCCACACCAGACCCGACCCCCTCTGCCAACACCAGCACAGCTCCCACCCAGTGGGCCCATGCCTCTGTCTCTAGGACACGTCAATCAGCGGTGTGTCTGCCACTACAGGGCACCCAGGCTAACCCAACACCCCAACAACAACAGGGACCTGGGGGCAGTGGGAGCGGGCACACCGTCCAGGAGACAGAGGCCGGGGGAAACCGGGCAGCTCGAAGGGCTGCTGTGCGACAGGGGGGGAGGAGAGGCCCAGGGAACCCACTCTCCAAGAGGCCCTCACCACCATCATGGGGGCCTACCACCACTCCCAAGAGACGATGGCGACGGTACTGGCCAGGTTCACGGAGATCCAGGCACAGCAGGAGGAACGCTACATGGGGTTCAGGGAGGAGCTGAGAATCATCGGGACCGCAATGGGGACCATCGTCCTGGCCCTCAACAGGATAGAAGACGCGTTGCGGGACCATGTGGCACCACACAGGGCCCCTGTCACTAGCCCGGACCAGGAACAGCCTACCACCTCTGCCGGCGCTAGTGGACAGGAGGCCCCAACACCACGGCAGGCCACCAGAACCCCACCTCCTGCTGAAGAACAACCACCCCGTAAGAGGAGCCTGAGATCCAAAAAAAAGACAGAGTAGGATGTCAAGACCCCCGCCAGCAGGACATACCCCCTGAACTCTTCCCACTGTCCCACATTGCCACCCTGTCCAACCATGAACTGCCTCTGCTCCATCCTTCCACAGGCAAAAGGACAATGCACCTGTGAGACTGAGAACTGGACTCTGCCATGGACATTACTCCACCCATCACCCTTAGAATCACATGTACCAATATCTAGCCCTGTAAATAAATCACATATTGCACACAAATCAGTTTGGAGTCATGCTGTATTATTAGCAAATGTATTACATATTACTGTTCAATATCTGTTCTGTCAATTAGTGATGACAACATACCAATGTCAATACGCTGTAGTTCATGGGCAAACCAAGCAGAAGTCAGGCACTGCGTCATACAGCACTGAGAAGGAAAGGGAAAATCAAAAATGACCCAAAAATATCTGGTGGGAACTACAGAAAGTACAGATGCAGGAGGCTAGAAGCAATTGTGAAATGGCGTGGGTGATTCTTACCTGGGTGTTACTGGAAATACTGTTGTATCACTCTGTCCCTATTGTCTGTGTCGTCCTCTGAGTCCTCCTCCTCTTCACTCTCCACAGGCTCCACGGCTTCTACAACACCACCATCTGGACCATCCTCCTGCAGGAAAGGCACCTGGCGTCGCAAAGCCAGGTTGTGAAGCATACAGCACGCCACGATGATATGGCACACCTTCTTTGGTGAGTACATTAGGGATCCACCTGTCATATGCAGGCACCTAAACCTGGCCTTCAGGAGGCCAAAGGTTCGCTCAATCACCCTCCTAGTATGCCCATGGGCCTCATTGTAGCGTTCCTCTGCCCTTGTCCGGGGATTCCTCACTGGGGTCAGTAGCCACAGCAGGTTGGGGTAACCAGAGTCACCTATTAGCCACACACGTTGTCTCTGTAGCTGCTCCATCACATAGGGGATGCTGCTATTTCGCATCACATACGCGTCATGCACTGACCGTGGGAACTTGGCATTTACATGGGAGATGTACTGGTCAGCCAAACAGACCACCTGGACATTCATCGAATGATAATTTTTTCTGTTTCGGTACACCTGCTCATCGTCTTTTGGGGGTACCAAAGCCACATGGGTCCCATCAATGGCACCAATGATGTTGGGGATATGTCCAAGGGCATAGAAATCACCCTTCACTGTAGGCAAGTCACCCTCCTCTGGGAAAATGATGTAGCTCCGCATGAGTTTCATCAGGGCAGACAACACTCTGCTCAAAATCTTAGAAAACATAGGCTGAGACATTCCAGATGACATGGCCACAGTGGTCTGGAATGACCCACTGGCCAAAAAATGGAGGACTGACAAAACCAGCACCAGAGGGGGAATCCCTGTGGGTTGGCGGATGGGGGACATCAGGTCTGGCTCCAGCTGGGCACACAGTTCATGGATAGTGGCACGGTCAAGTCTGTATCGAAGTATTATATGGCGTTCTTCCATTGTCGACAGGTCCACCAGCGGTCGGTACACGCGAGGATTCCTCCTTCTCATCGCAAGTCCCAGCGGACGGTGCCTAGGAAGGACAACATGGAGCACAGAGTCAGCCAAACCACAGGTACGTACAGACAGCTTGCACAGTTAAAGAATGGCAATGGGTTGAAAGGCGTGTATGTGTGGCAATGCAAGGCCTAGGCCTGTGTGTCGCAGTCAAAATTAAGCCATGTAGGCCCTTGAAATGGCGGCTGCCTGACCTGTGAAGTGGGACAATGGGATGTGAGGTCAATGCGCTGGCGGGGCACACCGTGGCGGTAGGCGGTCGAAGACCGCGGCGCAAAGCCGCATTGGTTAACATTGAAGCCTATGGGTTTCAGGAGCCAATTACGAAGTGCTCCGGCGGTCGCGGTACGCACCGCCGCGGTACGCACCGCCGCGGGCGTGACCGCCATTTTCTATCTGCTTAATCACTCGAGACCTGATCATCCACAGGAGAGGACCTATACTGCAAGTGCTGCTGTGACCTCGGTCTGGAAGATACAATGGCTGCTGCGACTGGGGAAAGGGCCCCTGCCTTCACGTCTGAAGAGTTGGAGAAGCTCGTGGATGGGGTCCTCCCCCAGTATGCGCTACTCTACGGTCCTCCAGACCAACAAGTGAGTACACCGGGTGCACATGGAATGGGCTATGCCTGTGTGGATTGAGGTGGATGTAAGTTGGTGGGGTGGGGGGCGAATGAGGAGTGCAACGCCCGACAGATGAGAGCATGTGCCATATGGCAAAGTTGGTGGGGGGGGCCAATCACATCTAACATGCAGGTCATTCATGATTTCCTCCTTTCCACCCTGTACATGTCAAATAGGTCAGCGCCCATCAGAAGATCGAGATTTGGCGTGCCATCGCCAAGGAAGTCCGGAACTTGGGGGTCCACAACAGACGGGGCACCCACTGCCGCAAGAGGTGGGAGGACATCCGCCGCGGAATAAGGAAGACCGCAGAAACACTGCTGGGGATGGCCTCCCAACCTAGGAGGGGTGCCAGTCGCACCATGACCCCCCTGATGTCCCAGATCCTGGCGGTGGCCTACCCTGAATTGGATGGGCACTTTAAGACATCACAGCAGACACAAGGGGGTGAGTATCAGCACATTCTCCTATCTTTCTGCGCAGTGGAGGCATCTGGGTGGGGGAGGAGGGCTGTGGGTGACATTAGGCCAGGGCGCTTTCTGTAGTGTAGTCCTCTCCCTTAGGCATGGCCCTGTGCCCCGGCCCCCACCTCGGTAGGGTGACAAGTACAGCCATTGAAGGTCCAGCATCTCCCATGTGCGCGTTTGACGTCTCTTGGCCTGTTGTCTTAGTCAGTAGTACTGAGTAGTGTACCCCGAATGCGCGGCTTAGTGCATTAGGCACCTGTGTCTGTCCTCTCCGCCAACGGTGTTGACATTGCATGCACTCAACCTGGTCTTCTTTTTTCTCCCCCCACCCTTTCTCTTCATCTTCTTGTGCATGTGTGCATTAGCATCATCAGGCGGAGGAGATTTGGCATCGGAGCACGAGGGAGCTGCAGGACACAAGGCCCCGGTGTGCCCAGGAACAGACACCGAGGGCACCAGTGATCCGGAGGGCGAGGGGAGCACCACGACGGGGACCGCTGGTGAGAGCAGCGAAAGCGACACGTCCTCGGATGGGAGCTCCCTATGGGTGGCGGCAACATCCGTGCCCCCCGCCTCTACAGGTACAGCCGCCACCCAGTGCACCAGCCCCGCCCTCCCAGCAGCCCCTCAATCTTCGCTCCGTGCCGGTTCGCCCAGGAAGGCGCGCGTCTCCTTCGCCCCAGGCACCTCAGCCCCTGCCCCTGTTGCCCCTGCTGCCCTCAGTGCGGAGCTCATTGACCTGGTAAGGACGCTCATTGTTGGGCAGACGACCCTTTTGAATGCCATCCAGGGTGTGCAAAGGGAGGTGCAACAGAGCAATGCCTACCTGGAGGGCATTCATTCGGGTCAGGCTGCCCATCAACGAGCGTTCACTGCTCTGGCCTCAGCACTGACGGCAGCCATTGTCCCTGTTTCCAGCCTCCCTCTTCTTACTGCCTCCAGCCTTTCTCTGTCTCCTGTTCCTCAGCCTATCCCATCCACACCATCAGACCAGCCTGCACACACCTCAACACCCAAGAGCAGCTCATCCAAACACAAGCACCACAGATCCCACAAACACTCACCCAAGCAACACCCAGATGCAGACATGCCAACAGCCACTGCCACCCCTGTGTCCCCCTCCTCCTCGTCTCCCTCCTCCCTCCCTGTGACGTCTACACTCACACCTGCATGCACCCCAACATCAGCCAGTGCTTCCATCACCACCTCACCCTCCAGGACAGTCCACACTCGTGCAGTCACCACCCCCACTGCCATTTACACGTCCCCTGTGTCCTCTCCCACTGTGTCTGTCACCCCCTCTTCCAAGACACACAAACGCAGGCAGACACCCACCCAACAGCCATCCACCTCACGACAGCCTACAGCACCAGCACCTTCACCCAATGACAGCACACCTGACTCTCCTACAACCACCTCCTCTACCTCCACTTCCATCTCCACTTCTCCTACCCTTTACCTTGGCCCTAAAAAACTTTTCCTGGCTAACCTTAACCTCTTTCCCCCCGATGAGCTCCCCCATCCATCTTCAAAGAGTCCCAAGAGCACCGCAGCCACCACCAGCCCAGCTTCGGGTGTCACTGTTGTGCCTGGGCTCTGGAGCCCACCCTTTGCCAGCAGTGACACATCGATCAGCAGCAAGGACACGTCCAGCCCCCCCCCGGCAAGAGGACCCGCAAAAACAAGGGCCGCTGTGCGAGGACCGACAGGGCTGCCCCCAAGGAGCAATGTGCGGCCACTTCACCACCCACACCATCTAGGGGAGGCAAGGGCCCGAGAGCCCCATCAAAGGAGCAGAAGGGCAGCAGGAGCGCGGAGAAGGTGGACCCCACATGCCACATCCCAGCTGGGAAGGAGGACACTAAGGAGGCCAGGAGTCCGTCCCCGAAGGGTCCAGAAACGTCACGGTCCGAGGGCGACTGAGCAGGGAGTCCAGGCCAGGTCTGGCTCCCTTGACCTGCTGGATGAGCACCGCTGAACAGGGCCCGCGGTGCAGAAGAGCACCGCTGAACAGGGCCCGCCGTGGAGTAGAGCACCGCTGAACAGGGCCCGCCGTGGAGTAGAGCACCGCTGAACAGGGCCCGCCGTGCAGAAGAGCACCGCTGAACAGGGCCCGCGTGGAGAAGAGCACCGCTGAACAGGGCCCCGCCGTGGAGAAGAGCACCGCTGAACAGGGCCCGCGGTGCAGAAGAGCACCGCTGAACAGGGCCCGCCGTGGAGATAGGCACCGCTGAACAGGGCCCGCGGTGCAGAAGAGCACCGCTGAACAGGGCCCGCCGTGGAGAAGAGCACCGCTGAACAGGGCCCGCCGTGGAGAAGAGCACCGCTGAACAGGGCCCCGCCGTGGAGAAGAGCACCGCTGAACAGGGCCCGCGGTGCAGAAGAGCACCGCTGAACAGGGCCCGCCGTGGAGATAGGCACCGCTGAACAGGGCCGCGGTGCAGAAGAGCACCGCTGAACAGGGCCCGCCGTGGAGAAGAGCACCGCTGAACAGGGCCCGCCGTGGAGAAGAGCACCGCTGAACAGGGCCCCGCCGGTGGAGAAGAGCACCGCTGAACAGGGCCCGCGGTGCAGAAGAGCACCGCTGAACAGGGCCCGCCGTGGAGTAGAGCACCGCTGAACAGGGCCCGCCGTGGAGTAGAGCACCGCTGAACAGGGCCCGCGGTGCAGAAGAGCACCGCTGAACAGGGCCCGCCGTGGAGTAGAGCACCGCTGAACAGGGCCCGCCGTGGAGTAGAGCACCGCTGAACAGGGCCCGCGGTGCAGAAGAGCACCGCTGAACAGGGCCCTCTGTGGAGTAGAGCACCGCTGAACAGGGCCCGCCGTGGAGAAGAGCACCGCTGAACAGGGCCCGCCGTGGAGAAGAGCACCGCTGAACAGGGCCCCGCCGTGGAGAAGAGCACCGCTGAACAGGGCCCCGCCATCTCAAGCACCGCTCCGCTGGGCCCTTCCTCTCAAGCACCGCTCCGCTGGGCCCTTCATCTCAAGCACCGCTACGCTGGGCACCGCCGTCTCAAGCACCGCTCCGCTGGGCACCGCCGTCTCAAGCACCGCTCCGCTGGGCCCTTCCTCTCAAGCACCGCTACGCTGGGCACCGCCGTCTCAAGCACCGCTCCGCTGGGCCCTTCCTCTCAAGCACCGCTCCGCTGGGCCCTTCCTCTCAAGCACCGCTCCGCTGGGCCCTTCCTCTCAAGCACCGCGACGCTGGGCACCGCCGTCTCAAGCACCGCTCCGCTGGGCCCTTCCTCTCAAGCACCGCTCCGCTGGGCCCTTCCTCTCAAGCACCGCTCCGCTGGGCCCTTCCTCTCAAGCACCGCTACGCTGGGCACCGCCGTCTCAAGCACCGCTCCGCTGGGCCCTTCCTCTCAAGCACCGCTCTGCTGGGCCCTTCCTCTCAAGCACCGCTCCGCTGGGCCCTTCCTCTCAAGCACCGCTACGCTGGGCACCGCCGTCTCAAGCACCGCTCCGCTGGGCCCTTCCTCTCAAGCACCGCTCCGCTGGGCCCTTCCTCTCAAGCACCGCTCCGCTGGGCCCTTCCTCTCAAGCACCGCTCCGCTGGGCACCGCCGTCTCAAGCACCGCTCCGCTGGGCACCGCCGTCTCAAGCACCGCTCCGCTGGGCCCTTCCTCTCAAGCACCGCTACGCTGGGCACCGCCGTCTCAAGCACCGCTCCGCTGGGCACCGCCGTCTCAAGCACTGCTCCGCTGGGCACCGCCGTCTCAAGCACCGCTCCGCTGGGCCCTTCCTCTCAAGCACCGCTATGCTGGGCACCGCCGTCTCAAGCACCGCTCCGCTGGGCCCTTCCTCTCAAGCACCGCTCCGCTGGGCCCTTCCTCTCAAGCACCGCTACGCTGGGCACCGCCGTCTCAAGCACCGCTCCGCTGGGCCCTTCCTCTCAAGCACCGCTCCGCTGGGCCCTTCCTCTCAAGCACCGCTCCGCTGGGCACCGCCATCTCAAGCACCGCTCCGCTGGGCACCGCCGTCTCAAGCACCGTTTATGGTTCACTGTGCCCACCATGCCTCCTCCTTGACCAGTGGAGACTGTCATCCACCTGATGGACTGTGGCTTTGCACTCCCCAGGATGGTCCAGTGGGCAGCCCACCCACTGTAGAGACATTGAGAGACTGTGGCTTTGCACTCCCAGGATGGTCCAGTGAGCAGCCCACCCACTGTAGAGACATTGAGAGACTGTGGCTTTGCACTCCACAGGATGGTCCAGTGGGCAGCCCACCCACTGTAGAGACATTGAGAGACTGTGGCTTTGCACTCCCCAGGATGGTCCAGTGGGCATGGTGGCTCCTCGTGGATCTGGCGTCGTGGACTCATGTGGCTGTGGTGCCCCCCCCTTCCATTCCCCCTGAGGTGCCTGTAGTTTTTACATCTGATGCCCCTGCAGTGTTCTCTCCAAAGGACTCAGGTCTCCTGTGTGGGCTTTGCCTTTATTTCTCACGACTTTGGCCCACGGACATGCTGAATTCGTAGGATGTGCAGGACTTGGTACTTCAGTTATACACTGATGTGTATGTCATTAGTTTTGTTGTGAATATCTTTCATGGTTGTACGATAATTTTCTGGAGCTTTTTAGTACATAAATATTTATTCCAAATATGATTATGTCCTACCATTTTTCAGGGGTGTTTGGGTTTTTGTCACTGTGACTTGGTGCTCTGCATTGGTGAGTACATAGTTGGGGGGGGTCGCATATGTGTGTGCCCGTAACCTTTCGTCCTCCCCCTCCTGTGTGTCGTAGGTGCAGTACTCACCGTTGTCGTCTGCGCCGGACTTCGTACTCGTGGTAGATGAGAAGGTAGACGAGAGCAGGTAGGATGTTTAATTCGGGTTCCATGCTGTCCTCCTTCCTCCTGGAGTGCGTAGTGGTGAGCGTTTTCCCGTCCGTAGTCTGTTTCCGCCGTGTTTTTATCGGCGGTGCTCCCGCCCCGGAAAAGGTGGCGTATTGGTGAGTTGGAATAGTGTGGGCGGTACATTGTCTGCCGCCTGTCTGTTGGCGGTGACCGCCGCGCTGTTTGTTTGTACCGCCGTGGCGGTCGGAGTGTTAAGGTGGCTGTCTGTGTTGGCGGTTCCCGCCAGGCTCAGAATCCCATTTTTTTTACCGCCAGCCTGTTGGCGGGTTGGCCGCCGCTTTAACACCGACCGCCAGGGTTAGAATCACCCCCTTTTTGTCTTTTGCCTCATTTTTCTGATCTTTGTTGGCTGACGTTATGACTCTGAGCACTTTTGCACTTCTAACCAGTGCTAAAGTGCATGTGCTCTCCCTTGTAAAATTGGTAGGATTGGCGTATACCTAATTGTCATATTTAATTTACCTGTAAGTCCCT
The DNA here is from genome assembly GCF_031143425.1 of Pleurodeles waltl. Classification (NCBI taxonomy): domain Eukaryota; kingdom Metazoa; phylum Chordata; class Amphibia; order Caudata; family Salamandridae; genus Pleurodeles; species Pleurodeles waltl. The sequence goes on along the minus strand of NC_090439.1, from coordinate 822,356,434 downwards.
TGTAAAGTGGTATCCCTATACCCAGGGCCTGTAAATTCAATGCTACTAGTGGGCCAGCAGCGCTGCTTGCGCCACCCACTGAAGTAGCCTGTCAAACCTATTTCAGGCCTGCTAGCGCTCTGAAAAGCGATTCTTAGCTGCCTGAATTCACCGCCGCAGCCCGGGTGTAGTTTCATTTTGGAATGCGTCCCACTCCACCCCGTACCCCCAGGGCACCAAAAGAGAGGAAAAGAGGAGCAAGCGTGCTCCAGCCGTGCCCACGTGACGACGTGCGATTCTAGACACGCCCCTGGGACATCAGCAGACACTGTTCTTGGTGTCGGGTCAGAGGAGAGCGGCTTGCGCACCGTGCCTGGTGCGGCCACCCTCCAGAGCAGGAAGAGAGCCTCATCGGAGGACCTTGCTCCAACGATTCAGCATTCTGACAGCTGCCCCAAGGACACGGGAGGCTGTCTGTATCCCGCAGGGCCCAGGAGCGGAAAGGGAGCTCCTTTCCCCCCGGCCACTGCCTTAGGGGTGTGATTGCCCCATGACTTCCTTTTTGGCAATTGTTGGTGCCCCTCCCTTTGTGAGAGGGCCATTGGAGGCCCGGGGGTTCAGAGATGGCGGGCCCAAGGAGGAGTCTGTTTTCTGCAACAGAGAGGGTGCAGTCCTCCCCTCTCTTCCAGGTGCACAGCTCAGCCCCTGTTTTGCGCATAGGTACGCCTGGGTCCCCAGGCTCATCTTCTAGGCACTAGGATTGCCTTCTCTCCATAAAACCAGGTACTTTCAGATATATTGGCTCAGTGAGCTTAGTATGGACCTTGGGGGTTTATATGTTTCCTAACTGCTTTTATGACACTATGTATGTGTGCTGATGTTCCTTTTATGGGCATGTCAGGCTGGTACATATTTTATGACTTGTGATATGTTCTCTAATGTTTCTTTTAGGGGTATTTACGAGGTATTCTTAACAAGTGCATAGATTTCCTTACTGTAATCCCTGACTACTGATGCAGAATCCTGAGTACTTACATGTTCTAATGTGACAACTGCGTATTCTTGCAGAGTATTAGTAACTTGTGTAACGTTCTGACAACTGCTAAGGTAGCAGGGTATTACTAACGTGTAATGTTGCTCTAAGTATGTTTTGTGCAATACAGTTTATTTTTTACATAGCTCAATGTTGTGTTTACTTTGTGGTGTACATTTTGCGTGACGTGTGTTGTGCAAGGGCTTTACACATTGCCTCCAGGTTAGGCCTGACTGCTCATGCCAAGCTACCAAGAGGGTATGCAGGGGTTATCTTGGATGTGTAACTCCCTTGCCCTGACTAGAGTGGGTGGGTTCTGCCTGGCTTAGGTGCATACCCCAGCCAACCAGAAACCCCATTTGTAACAGTGTGTTTGCCGTTTCTAAAAAGGTGCGCATAGGTTGCAGGGGGAACAAATTTCACAGCAAGTACATGCGGGAATCCAACAATGTTATAGAACCCCTGCTTGGTAGCTAATTGTTACTGGCTGGTTTTTGGGAAGAGGAGATCCTGGGGTGTAAGATTTATGATGGCATCCAACACCGATGGGAGGAATTCTGAAAATGCTCTGTGAGAAATGCCAGCCAATCTTGCTGATGTGCTTTGAAGAGGTCCTGAGTTCAACATGTGTATAACTGACATCAATTTGATGTGTGCTAGGATGGCATTGGTCCTTCCAATTGCTGGTTGAGGACGTGGCAATACATTATGCAACAATTTCAATATACTCTCTCTCTTCTGCCTGTATAACTAGATGACCTTCTTCTCTCTGACGTCACTGAGGGATATATGTTGACAGCATTCACGCTTTTTCCTCCTTTACTGCCTACGTGATTGTCTTCTACTTGCTCCCAATGGAAATATCACTAACTCCAAGGCATAGTTGAGCTTGCCAAAGTGTACCGTGATGGTGTTGTTTTTATACTAAAACCACTGCGTCATGTCTGCTTTGGTGATATGCAGCATTATGACGCATTTCAATTATTGTGTTCCACTGCATCACAATGTGTGATGCATTGAAATGATGATAAATACCACTGTATCATGTTTGTGTTAGAATTTACACTGGAATGCCTACATTGTGTAAAGTATTTGCTGGGTGTTGCAGCAAGATTCAGAGCAGCACTTGCACCACGGAATTGCTTAAAAACTATACAGTTGTGTTCTTGCGTCACTTGATAAATTTGAATTACTGCCTGTGTCACCCTCACATCACATTGTGTGACGTAAAACAGATGCAAGCCCTTTATAAATATGAGCCTATGTATAAAGCAAATACACAGACTGACATAGCATCTGCTCTAAAAACAGACTAAGAATGAATTGACTCTCCTCCAAAATAACACTGATTTTATAATGTTTTAGAGCACAGGCAAAAGCACACATAATTCATGTTCTGTTATGACATGTTAGGCTTGAACTAGACATGTTTCAAACATGAAAAGTAATCATTATTCTGGTAAATAACATAGTTCCAGAGACATATACTTCCACAAGCATTTTATTGGTAATTAAGGACACAAATTGACAATTTATGTAACACTGTTATACAATGGTTTGCTCAGCTAACAGGTAACATACTAAGATCATCAACAGGAAATCTTGAAAATATAAAGAATAGAGGAACATCCTTGAGATTGCTTCCTTGATTGAGCAAATCATTACAATTTACAGAAACTATAATCAAGATTTATTTTTGATGATTTTCCTGAAATGGAAAAGCACAGAAGTACACAAAATAGACACGCACTATCATTCTGCAAAATGTGAATATTTGTCAGTGTAGGCTACAAAGACCTCAGTCATACTAACTGAACCACGTCTAAACTAGGCATCATTTTCTAATTTGTAAACACTCACCCTCAGTGGCCTGTACCAGAAATCTGCAGTTACTATTCCTTGCTTTGATAATAGAGGTTTTGTCCAATTTTCAGAAAAGAGTAGATAAATGGTAGAGCACAAAAAATCCAAAGCAAATGCAAGACAAGCTAAAATGAATACACAGCTTATCTTTCAACAAGAATAAGATACTATAGGAATATTTAAGGATGCTGCAGAGAGCATAGGGACTCAAACAGAGTCACAATAAGAGATGTTAATCAGTTTAGACCAATCTACTAATTAAGAAGTAGAAATGAAAAGGGACTATTGAGAACCCTCATTGATTTCAAGCATATTCGAAATAAACTGTGCCTAATTATTCATATTATCAGTTGTGGATTGAAAACTCTGACTCACAGGCTCATAACATCCTAATGGTATAAACTGCTTGGTCCTCCAGATATTCCCTCTCAAACAAATCAAAGATGGTAGAAACTTTAAATGGTAACAATGCATGTAGGAGCCTTGGGCCGTCCATTTTTTGGTAATATTGTAAGGTAGATAACATTAGGCCAAGGTACAGAAACAGAGAACTATTTTTAGTTCCTGGATACAAATATCTAAAATATGTAATAAGAGACCTGACCTGAAGGTGCTCCTATATCTCAGACATGGAAAAGAGGAGGCTCTCTTTGACTGGTTGGCATTGCTGCAAATTGGTTAGGGATTAGAGTAAGAGTAGATGGGAGAGCACGGAGGATGTAAATGGAGAAAAATGTAATTAAAAATGAAAGTACATTTCAGACCCCAGATAAAGCAAGGCTGATCAAGAAATGAAATGGCTAAAATTATGATATTCTCTTGGAATATGAATGATATTTTCTGTAATGCGGAAAAACAAGGTGCTTTTGGAATTGGATGATTCGTAAGCACACATTTTTCTTTTACAAGAAGCCGATATCTGAGGTAACAATCCAAGCCTTAGTAATACTTTATGGACACTAGTGTAGCAGCATCAACCAGGTAGGAGTGCTAAGCACCTTCTTCAGATGACATGTGGCACATTACACAAGTAAGGGCTCTCCTCCCCAGCTCACACTACTGATCCATTCTGCCTCAGTCAATACAGGGCATGATGGTGACTCACTCTCGCTCTGTCCCTAGAGATGTGCACTCCTCTGGCCTTAACTTCAGTATTGGGGTGGGAAGAGTCTCTTCTTGAGCATACAGTATAGGTAATGACACTTAACTGCTGCAGACGTGTTAAAAAAAACAAGGAAAGACTTATTTCTTTACCTTTATTTATACCTGTGAAACAGTGATACCTGTTTGCCTCAGATATCATTACTGAGATCACAAGAAAACACACTGATTTTCCAAAATCAATATGGTGCATGAGCTCTTCTGGATTGCCATGAAAAGTGCTATTCCTGAAAGCTATTTAATGCTCAGGGATAATCTGCCTTCACTGTAATTTAAGACCTTTTCATGTCAGTTTAACTGTTTCTTAAGTTTCCTTCAGCTGTCTGGCTTCCTTGGGTTTTTCTGACTTGTGCTTTTTCCTCCCTAGATGTTACTAATGTTTCTCAGAGGGCTTTAATTATTCCTTTTAGTTTTGGATCACTTTGCTCTGCATCTTTCTGCCTCCTCCTACTGCCTTAGTAGGGGTAAGGTAGAGTCCAGGAAGGTATTCCTATATCAGGCTTGTTTGAAGAAAGGAAAGCAAAAAGAACGAGGTAAGAGCTGCTATTGACAGCACAGTCTAAAAAATTCTGGTCATCTGTAACAATGATCGAGATGCAGGACTTGTACAATGCTGTTCAGAATCTTTCTCAGCAGGTAAATTGTTGAACTGATGATAATGCTGTCTTACGACAAATTATACCATCTCACGGTACAATAATTCTGGATCACGCCCTTACACAGCTTTAGGAGAAATTACATTTGATGAAAATCCAAAACAAAGGAGTGCACTCTTCATTTTACCTTCTGACCTCATCAAAGCAATATCTCTGGTGTTGGGTTGCTTTGACTTATCCTAAAGGAAAAATGTTATTACCATCTGCAGAGTTTGCATAAAACAAAGCTGTGTAATAAAGCTGAACATACTTTGACTGGTTTCTCTAGGTTCTTGACCATTTATTGTATGCACCAGTGTAGCTCTTGAAAGTGAATTATTGGATGAACATTTATGGCCAGATTTTTTTTGCGCTAATGTGGCCCAACAAGGACATAATCGCTGCACCATATTTACAAAGTGGTGTAATGCATGCATTGCACCACTTTGTAACCCCTTGCGCCACATTATGCCTACATCAGGCATAATGTATGCAAGGGGGGGTATTCCCTCATTAGGAGGGTCAAACAATTGGCATAAAGAAATCTAAAATATTCTATGTTCCATTGTTTGCTGCATTTGTAACACCGGCACAGAGCAGGCATTAAAAGGAGGCACACCATTATTTATAATGGGCCTCAATGGGTTTTGCAGGATTAGCGTCAACATTTTTTACACTAATCCTGTAAAGTGCCAAACTAGCGTCAACATTTTTTACTCTAGTTTCCTAAGTACCGCCATGGTGCACCATAACTTAAATATGGTGCACACATGGTGGCGTTAGGTGCGTGCTAAAGGGCGCAAGAAAAGTGGTATTGCAGTGAATGCAGTTGCACTTTTCATAAATCATGCCCTTAGTTTCTGTTTACTCTGATTTCTTCACGGTTCTGAAACAGACTCGAAGTAATTGAAATGACAATTTGAAGATGACTAGGAACGTATGTGTATCATTGTCAATAGAAAACAAAGATCAGCTCTTGAGAATCCAATTTGTCAGAGAGATTATTTGTCTTCCCATTTTTGCCTGTTCAAGGATGATCTAATAATCGTAGTCCTCCTTTCTTAAGAGATTCAGAGATCTTCCAAATCATCAGTCCAAAAGCTGAAAGTCTTACCAAGGCAATGTTGAGTACAGCCGGTCTTGAATTTTGATTCTTAAATCAAACTGTCATAATCCATTTCCTGACAGACCTTTGGTTCCTTCTTGTTCAATTCAGGTCCAAGGACAACAGAGATGTGAAGGAGATTCTAGCTGTGATTTTGTATTTATCAGAATCACATCTATTTTCAAGTTCTTTGGAAAGGTTATTCTGTTTCTGAACAGAGTGGGAGCAGATAAACATGAGAATGATTTTAGCACATGATTTAATGCATTTGATTAACGCATTTTCTGTGTAGGATTGTTAAACGTTTGGACTTTTTGACCTAGGGTATACTGTTATGAATACATTCTCATACCTCCAGGGAAAGAGTGGTAACCGCCCTCTTAGGAGCTTGAACAACAACAACAACCTGGGAAACAGAGGCAAAAAGTTAAGGGAGACTACGCCAAGGATGCAAAGTCTAACACTCACCCTAGTGCCTTAAGAGGGATAAGAAGGCATCAGGGAATCACAGTCCAAATTATCCTTTGTTGAAAAAAGGAACCCCAAGAGAGAAGGATGTAAGGCCTGCTATTGACAGAAACTCAACACATATTCAATATGCAAAGGCAATAGCAGAGCCATTAGCAAGATAGTCCACCCTCATTTTTGAATTAAATTAACAACTTATCACTTTGACAAAGGTTTATTGCCCCACGTGAGATGATCCAACAACTTTATTGTAGTAAACAATAGAATTACATTTACCACAGGAACTGTTTATATTGGTGGAACTATAATGCCCCACAAAGTGCCAGAGACAGAGCTACTAGTTGCTGAAGACTTACAATTCATCAATTATGTGGGTAACAACAAACATATCACACACAACTCTCCTTCATGGAATCCTTGAGGAAGAGTTACCTGAACTGTATACTTTTTCTCATCTAGATGCCAATCAAAGATAAATTCTTTTTTATTTTTTAAAAAGAAAAAATCTGGGTCCCAATTGGTACTAGGTTAAGATTTCTATTGACGTCCAGCAAAGTATGTAACAACAGTTATGGATTTTGGAAGGCTTCTTTTAATTTCAATGTAGAAAGTTAGATGCTGCATTATAGCCTGGACATTATTGTTGAATGATAAGTTTATTGTCTATCATCTTTCATAGTTAATGAAGCCATAACGAAATCCAATGGTGCAGAGGTGGGGAAGAAACAAAAGCAAGTGAATATGTAAGAGATCTATTAGTAATTTTGATTACAGGAGAAATCATTATCAATACATGCCCAGTCTAGATTTCCTTAATGCACCTATGCTACAGATTGCCCCTGAAATTAATGTGAGTACTTTACAAGCAAAATGTAAATTCTCTCGCATGAGTCACGTGACCACACACACACTTGTCGGTATCACAAGTATTATTGGCTGTCTCATAGATCATTTTTCAAAGGAGAGAATTAACTGCAGTACCTTGCTTCCTAAACAGAGTTCTCTCCGTCTTCCGAAGGCACATTTTCCTGATTCCTGACTCTTCGGCTGATGACTTGATTCTTGGAGGAGTCCTCACTCTCTTACCTTGAGAGTGGATTTTTGTTGAGCCATTTATCTGTAGGATTGTACCCATTTAGGTTTGGTATGAATGTCTATGGTTTTCTCTTGACACACACAGATAGGTGTGAAGCTAACACCTAATTTTCTTTTTATGTCACATATTTTTCCTAAGTTGAGTTTTCAATCTTATGGGTGAGAATATATATAAATAGCATACAACAAGCTGATAGTACATGTTGGATGTATTATGTATAATATCCTTTTCACAATAGCTATTCTCAGCTTTGATCAAGACATACATGTGAAATTCTATTTATACAGACAAACCAATAGACTATTTTTTTAAGACATCAACGATAGTGCTGAATGAAACTACCTTATGATGACTGTCTTTTCTTTTCCCAATTCCCCTTTCTCTCTTGGAAACAAAGTGCCCAATTCACAGGGAGCCTCAGCACTCATGGCGGAGGGTCCGCCATCTTGGTAGGATCCACGCACTGCAGTTTCTCATTGCAGAGATCCTGCCATGACCACAGAGCCTCCACCACAAGTGCAGAGGCTCTTTGTGGATCAGACCCTAAGGCCCATATTTATACTTTTTTAGCATCACATTTGTGCAATTTTTTGACGCATAAGCGGCGCAAACTTACAAAATATAATTGTATTTTGTAAGTTTGCGCAACTTTTGCATAAAAAAATGACATAAATGTGCCACTAAAAAAGAATAAATAAGGGCCTAAGTGTCTAGTAATATCCTCTAGTTATGTGTGCTATTAGTTTTTAAATGGGTGGGAAGGTGATACATGGTGCTTGCAAAAACAACAGATGATGAATGGAATGTGGAACAAATCAAACGTTCACCTCCAGTCACAGATCTGGGTTTAATATATCAAATTGTTTGCTTGCCATGCCATTCCAGTTTGGACCCAGCAATATGCAAATCAGTCTTGACCCTGTTCCCCATGGGAACAGTCCAGCCCGAACTGTCAGGCCAGGTCTTCCGTGGACCAGAACCAAGCATCCTGGGACCAGTTTTTGGGTTATCACCCCTCATCAGCCAGGCTAGCTTGAATCTGTTTCCATAGCAAGCAATAGCTTACAATTTAAAAACACCTAAAGCAGAGTTCCTTGTGGTCTAGCTTTCAGGTAACAATAAAAATGTCAAGATATCTTTTGTGATTAATGTTCCTGACAGAGGGAAAGAGTTTTGTTTAGGGGCAGTTTTGACTGCATAAAGTAGTGCAGGAGGTTAATGTGCCAGCTGCAAATAATAAATCTGTATTTTATGTGGCTAGCTGAGTGGATCAGTAAAGCCATCTTTACCAGAGATTTAAAACAATTTGAATGTATGTGAGAGAGAGGCCATGGAGAGATGAGAGGCACGTTTGCGGGTGGTAGTGCGAGAATCATAGGAGGAGGTCGTGGGAGTGTCAAACATTTTTTTTACAGCAGGTGCCACCAGCCCTAATGTCGGCCCTGCCATGGTGAATACCTGGAATGCGATTTTAGTGCCTTAGGCACCAAAATCCTCAATTATGCCCTATTTTACAGCCAAAACTTGTACACAATAAAATCCACACACATTGTCAGTTTTTATCATGTGCTAAAATTAAACAAAAAAAGAGCCACTAATAGAGATGGAAACTTTACAATAGTAGCGCCCGGTATTGTTTGCTCATTGTGAAGTTAGCACAATATCAAAGACGTGCATGGTGTTTAACTGTATATTGCCTTAGGATTTAGAAAATAACATTTTTAGCCGATTACACTTTACTCGCTTGGACCACATGTAATGTAGAGTAATATTATACTGCTTCCCCAGTAACAGCTGACAAATCTCAGTTTCTTCAGTGATAAAAATAACCTTTTTCTATAAAATACTGGCTTCATCATTTTGTTACTAACAATTCACAATATCATCCCTTGCTGTTACAGTGGTCTGCTTCAGGAATCGATGGGTTCAAGACGTACAGCAAAAGAGCGAAACTACACGAAGAAATGCCTCAGCCGCCGAAAGTATGTAGAAAAGACATTTCAATCCTGTCTGAATAGAAAACATAAGCAACAGTAGAATTTCAAGTAAAGACAATCGCTGTAGTACCTGCGAATATTTTATAAAAATGCGTTATAGACTAAACTGTGCACACCATTTTTTATTGTAACATGCAATATGTTTTATAACAGTAAGACTGTATGTTTTCAGAGTCATACAATCCTTTTGAGAACCTTTTAAGGCAGTTTATTTATATAATGTAAAACCTATTGTAAATTGGCAAGAACCTTGCCCCAAATCTTGCCCCAGCTTAGGCCCTTAGCTCCAGGATACCAGTTTAGCGATAGTGCCCTTTATAAATGTCGTAAATAAAATAAGTAAATTCAATTTCCTATTCATGATTAGCTGCAGAAATTATAATCACGTGACTATTACGTTCACAGACTTATTTCCTCGTGGTTCTTTAGTGGTTGAGTTAACAGAATGTGTGTGGTACTGCAAGGAATTTTCTGTTTCCCGGTTTTAATTTATGGCTACCAATAGAGTGCTTATGGTCTGGAACAACCTTATATGCATATATGGAAAAATACTCTGTATAATTGGTCTTGAAAAACTGACTTTGTTTAGAAAATGCACCACGAGCATTAATAGGTAAATTTGCCTTAAAGGGGGTTCAAGGTAGAAGATGTATTGTTGGTATAAATACTGACTGAGCTGATAAGTTTCAAGCTTACTGACTTGTGACACCTGATTCAAATGAGACAAGTCTCTATAATTTACTAAGGCTTACCTTATGTGACATACCTCCAGCACATTTATATGGTTAGACACATCTCCAGGATATGATGGTACTATACTATTAGTCTAAGAAACTAGACTATTAGTTGAGGGGGTGAGATCCCACCTCCAATATTAATCACACTCCTTAGCAGAGTGAACCACTAAAGTCATTAAATAAACCTCTGCTTAACTCATTGGTAGCTTAGCACAAAACAGCCAGGCTTAATTTAAAGGCAATGTGTAGAGTATTTATGCCATACTCACACAGTATTAAAGTAAAAACAAGAAAAATCCCAAAGCAATTTAGAAAGAGAATATTTTTTATAAATAAAATAATAAAAAAACAAAAAAAATCCAATATGAAGAAGCAGAGGTATTACTTTTACATGTTGAATTAAAAATAACACCAACAAGCTGTAAGCGCCAACTGCTGTCATCTGGCCACACTAGACTGGGTCAAAGTCAAAAGATAAAGTCGGTGATGGAGCGCAGTTTGGATACCGGGACTGACTGAAAGCTGACCTTCCGACTTTTATGGAGAAAAAGTGGTCATCGTTGACTCTTCTACATGGCAAACTTTAAGCTGGATCCGAAGAGAGTGAAGATTCTGGGTTGCTGAAGAGTGGGGTCCCTGTATAGTTTTTGATTAAGTGTGGAGAGCTATAAACGGGCCAGGTCCATCTTTGTTCTCTAGTTATTATCAAACTGAAATAGCCCTTGTTATAGACAATAGTGTAAACAAGTATTAGACCATGGGAGAACCAGCCTTGCCACAGTGAAACACGACTTTGGAGACTTTTAACTGACAGAACATGTAAAACATTAAAAATAAAGGTGTCCTACTTTTTTAAATACCATTCCCCCTCCGATATGGGATTTTAAGGCATTCCTTAGGTTTGACTTATAAGTATTAAAATAGAAGTTTTAGGCTTGGAAAAGGGTTTGTTTTACCAGGTCGAAATGACTACACAACCAGGCTACAATGACAGGCCTGTGACATGTTTTACAGTGACACTTTAGTAAGTGGCACAAAGAGTGTTGCATCCCACTTGTTATACTAATGTAATATGTTTCACATACACACAACCTAACCCCTGTATGTAATTGAAAGATTTAATCCCCTATTCTATATATTATCTGAGTAATGTGTATACTTTCTTTGCTTTAAGCAAATAAACTGATGCTTTAGTATATTCCTATCTTTGCCTGCCACTATACCATGTGATGAGGTGATTCATTCTGTCAATTTTGTTTGTTCATGGGAAAATTGGGAAAGTGCTGTAGCAGCAAATAAAGTGAGCAAGGTTTTGTACTTCTACAGAGAGCCATGGTCTGGGCTCCAGTGAGCTATCAGAGGGGCACAAATCACCAGGTTAGTAACAACAGAGGGGCATATATATGGGGATTTGGCATAGGGCAGTGCAGCAAATCATCTTGCTGCACTGTCCTACGCTAAAGTGAAATGGCAAGAATCCAACGTATTCATGCAATACGGTGCATTCCTGTCCCTTCCTCCTGTTCTGGTGCAGATTAGGCAGCCTAGTGCCAACACAGGCACCCTTGCCTCATGATGCAAGGGTGCCTCCATTGCATGCAGGATTGCTTTTGTGCAGGAAGGGGCACCTTGCTGCACAAAAATATGCTACCTTGTTCAGGAAATCAGCATTTTCCTATGAGGAAAAAGTAAAATGCTCCCTTTCCAGCTCCTCACTGTGGGGCATATTTATGGGGATTTGGCATAGGGCAATAATGCACAGCAGTTATGCAATAAAGTGAGTTCCTGTCCTTTCCCCCTATGCTGGTGCTGTTTTGTCAGCCTAGCGCCAATGTAGGCAGCTTGCAAGGGTGCTTCGGTTGCATGCAGGTTTTTTTTTTATAAGACACGGCAAGTGTTTACAGTACACACAGAATCATGTCATAAAAAATTGCACTGGTATCAGAGGCATGATGACTATAGAAATCTGTGCATGAGTATCGCTCTGTTCTCTTCCCCCACTCCATCAGGCAGCGCAGTGCAATCCCGTTGTTGAGGGATCAAATTGTCAGATGGATCTAGGAGGAGGGAGGTGCACAGGCTTCCCCTGTAAATGTTCATTTGCCCCCAGATGTTTACCCATTTCTGTGGGCAACCATGACTTTCATATGTCACCTTCTCCTCCAGCATGCACCAGTCCATGTCCCGTTTCCAATCTCTCAGCAGCGGTGCAGAGGGCGCCCTCCCACAGTCTTGCTATATTCCTCTTGGCCACCACCATGCGTAGAGTCATCCATGATATCTCCGTTCTCTGGAGGTCTATAGTGTCCTGTATGTTTAACAAACACAATTTCACAGAGGTTTCCATCGCACTCCCATATAACTCATTCATGCATGCAATTACTGAGGAGAAATTACCCTGTATCTCTGGGCAGTCCCACATTATATGTAGGAAGGACCCCTCCAGTTCATACCCCTTAAGGCAGTGTGTTGGACGATCTGCCCATTTTGACTTTGACTGAGCATGTAAGATAAGATCAATTTAGGATTTTCAACTGCACCAAGTGGAACCTGGATCTAATCCCTACCTCCACGGTGAGGCAAGGGCTTTGCACCATTTATCATCATCAAAGGTTCCTACATCCTGTTCCCATTGTGTTTTCAAGTGTTTCAACGTGTCACAAAAGTAAGTAATCAAATTCTGGTAGGTGAGGGATATAGCTTTCTTATGTAAGTGTTCCTCCAGAAGCTTGCTCTCTAAGGGTTTGAGTCCAAGAGGGAAGTGGCCTGTGTTAGCTTCTCTTCCCACCCTAGCATGCAGAGTGCTGCCTGCCAGCAGGTGATTGTTACAGCCTTTGGCAGGTGGATGCATGACGGTTTGGGAGTTGCATAGATGGACTTCAGGTACCCTTCCAGCTGCATCAGGTGTCTGTCCAAACAATACACCAGTTTATCCAGTGGATCCAATAACTAATGGTCGTAAGTTGCACTGCCCAGTGGTATTTCCTAATGTTGGGAAGGCAATCCCTCCATCATGTCACCCTCTGGTCAGATTTTCTAATGCCATCCTTGCAGAGCCCCCATCCCATAATAAAGTTCTAAGCTCACTCTCTACTGCTTTGAAGTAAATTGGGGATGGGGTAGGGTATGTTATGCAGAACATAAAAAAGCGCATTAAGGTCATCATCCTAAATAGTGCGGCCCTTCCCAACAGCAATAACGGGAGGAATCACCATTGCTAGATGTCATGTTTGAGCTGAGTTAACAGGGAGAGCAGATTACAGGAGTAGAATTGGGCTGGATCTGTAGTAATGTAAATGCCCAGATACTTAAATCCATATTTCAGTGGCACAGCCCCAAGGTAGCTCGGGTGCCTCCACTCTAAAGATGTAGATGGTAGATTTCTTCCAACTGATTGTGGATCCGGAAACCTGCCCAAATTTGGTCACAATGGGCTTTATCCGGTCAAGGGTGGTAGGGGATCCACCACATAGAGCAAAATATCATTGGCATAGAGTGATATTTGGTCTTCCCACTGTTCAGTCCATCATAGACCTACGATCAGTGGATTCATCCTAAACCAAGCTGATAGCGTTTCTAGTACCAAGGCAAAAAGAAGGGGGGAGAATGGATATCCCTGTCTAGTGCCACTCTGGGGGGTGAAGGCATTAGATTTTGCACCATATGACACCGCCTGAGCTAGAGGGAAGTATAGAGGTTATAAAGTGAGGGCCAAAACCCAATCTCTCCAGTGCAGCAAACAAGTAGGGCCATTCCACTGTGTCAAAGTCCATACAGACATTGAGAGAGAGGACTACAGCATCTTCCTGTATTGCTTTGGTCTGGCTGAGGACACTGTGTAGTCTGCGTAAGTTCAGCGCTGTGTTATGGCCTGGCATGAAGCCATATTGGTTCGAGTTATCCCGTGTATGAATAACAGGAAAAAGTCAGGAGGCCAACACCTTAGCCCATATTTTCAATTCAGTGTTTAGAAGGAAGAGGTATGGGTTCATAGGAGTCACAGTCCTATTCTGGTTTCCCTTCTTACATATGACCACTGTGGAGACCGGGGGTTGGTCCATAGGGAGCAATCCTAGCTTCTGGCTTTCCTCATACATCTTTTTTAGATGAGAGGCAAGTTTGGTGGCTGTGAGTTTGTACCATTCTATTAAGATCCTGTTGGGGCCCACCGCTTTGCCGAATTTCAAATATCTAATTGCTGCTACTTTTTCCTATGTTGAAAGCTCTTTTACTAGGAGCTCTATGTCCTAGATAAGGTTGGGAGGTGGATGTCTGCCAGAAGGTCACAGGAGTCCTCCCTTGTGGCAGTAACCCCAGGGGAGTATAATCTGGCATAGTATGTCACAAAAACATCTGATATTCCCTCCCTGTCACTGACCAACTCTCTCGATGTTGCTCAAACCCCACTTACCCACCTATTCGCTATCTCCCTCCTATCTAGCCAGGACAAGAGTTTCCCAGCCTTCTCACCAGCATGCAGGATTGTTTTGAGCATGAAGGGACGCCTTCATGCACAAAAACAATCCAGAGAGGCGTTTTCCCCTTTCTATGTGTGCTGCACATGGAGTGAGGAAAAAATCATGAGATATACAAATATTTCTTTTTGTTATGCCTCACCTCTGGAGGTGTGAAGTTTTGCCACTTCCACAGGTTTACATGATTTAGGAAATCTGGGGCAGCTTCAAATTCCACTGCAGCGCAGATTGAACGCCTCCCTGGTGCAGAGCAAGGCAACGCAACAACTTATTTTACTCCAGATCTATGACACCATGCAAAGTCGTGCAAAGTCACGATGCTGAACCTCATAGATATGAATGTGTAGTCTGCGCCTCTGGAGCAACAAAAAAAGTGACGCTCTGGTGGCGCAAGGAGCTAATAAATATGACCCTGTGTTTCTTTCTATAATGCGTGAACTGATGAGTTTCGAGTAACTCAGACCATCTACATTGCTTCCCCTGCTACTAGCCAATCCTCAACATGAAAGACCCTGGCTCCCTCCAGAATCCTCATAGCTTTGCTGTATGTCACTTTTTTAACATAGAAGGACCCCAACATTTGGTACCACACCGGCCCTTAGTCAAAGTGGACAAAACAGAAAAGGGCAAGCCATATCTTAAGGTTCCTCAGTGCTCAATTACTGCTTTGAGGTAAAACAAAATCCATAGAAATTCAGTACATATATATATATATATATATATATATATAACTTGTACCCCGCCATGCACTGCTTATGACCTCACATATATCACTCATCACATGTTCTATGATATAATTTATGACATCACTGATGACATCTCAATTTATACCATTGATGAAATCACAGATTGCTTCACTGAGGACATCAACCAAAGAATGTGCTAGTTTGTTTTATAGTTTACATTGTGGTGAGCAACTACCATATTAGGTTTCCACCTATTTTTGTACAACCAAGGTCCAGCTAATGTGTGTAAGTGTTTACAAAACACATGATGCACTTAATACTTCAGTACATAAAATATATTTGCATTGAAGTGTAACTCTGTGTGCAGGTGGCAATTGACAACCTGTTTTCAATGTTCCATATTTATGAAAAAGCTGCGCATCAGATTTAATGCGCCACTTTTTCTGCGCCCTCCCCTTACTAGCACCTAACTACACCATGGTTGCACAGTATTTATTATATGGTGCACCATGGCGGTCGTTAGCACAATGGCATCAACATTTTTGATGCTATTGTGGTGCTTTGGAACACTAGCGTCAAACATTTTGACGCAGGTGTAGCAAAGTCCTAGGAGGCTCATAGGTTTCTATGGGAGCTTTATTTTAATGCCTGCTCTCAGTAGGCATTAAAAATGAAGCCACAATGGTGCAGTGAAATCTGTTAAATGTCACTATGCCATTTTTGCGGGCCTCCTAGCGCCGAAACACCTCTCTTGCACACATTATGCCTGTGTGAATATTTTGATGCCCAGGGATGATGTGGGGAAAATCCTTAACACGCTGGAAGAAGGCACAGGTGCTGCATCGATCTGGTAGACCCTGTGTTGAATTTTCCATCGCAATGCAGCCGCTTCGTCGAATTTCCAGTAGGGAAGTAGGGGCTGCATCGTTCAGGTCAGCTGTGTGTCAATTTCTCGGTCGCAATGCAGGCTTCATGTTGGTTTCAGCAGGTGGTGCATCGATTTCTGACGCACAAGGAGTTTCCAGACTAGATGAAGTCTTTTTGGCCATGAGACTTCAGAAAACAGGAGGCACGCTCAATTCAAGCCCTTGGAGAGCACTTTTGGGGAAGGCAGAGTCCTTCTCAGCAAAGTCAGAGGCCATCAGGGCAGCAGGGCAACACCAGGGCAGCAGTCCTTCTCAGCTAAGCATTCCAGATGAGTCCTTTGGGCAGCCAGGCAGTTCCTCTTGACAGGATGCAGGTGTAGGTCCAGAAGTGTCTGAGCTGGTGGGGTCAGAGACCCCGTTTATATACCCAAAAATGCCTTTGAAGTGGGGGAGACTTCAAAGAGTGGTTTTGAAGTGTACAAGTTCCACTTTCAGCCCAGTCCTGTCTGCCAGGGTCCTAGTGGGGGTTGATCAGTCTATTATGTAAGGGTAGGCCACTCGCCTTTGAAATGTAAGCGTCAGGCCCTTCACCCTTCCAGTCCGTGAAGACCCATTCAGTATGCAGATGAGGCTGAGTGTCCTATGTTTGTGGTTGTCTGGGTGAAATGCACAAGGGAGCTGTCAACCAGCACAGACCAGATGTTGCTCGGGGACAGGCTGTAAGGCACAGATAGTTTTAAGTGCAGAAAAATGCTGACTTTCTAAAAGGGGCATTTCTAAAATAGTAATATTAAATCCAACCTCACAAATGAGCAGAACTTTGTATTGCTGTTCTGGCCATACTAAATATGACCTGGTTACCTCTTTCAGATCAGAATCTATGACTCAAAAAGTATATGAGGACAGCCCTAATACTAGTCTATGAAAGGAGCAAGCCTTGCAGTAGTGGAAAACAAATTTAGGAGTTTTTCACTACCAGGACATATAAAACACATATGTACATGACCTGCCTTTTGCCTACATTGCACCCAGCCCTACAGGTTACCTAGGGGTAACATTTATGTAAAAAAGGGGAGTATAAGGATTGGCAAGTTCTTTTAAATGCCAAGTCGAAGTGGCAGTGAAACTGCACACACAGGCCTTGCAATGGCAGACCTGAGACATGGATAAGGGGCTACGTCTGTGGGTGGCACAATCAGTGCTGCAGGCCCACTAATATCATTTACTTTACAGGCCCTGGGCACATGTACTGCACTTTACTAGGAACTTATAAGTAAATCAATTATGCCAATTGGGATGAACCAATATTACCATGTTTAAGTGAGACAGCATATGCACCTTCGCACTGGTTAGCAGTGGTAAAGTGCACAGAGTCCTAAAACCAGCAAAAACAATGTCAGAAAAGTGGAGGAGGCAGGCTAAAAGTTGTGGAATGACCACCGTAAGGCTGTCAGGCCTAATAGTGTACAATATCCATTTATCTTAGTAGAGTGTATTCACAATTAATCTCTCTCTTTTTAATAATCACAGTCCCACAAGAGTCCTGCCAGATTGTAGCTTTTTAAAAACCAATGCAGATTTACTTTCAACGCAGTACTTATATCTTACAGGGCTTCTCTCAAAAAGTTGTTGTTAAAAATAGGCCATGATGACTCAAAAAGCAAGCATTGTCGGACTGATGCAATTTTAAAGAAATATAATGATAACAAACAAAATCCACGGAGTGTAAGGGTGATCATAGTCCCATCCTTTGATGGCTTGAGTAAGGATTTGCTAAAATAATGGGAAGAGCTCCTACTTTCCTCTTCATTTGGTATGATGGACATCCTCATTAGGGAAGTCATACATAAGAGAGAGAAATTGTTAACTGAGATTTAGACTTTGGAGAAATAGCATTTTGCCCTGGAGAGGTGTGGTCCCCATGGGGCGGGCGCACGTGGCCCCTGCATAAAATACAAACTCAGCCCCAGGGAGATGGCTGTCTCTGTTGCTGGGGGTGGTCTACAGGACTCCCCCTACTATTATAAATGTATCTTGCCCTGGAGAAGTGGTGGTCCCTGGGGCTTCTATAAGCCTTAGAGGGGGCTCCATGCATCCAGTGTGCCCCCATCCTCTTATCAGTCCCCAATACCCCCAGGACCTGGCCCACCTGAGCGAAAAAAAAAGAGCGCAGGAGACAACGCTTTTTTAAAATAAAACATCTCTAACAAGTCAGTGGATCCATCCACAGATTTTACAAAGATTTTTTTTTTTAATGCTTTTTAGTCCTGATGTGGTCCCTGAGGGATCCCTCGACCAAGACTAGGGTCTCAGGATATCCATACCTTGGCCCCTTTTCTATTTTTCATGTTTTTTGTTGGACTTGGCTGAAGCTAGGTTCCAAAATGTCTGCCAACACTTCCTTGTTGAAGTGTTGGCAGCCAATCAGATATCAGCACAGGACATTTGGATCCGTGGATCTTCCTGCATCCCCAGATATCTTTATTTTTAAACCTTTGATGTCTCAGAAACTACTGAACTGTTTAACACCAAATCACAAAAAGCTAAATCTGCACCCCATGACCTAGCTTCCACCCAAATTGGTGTAATTCCGTTCAGTAGTTTGGGCAGTAGTGATGTCTGAAGACTCTATATTGTGGTACTGAAAAATTCTGGACCCGTGTTATAAACATCGCCATATCACAACGATTTTGGTATCAGCAGACTGAGAATGATTAGAATAGTATGCACAAGCATTGTATTCATATTCAGGTGACGAAATCACCTGAATATCAGAGTTTCCGTTCTGAAACTCTGAGGTTCCATTTAAACGACAGCCATTTTGTGATTGCCCTCACATAGGCCAATGACTAATGCCGAAAACGAGTCTGAAGGACACGTACATCTTTGCTGACTCCTCTGTGACCTGGGCAAGCTGACTCCACTGCCTGAAGCCAAACCTGTTCGGCCAGTTTTCTTTCCCAGTGGCCGAATGAGATTAGTATCAAGGCACAACACATCATAAAATCTTTAATCACACACAAACCATGCCTAATCTTACACACACCTGTCCCTGTTTCTTTCTTGATGACTTGCTTTACAAGGAGGAGGTGCCTGTTTATATTGGACCCCGTCAATATCTGATGAAAGTACTGAGCCTTGGCGGGTAATTGATTGAGGGCTGGACAAACTGAAATATGGCTTGTCATCATAACCCTGCTATTTCTTTGTAGTGAAAATATGTGAATGGTCAACTGTAAAATAAGGAATGTTTGCCTAAAGCATAATATTTTGTATAAAAGAGAAGGTTAGCTTTGCAAGGGGAGCAGTCTCCTGAGAATGTACACCGTGTTGTACTTCTAGGATACCTGTTACTGGCTGCAGCCAATAAACAAGATCTTTGACTTCACCAAGAAGACTCTGTGTTTCTGTAGTCTGAAACAGGAAGGACTCGAAGTCCTGGCACCACTGGGTTCTGAAAAACCCAGTACTTCAGTTGGCGCCCAACGTGGGGTGATTTCAGCAGTACCGGTCCAAGCCAGAGGTTCGTGAGGAGCTTCGTGTGAAAATTCTGGAGGGAGGCCGCCACTTCATCGACCCCTGTATGTCGACGTGGTCCGAAAGTCTTTGCTGCGAGGTTTCCCTCTTTCCGACGGCTACGAAGGACTGCTGCCCTGACTATCGCCCTGTTTTGGACCCTTGATGATTTGGTAGAGCGAAACGATAAACGAGTCTTCTGGTGACGTCATCGATACCTCAGTTAAAGTATAAGTGGAGCGTCTCCCAGTCCTTAGTTTGGTTCTTAGTTTGGTATCCCCTTGGGATCTTTGATTTGGAACTTGCAAGTACCAAAGCCGAGGGATTCGTGTATTCACAAGACTATTATATTCAATAATCCTTTGAAGTTTGAAGCTAGACTGGAGAGTGAAGATGCCTGGTCTTAGCAGACATGGAAATTTGTTTTGTCTTGGTTATAATAGGGATTCCCATTTGGAGGACTTGTGTCCGGTTCCTCCGATTGGAACTCCAACCTATGAACTATATGTGAAACATGGCATAGGCCCCATCATATATAATGAAGTATGGATCCGATACACCAGGAAAGATGGTGTTTTAAAATGGCCCCAATATGGTAGTTTTGACACAGAGATTCTGGATAATCTGGAGGTTGAACTTTTTAAGAAGAAAGCCCGGCCGGCGATGTTTGACTCTTTCCGCCTATGGCGTAAGGAAGCCAAACAGAAGAAAATTAAATTAGCAAAGAGAAATAAGAGGGAAGAGGGTATCTCGATAATGCAAGCTGCCATACAGTTTAAAGATGATGAAGAAGAACAGATAAATGAGCAGTTGCACAGGCAACGTAAAATGGTGACCGATAAATGTTATCCAGTTTTTCTGCTTCTTCAGAAAGATGCAGCAAAAGAACTTGAGAAAGATCCTTTAATGTCACACTTGTTGAGGTCGCCACCCCCTTATGCGCAGAATGCTACAGCACCTCCGCAACCTTTAGCTGTGCAACCTCCGGTTATTGTGCCTCAGGTTCTTCAACAGCCGCCAGCTCCTCTTCAGTTGGCTCCTACTACTATGGCGCAGCCCCTTCAAGGGCCGCCGACTTCGCTACCTGCTCCATCTGTACCTCCTACGACTTTATGTACTACATCGACTGCCTCTTCTGGTGTTCTTCCTGATACTGCCTCTGAGTCTGCCTCTGCGTCTGCCTTGCCTCCCTCCTGTTCTTTCATCAACTTCTCCTTCTGTCCGACAGAGAATGACAGATACTGTTGCCAGCCTTATATTTCCTCTCTTTGGGTCGTCTGGTGTGACCCCAGATTCGGAGCGTAAGCAGTCGCGTAGTCAACTGCCTAATTCTCGAGAGAGAGAGAAATGTTTGACCGTATGGCGCGTAAATGGGTTGTTTACCCTTCAAGATACGATGTAGGATGTCTTCTGTCAATGGGAAGCACCAAAACAAAGATACGTTTTTGAGAAAATGTGTGCTTTCCTTTGTGAGGAATTGGAGGATAATGATTTGGAAACAAATCCGCCTGATTTGTGCCGTGTACGGTTTGAGTTTGCAAAGGGCACAATTGTGGGTTCGGATGTTGAGACAGCAGTTGCGACGTTGTTGTCCTTTAGGAATAAGGATCCTTCTCAGTCATTGTTCGCACATGACTCCTCTGTTAAAAAAACGGTGCAACAGTACCCAATGAGAGAAGTCCCTCCGGTATGGAAGGACGCCATTGAGGCTGATGTTGCTAATCAAATTGATGCTGTCCCAGCTCATTTTCAGCGTGTTTGGGTACATGTTCCGTGGAAGCGAGCTGAAGTTTTAGCCCTTAAGCAGACTTTGCCTGATCCCCGTAAAAACCCTGCAGGGTATTATAAGGAATTATCACAGACTGCAGACTTATGCATTATGAATTTAGCCGACATAGACATGTTATTTGGGAATGTTGTTCCACAGCCTTTGTGGGGATTGATTCGCCATACAGATCATGCGCAAGAGTTAGGTGACTCATGGGCTAATATTAGTGCTGCAAATGATAGACAAGTTGGTGGTGCCAAGCCTGAGGCTTTGGTAGCAGAACTGCCTGCTAGGATCATTACTTACATGAAGACTTTAATGCCTGCGATGCGTGTGAATTGGGATAAATTGTCTGCGTGTAAGCAGAAGAAAGATGAAACAGTGTCTGATTTCTTCACCAGGTTTGAGGAAACGTTTATCGACCACAGTGGTCAAGATATGAGTACAGAAGGTGGTCAACGGTTGTTCGTCGACAAGTTTGTGTACAATTTGCTTGCCGAGCTGTGTAAGAAATTGAAGGATTCAGAGAGTTCTTGGGCCGTTTCCTCTTCAGCACAAATATTGGCTACTGCACAGTACTACGAAAATAGGGATAAAGATGAGAAGGATAGAGCAGACAAGAAACTAAAGAATTAAAGACGAAGGTTCTTTTACAACAGGCGTATCCGCCACGTGGTGGTCAGAGTAACTATCAGCAACCTCAACAGTTTCAGAGAAACTCGCAAAGGTTCGAGTTTTCTCAACCACGTGTTCCTGTAGGTCCCAATCAGTGTTCATATTGTAAAGAAGAGGGTCATTTCAAGTATAGTTGTCCTATTTTGTTACAGCGTACGAATGATGCTTCTGGCGCAAGAGGTCGAGGTGTTCAACAAGCTCCTAGAGGTAGAGGACGTGGAAGTTTCCCCAAGAACACGCGTTCCTTTCCGTCTCAAAACTCAATGAATAGCTTTGACCAGCAACATAACGCGTCTGGTAGAACGGCTCAGTACTATGCTGACGACTACTATGCAGAAGATGAGAATCTGGAAGATAATAATTGCTAGGACAGCCACAGACGGAGAGAGGGAGTTTTTTTTTGTTACAGTAGATCAGAATGGACCTTATGTTAAGGTGATTACATCAGGTGTGTCGGAGCCTTTTCTGTTGGATACTGGTGCTACAAAGAGTTCTATTATGCACTCAAAACTCCCTGGCGCACCTTTGTCTGGCGAGATGAATGTTTCAGTAGGTTTTTCTGGCGCCCCGGTTATGAACCCGATTTCTAGTCCTATGTCCCTTTCTGTTGGACCTTGTGAATTGGAAGCACCCCTTATTCTGACGACAGGTTGTGGTGAAAACTTGTTAGGATTGGATTTGTTGAAAAGATTGTATGCGACATTATATTGTTCTCCTTCCGGAGTACAACTTACACTGGGTAGGAAAATGGTCTCTCCAATGTATTTGTCGAAGGATAAACTTCCAACCGAATTGTCATTTCTTCCTGATATCATTTGGGCTACTGGTCCTAATGATGTGGGTCTTTTGGAAATACCACCTTATGTTGTGACATTGAAAGCCAATGTTAAATTACCACGCATTCAACAATACAAGATCTCTAGTGAAGGTGAAAAGGCGTTGCTAGCGATCATTTATGATTTAATATAAAAAGATGTAATTGAAGAGACAAGAGGCAACGTTTGTAATAGTCCTGTTCTGCCTGTTTTGAAACGTACTGACCCCTCTAAGCCACCTGTTTACAGGTTCGTGATTGATCTTAGAGAGGTAAATAAAATAGTTGTGCCACAGTTTCCAGTTGTTCCTGATATCACTGCCATATTAACTATGATTCCAGCTTCCGCCACCTGGTTCTCGGTGATTGACTTAAAGAATGCTTTCTTCAGCATCCCGATTGCCGAGGAGAGCAGGGATATTTTTGGCTTCAGTTTAGGAGGCCGAAGTTTCCGCTTCAAACGCGCTCCTCAAGGCTACTGTGAAAGTCCATCAATATATAGTCAGACTTTAAAAACACAGCTTGATGCAATTGTTTTACCTGACGGCGCTACCCTTATTCAGTACATTGATGATTTGCTAGTCGCTACAGATACTGAAGAGATTTGTAAAGAAGCCACCTTGTTGTTGTTGCGTCATTTGTCTGATTTACATCACAAAGTGTCCCTTTCAAAACTGCAATATTGTCGACAAGAAGTGACCTACTTAGGTCATCTCTTATCGAAGGAGGGAAGGAAACTGACCTCAGAAAGAATTCAGGCAATTGCAAAATTGAGTGTGCCAAGGACACAGAGAGAAGTACGTGCTTTCTTGGGCATTACATCATACTGCAGACAATGGATACCGAATTTTTCTTTGCTGGCCAAACCTTTGGTAGCATTGACCTATAAAGATACACCGAATCCCGTTCCGTGGTCTGAAGATTGTCAGAAAAGCTTTTCCGAATTGCGTAATGCATTATGTTCGGCTCCTGTGTTGGGTACCCCCAACTACAGTAAGCCCTTTACACTGTGGCCCTCATTCTGACCTTGGCGGGCGGCGGAGGCCGCCCGCCAAAGTCCCGCCGTCAGATTACCGTTCCGCGGTCGAAAGACCGCGGCGGTAATTCTGACTTTCCCGCTGGGCTGGCGGGCGGTCGCCTTCAGACCGCCCGCCAGCCCAGCGGGAAAGAGGCTTCCACGATGAAGCCGGCTCGGAATCGAGCCGGCGGAGTGGAAGCTGTGCGACGGGTGCAGTTGCACCCGTCGCGTATTTCACTGTCTGCGCAGCAGACAGTGAAATACATGTAGGGGCCCTCTTACGGGGGCCCCTGCAATGCCCATGCCAGTGGCATGGGCACTGCAGGGGCCCCCAGGGGCCCCACGACCCCCCCTACCGCCATCCGGATCCCGGCGGTCCGACCGCCGGGATCTGGATGGCGGTAGGGGGGGTCGGAATCCCCGCGGCGGTGCAGCAAGCTGCGCCGCCGCGGAGGATTCAATGGGGCGGCGGTACACTGGCGGGACCCCGCCAGTGGTGCCGGTCCGACCGCGGCTTTACCGCCGCGGTCGGAATCCCCATTGGAGCACCGCCGGCCTGTCGGCGGTGCTCCCGCGGTCCTCCGCCCTGGCGGTCAAAGACCGCCAGGGTCAGAATGACCACCTGTATGTCCATGAGAGAGAGGGTTGTGCATTGTCAGTGCTGACACAGTCTTTTGGAGACAAGCAGCGCCCATGCGCATATTTTTCGTCGACTTTGGATCCGGTAGCTAAAGCATTGCCGAGTTGCTTGAGAGCCACAGCGTCAGCAGCTGTTTCTATTCGACAGTCTGCTGGGTTAGTGATGAATAATATGTTGTTTCTGATGGTTCCACATGCAGTGGACACGTTGTTAAACAGGACCAAGACACAGCATTTAACTAGTGCTCGATTGTCAGGTTACGAGTTGACAATGTTAGCGAGTCATGTGCACATAAAGAGGTGCAATACGTTGAATCCAGCCACGTTATTGCCAATTTCAGTAGAGACAGATGATGTTGAACAACATGATTGTTTTCTTAGGACAGAAGAAGAAACAAAAGGGAGAGTAGATCTTAAAGATACTCCTCTTGTAAAGTGTGATGGTACCTTATGGGTGGATGGTTCATGCTTCAAGCTTCCGAATGGTGATACGACTGCAGCATATGCTATCACAACTTTGCATACGATTGTTGAAACTGCACGTATACCACATAATTCAGCTCAAGCAGCAGAGCTGATTGCACTCACGAGAGCGTGTGCGTTATCGAAAGGAATGAAAGGGACCATATATACCGACAGCCAGTATGCGTTTGGTGTGGCCCATAGTTTTGGACGATTGTGGAAAGAACGTGGGCTCCTGACTTCGCATGGAACTAAAATTCAGCATGGTCAGTTGGTGAATGAGCTTCTTGAGTCACTGACCTTGCCATTACAAGTTGCGATTGTGAAATGCAGTGCACACAAGAAGGTTACTGATGATGTCGGTCGTGGCAATGCATTCGCTGACGAAATCGCAAAAGAAACAGCAAAAGATGTGATGAATCGAATGTATGTTGCAGGCCCTGCAAGATGGGTTGGTGACGTTGGAATGTGTGAAGATACGATAGAGGGTGTAAAGTCTCTTCAAGCTGAAGCTTCAGAGAAAGAGTTGAATGTGTGGAAAGAAAGTACGGGTAAATTGGATGAAAATGGTTGTTGGGTTGACTTGTCAGAACATCAGCGATGGTTGTTACCCGATGGGTATGTGCTTGCAGTGGTGACAATGGCTCATGGAATGGCCCATATCAGTGTGAAAGGGATTTGTAAGTTGTTGGCTCCAGTATGGCAAAATGCGGGAATTCCTAAATGTGCAGAGAATGTGGTCAAGAATTGCATGGTGTGTCTGAAATACAATCCTGGCAGGGAAACCCCAACTCCAGCTGGTCATTTTGCGCCTCCAACGTATCCGTTCGAGGTTTTGCAGCTAGATTTCATCCACATGGAAAGGTGCAACAATCTGAAATACGTACTCGTTGTTGTTTGTGCCTTTTCAAGATGGGTAGAAGCATATCCCTTAAAAGACAACACTGCCTTATCCACAGCTAAAGCCCTTGCCAAAGAATTCTTCCCTAGGTTTGGAATGCCGAGAATGGTCTGGAGTGATAATGGGAGTGAATTTGTGGGTCGAGTGATGAAAAAAGTATGTGAGGGGCTAGGTATCCAGCAAAAATTCCACGCTACAAATCACCCCCAATCAGCTGGACTAGTAGAGTGCTATAATGGCACGCTAAAACTGAAGTTGGCAAAGATACAAGCGAGCTCTGGTCTTAAATGGCCTGACGCTCTGCCTTTAGCACTCCTATCAACAAGAATGACTGTGCATTCGCGAGTGGGACTTAGTCCCTATGAAATTGTGTTCGGCCGCCCGGCCAACATATGGGGAGTGCCAAGACCAACAAAATTCAGTGAGATCGAACACCCTGTACTGCTTGATTATTTGTATGAATTGACGGCTAAATTGCGTGTTCTACACCAACAGGTTCACAATACTCTGCCTCAGGTCTCTGAAGCTCCAGGACATCTTATCGATCCTGGATCATGGGTGCTGGTCAAGAACTTCCAGCGGACAAAGAATGACCAGCCCCGTTGGACCGGCCCCCACCTCGTCCTTCTCTCAACAAGATCAGCTGTTCGAGTGGAAGGGAAAAAGAACTGGATCCACGGCGTACACTGCAAGAGGGTCCCTTTTCCTCTACCGTACGACCGGTGGGTCAAGGAGGGGATCGCTGACTCTGAGACTGAGACTGTGCCTCGTTTTTTGCCATTTAGCGATGCACGTGTAAAAGGAACAATTTCTGAACGAGAAAGTGACAATAATTTGCAAGAAGCTGTGCCACCGTCAATTCGATTGAACACTACAGAGCCTGAACTCTTGTTCCAGAACCAGACAGTACCTGGAAAAAGCCGTTATAATTTGAGACCAAGAACTAAGGACAAATAATTTTTTTCCCGTTCCTTTGCTATTTTTTTTTAAAGTGCGGCTCTCTCATCTGAGAAACTTTCTTATTTTTGTTTTTTTCTTTTCGAACCGCCATCCGGGTTCAGCTGTAGGGTCGTGGTTGCCCAAGTCTTTGGAGTGCAGCTGAAGACGTTAGGTCGACAGTTCTGGTCGGTCTAAGGGAGTTGCCCTGGACTGACAGAAGCATTCCCTAGCATAGAACACCCTACCACCACGAGCAGCAATTAGAGAGGATGGAGTTTTTCAAGAATGAGAGACCTGCCAAACAGATGGATTTTAAAGCCAGAATGTCTATAATAATGACAAAGAAACGATTTTTGATATTATGTATTTTCATGTTGCTCAGTGTAATGACGTTTTTAATAGGATATGTTTTATTCTCTTTTCAAGTGACATTTGCACCCATTACACAGCCCATACCTCCTTCTACTGTTTCCTCGCATTCTTTTCACCCCCTGCCTGAACACGAGTCTGCCAGAAGATTAGAATTTGTCAACAATTCATTCATTAAGCTTCTACACCAACACCAATTAGTAGTGAACACAACTAACTGTTGGGTGTGTGGTCTTATGCCTCATACTACTGATAAAGGTATCCCTTATCTGGTCCTACCTTTCAGCCATAATGGTTCTGTGTGGGCATATAGAACGGTGTTCATATACGCGTATGAAGCCAACCCCCTACGTTCTGTGAAAGATAATCCTATGAATAGTGCTCTAGCTAAGGGTATAGTAGATATGATTAGGGAAGATATTTCCTATGAGACTATCCCGACAGATGAGACACAAGCATATATTGGATGGAACATAACAGGATATGGAGTTACTCTGAGTGGAAACCAGCGAGCAAAGAGATCCTCCCCGATTTGGATTGTACCCCATCAGGGTCACCTATGTCTGCAAGGTAATGGCAAAAATCCCAGAGCTCAGTTAGGGAAAAGTATCTGCACTGAAACATATGTTTTTGCGTCTCAGACTTCTCCTTCGTTATTAGCAGCTAAGGGTACCTATTTCATCTGCCATAATAGAGCCTATACATGGTTGCCCCCTGACTTCTCAGGCACATGTTTTGTTTTGTTCCTGTTACCTCCCACCTATACGGCCGCGGCAGATTACCATAAGACAAGGAGAGTTAGAGGTGTCATAAGTAAAGAAGACACTACAGGACAAGAATTTGGAGATTTCGTAAAGGGTTTTCTGCTGTTTTGGGGTCCTATGGTTAACAGCAGGAACATAAGGCAATTGACAAGGGTGGTTGAATCCACGGTAGTTGAAACCGCCGGTGCCCTTAGTAATTTGACTACTGAGCTCCAGTCGGATCGCCTTATGACTCTTCAGAACAGGGTCTCATTAGACGTCATACTTGCAGACCGAGGTGGGGTATGTAAAGTGATCCAATCAAGTTGTTGTGTTTTCATCCCAGATAACACTCCGACAGTCTACCAGGCCATTTCCAAACTGCATAAGATCTCGGAATCTATTCACGTGGATAAAGGAGATTGGTCATTGATGGGGTGGTTCTGGGAGCTGATATCCGCATGGGGATGGAAGACTCTGGTAGTCATTGGGATGATCTTACCATTCTTTTCCTGTCCTGTTTGTGTGTACAGTGTGCTCCTGCAATATGTGGCCTCTGTGCTACATCGTGTGTAAGGAAACCTGTATCAAAAGACGAGCTAAGTAATAGGATGATGCTACAGCAACATCTCAACGACTTTATGAATATAGACCTGGACTCAGATTAGCGTGAGTATGGGTTATTGCCTATGTAAGGGCAAAAGGAGGGTCTGTGGTACTGAAAAATTCTGGACCCGTGTTATAAACATCGTCGTATCACAACGATTTTGCTATCAGCAGACCGAGAATGATTAGAATAGTATGCACAAGCATTGTATTCATATTCAGGTGACGAAATCACCTGAATATCAGAGTTTCCATCCTGAAACTCTGAGGTTCCATTTAAACGACAGCCATTTTGTGATTGCCCTCACATAGGCCAATGACTAATGCCGAAAACGAGTCTGAAGGACACGTACATCTTTGCTGACTCCTCTGTGACCTGGGCAAGCTGACTCCACTGCCTGAAGCCAAACCTGTTCGGCCAGTTTTCTTTCCCAGTGGCCGAATGAGATTAGTATCAAGGCACAACACATCATAAAATCTTTAATCACACACAAACCATGCCTAATCTTACACACGCCTGTCCCTGTTTCTTTCTTGATGACTTGCTTTACAAGGAGGAGGTGCCTGTTTATATTGGGGGCCCGTCGATATCTGATGAAAGTACTGAGCCTTGGCGGGTAATTGATTGAGGGCTGGACAAACTGAAATATGGCTTGTCATCATAACCCTGCTATTTCTTTGTAGTGAAAATATGTGAATGGTCAACTGTAAAATAAGGAATGTTTGCCTAAAGCATAATATTTTGTATAAAAGAGAAGGTTAGCTTTGCAAGGGGAGCAGTCTCCTGAGAATATACACCGTGTTGTACTTCTAGGATACCTGTTACTGGCTGCAGCCAATAAACAAGATCTTTGACTTCACCAAGAAGACTCTGTGTTTCTGTAGTCTGAAACAGGAAGGACTCGAAGTCTTAGGGTGTGTTCCCTGGCACCACTGGGTTCTGAAAAACCCAGTACTTCAATATGTCTTGAGACTCCCCCTTTTCCTCGCCCCCTGCTTGACGGATCACACTGAAACTTTAAAAGCAGCAGAGACATTGACTGTCATATTAGTTTTGAAAATTTTGTAAAGATTCTTCAAGCTGTGATAAAGTTATTGGCTAAATAAAAAATGCTCTCACTATGGAAACTTGGGCCCATATTTCTACTTTTTGACGCAAATTAGCACTAGCGCAAATTTGCGTCAATCAATTTACCGCCGGCTAACGCCATTCCAATTCACTAGCCGGGCGCCTTACTTATGGAATGACGTTAGCCGGCGCTGTGGCCTGGTTAGCTTCAAAATAAATTACGGTAACCGGGCAGCGGAGGCGAAGGGAAGAATGGGGGTTGTGTGCCAAAGAATGGTGAAAGTCAGGTTAGAGTCAAAAATATTGTCTGTAACCTGACTAGCGCCATTTTTTGGCACACAACCCCCTTGGAAATTACTTCTGTCTTAGCAAAGACAGGAGTCATGCCCCCCTGCCCAATGGCCATGCCCAGGGGACTTCTGTCCCTTGGGCATGGCCATTGAGCAAAGTGGCATGTAGGGGGGCCCAAGTTAGGCCCCCCTATGCCACTTAATAAAAAAATATATATATACTTATCTGCACTTACCTGCACTCACCATGGATGGGTCCCCCCATCCATGGGTGTCCTCCAGGGGTGGGTGAGGGCGGCAGGGGGTGTCCCTGGGTGCAGGGAAGGGCACCTGTGGACTGCTTCCATGGTCTCCCACCATGGGAAATGAGCTCACAGGTCCCTTAACGCCTGTCCTGACCCAGGTGTTAAAAAATGGCACAAATCCGGCTTGGCGCCTTGTTCTAAAGCCCGCCTGCTCCTGTGCGTCATTTTGACGCCAGAGGATAAAAAAGGCGCACATGCCTTAGAGTCATTTTTTGCACGGGAACGACTACCTTGCAGGTCATTAGCGCAAGGTAGGTTTTCATGTACGAAAAATGACTCAAACTCCATAACTTTGGCGCTAAACGGGTCTAGCACCAAAGTATAAATATGGAGTTAGGTGTGCACCGAATTTGTGGCAAAATCAATGACGCAAATCTGGCCAAACAGAGTATAAAATGGGGCTACGTCCTAATTATAACTACCCGGTGTTCGCTAGTAGGTACAATATATATACATATATATATATAGAGATTACCGACTAGCGGTCACCAGTTATCTCAAGTAATTATTACTCGTGCCCTAAGGTAAGTATAACTTCTGCTCTCGGCATCCCCTGCTAACTACCCCACAAATTGCAGCACTTATGACATCGTTGATAACATCATTGCTAATATCAATGTAACATTTGCAGTGACATTTTTGTGGAAAAAGCAGTGCATGGCGGGAGTGGGAGTTATATTTACCTTAGGGCATGAGCTATAGTTACTTATTGAGCTAACTCTAGCCATAACAGGTGATTTTCTATGGTTTTGTATGCATAAAATATGAGCCTAACTATAATGTCCCTATATCTTTGGGTTTTAGGTGAATATGTACTGAGATATATATATATATATATATATATATATATATATATATATATATATATATATAGAGAGAGAGAGCGAGAGAGAGAGAGGCTTTTGACACATTTTCACAAAACTTTCCTAAAACGATTTAGCCAACTCATCTCCTTACTGGAAAGTTTCTGGTTGAACCGTTAAGCAGAAGCTGAGAAAAAGGTGATCCCCAAAACAGTTATTTCCAATACATTTTCCATGGAAAAAATTATATAATACAGAATAAATGGCTGAGCAGAATTACAGCATATTTGTCAGAAACCTAGATGTCGACAAAGCATGACTTTTTGTGATTTGGTGTGATTGTTTTAAGCTATTTTAGAGAAAATAAGTTTCAAATGTATAGACATCTGTTACTAAGGGATATCCGTAGGAAATAGTTTTTTTCTTTTCCCCTGTGACTCATTGCAGCACATTCCTGCTGCACGATTGCAGTGGGGGACACAATCATGAGGCAAGAATGCAACTACTAGCACCAAGATTTTTTTTTGGTGGTGTGCATGGACTGGCGCTTGACTGGCGGTGTGCATGAACTGGTGACGGCTGGTGTTCTGGGTGGACTGGCGCTTGGCTAGTACTGTGTGTGAACAGGTGCTTGGCTGGCGGTGTGCTTGGCTGGTGGCGTGCGTGGATTGTCTCTTGGCTAGTGGTGTTTGTCGACTGGCATTTGGCTGATGGTGTGTTTGAGCTGGGGATTGGGCTTGGCGGTGTGTGTAGACTGGTTTCTGGTTGTGTGTGGATGCCATTTGGATGGTGATGGGCCAACTTCATAGTGTTTTATAATGTTATCTGTTTTATTTCATGTCATCATTTGGATTTATGATCATAATGTTTTATTTCATCTTTTAAAAAAGTGCAAAGCTTTTGTTTTCCACAAGCAGGAGTCACAGCAAAGGAATCAAAAGCTTTGCACTAGAACAAAAGGGAGAAATAAAACATTACGATCAGAAGTGCAAATGATGCACCAGTCCACACACACCCCACCACCAAACATTCAGAAAGTTTCCCTGGTGTCTAGCGATTTTCTGCACCCTTGGTGGCTTATGAGCCTAAAGAATTGGCTGATCTGTCCCCAAGGTGGGTCGAAATTGCCAAATTATTTGTCCCTAAAGGTGGGGGTGACTATTGCCCAAGAGGCTGCTCCCCAACACGCCCAAAATACAGAGTCCCTGGTGTCCAAGTGGTTTCTGCTCAACTAGGGGGAAGATGGGCTCAAAATAATGGCTGATCTTCCCCCGGGGGGGGCAAAAACTGGAAAAATAATTGCCCCCTAAAGGGAAGTAACCCTTGCCAGAGCACCTGCTCCCAAACATCGCCAAAATACAAATCCCTGGTGGCCTAGTGGTTTCTGCCCCCCTCTTAAGGGCCAGATGGGTCTCCAAGGCAGCCAGAAATGGCCAAAATAATTGCCTCCTAAAGATGAAGGACCCTTGCCCAAGGTGCTACTCCCCAACATCACCAAAATACACAAATACACATTCCTGGTGGCCTAGTGGTTTGTGCCCCTTTGGGGCAGATGGGCCTAAAAAAAAGTCCAGAAACAGCCAAAATACTCGCTCTGCAAAGGGAAGAGACTCTTGTCCGAGGGGTCACTCCCCAACAATGCCAAACAAAACAAAAATCCAGGGTCTCTAGTGTGCATTTCTGCTGCCCAATCCCAGCCCCAAGCATGATCATGCAGCAGGAATGCACACTAAAGAGACATTGAGAGAAAGGAAAACGCTTTCCTTTACCCCCATGTCTCTTTGTTTTCTCCTGGCCCTCTCCTCAAGGAGAAACCCACCTGTTTCCCCTCTCACACGCTGAAAGCAAATAGCTTCCAGCACATTCCTGGCAACCTCTAATGACGACGCACTGTGCGCCATTACCTCATCAGATGCCATGGGGGTGGGTCGGGGAAGCACTTCCACTGCCACCCTTGTTGGGGGGGCTGAAAGGGTTGGCCCACAAGGGGACAACCCACGTTTCCCCTGTGGGTGGGTCCCAGAATGGCTGGCAGCTGTCCATTGCACACACTCACCGTGCATGGAACTGATTAAAACTGCACACACAGGCCCTGCAGTGGCAGTCCTGAGACATGTGTGGAAGGCTACTGTCGTGGGTGGCAAAATTAGGGCTGCAGGCCCACTAGCAGCATTTAATTTACATGCCCTGGGCAATATAGTGTACTTTACTAGGGACTTACAAGTAAATTAAATATAAAAATTGTGGAGAAGTCAATGTTACCATGCTTAGAGTACAAAGCACCTACACTTTAGCACTGGTCAGCAGCGGTAAAGAGCCCAGAGTCTGAAAGCCAGCAAAAATGAATCTGAAAAACAGAAGGTCAGAGGGCAAACATTTAGAAGGAACTACACCAAAGACGCCAGATCCAACATGACCCTCCCCATATATAAAAAAAATTTGTGGATGCCATTTTTTGTTTGTTTCTGAAGTGATACTGTGGAACTCCCTCTGGATCACAGCAAAAAACATTGTTTTTTTTATTTAGGCTCCAGGCAATGTTTAGTAGAACTTCATAGTACATTTTAGTACTAACTAACGTACTACAAAATGCTATTCACAAATCTACAAGCAGAGGGCTCCGCCTCCCTCTCCTATCTTTTATATGCAGAGGCCCCTGACACAGCTGCACAGACCTCTGCACATGTAGATGTACAATTTAGTAGTAAATGTGGGAGGGACAGTGGGAAGTAGCAAATATTTAATGATTTTAAAATAACTAACTTTTTAAAATAAATTATTTCTAATAATTTAAATTAATTCAGTACATAACTTGTAGTAAAGTATATACTACATATACCTAATATTTTATAAATAAATGTAAACATTTTTCTTGAGGTGGGTGTTATTTTACAATAAATCTTTAAAAAATAATAAAACTTAAATTTAATATAATTAACTGAATAATTTTTTTTAATTTTCAAATTGAGTTAATAATGCTGTAGCATTTCACAAAGATATTGAAGGTTTAATTCAATATAAAATTGATTTACAGTAACATTTAACAAATATTTTTTTTGAAAGTTAAATAAACACTCACAAATATTCTAAGCGCAAAGCTCCCTGTCAAGTGTGTTGCACCTTAAATACAGCCGTAAAGTGACTATTAGTAGTAACTTTATTGGCGTGTATGATGTTTTTACTGACTTCATGTCCTGTTTTAGGGTGTAGGGACATGTAACTCTACTCCTTTGAGTAACTTTACACTTGTAAATGGTGATTGGCCAAAAGTAGTTAAGTTACTCAAATATTCAAGAGTAAACTTACACATGTAGATTTACTCTTTGTGCATAGTCCCTTATCAAGCCATAGAGTCCATCAAACAGTGGAAGGAGCAAGGTAAGGTAACTCAGAGTGCAGAGAAGAATTAATCAATGTCTGTGCATGCTTACTTTGTTGCCTCTCAAGTTTTACTTTCTTGCTGACACGTTTGGTTTGTGTTTGCTACTCTGAATGTTTGTGGACGAAAATACATTATGAAATCAAAGTGTGTCCTAGAATGAAAGAGAGATGGATATAATAAGGGAGGACTGAGGAAAGAAAATAGATAGCCAGAATTAATTAGTAATGCAAATTTTAAACTCATACCTGACCACAAATGTACTGGAATCACTCATAATTTCCCTTTCACAGCCTGTGGCTTTTTATCAAAATAAAATTAAAATTGAGCTATACAATGCACATGTGTTTATCATCAATTTCTCTTGTTGGAGAACACCCCCCCTCCCATTCATCCTTTGAGGACAGTGGACTTGCTCATTGCAATTCAATATGTGGGCAGTGCCAGTGGTGGATGTAGATGTTAGCAGAGGTAATTGTAGGTGACACCAGAAGTAGACCTGTGCTATGGTTTTCTAAGGAATATTATAGGCACCAACACATTTTTTTTACAAAGTAAGAACTGGTTTCCTTTTATAACCTCCTTTCACACTTTGCTCTCTGTGTCATACATCTGTGCATTCCTTTTTTCCCCTAGCTGTGCCTCTGTTTGTGGATGTCCTACACAACCTCTCGTACTGCTCGTTGAACCATGGCTCTGTAATGTGATTGGTTGGCCGGCTGGCCTCAAATACCTCTTGGTGCATGGGTTGGGGGTGGAAGATTCTGAGAAGACCAGCTACCTGTTCCACTAACTCTCAACCTTGCCCAGATTAGTTGCTAGAACACCACTAGCAGCACCCTCCTAACACCTATGTCCAAAAAAAGAATAGAAATTGGAAATGATGATTACAGAGAAGGAGAAGGGAGTTGCTAGCTGATTTCAACTACATGTTAGCAACTAACACGTCAGTAATGAATCCAGTGGATCATGTTTTGATGCCATTTCTACTTTAGCAAGCAGTTTGAAAGATAACACATTTGTCTCATGTTTAGAGGTACATTGACTCATGCTGCCCTGCCACTGTTTTGTTGTGTCAGCTGCTCCAACACAAGCAGCATCTATAAAGCTACGGCTAATATGAAACATTCTAGAGTCATCAATACTTGCCACTAGTCCTCTGTAAGAACCAATGGCCTGTGACAAGACCATGTCCACTCACCTGAATTCCAGGTTCTGCGGGAGCGAAGAGAATAAAACCCTCACACCTAAACACTATTCTCTTGTATCTGAAATGAACAGAGAATGAGCAAATAGTTTCCGGGCAAAGGAATAGGGAACAGGGATTTGGGAAGGGAAAAGAAACAAAACACTGGTTCACGAAGGAGCGTCACTGTTGTTCTAAGAACGTTGCCTCAGGGCTTGGAGCAGTAATTCTAAGAACAAAAACAAATCAAGAACAAAAGAACTACAAATATCACAGTCTTTCAGCAAAATAACAATCATTATTATCATTTGATTGAGCAATCACTGAGTCTTTCAGCAAAATCACAATAATTATTAGCGTTCCATTGCTCAACTACTAAGCACGCTTTTGTAAATCACAACAAAATCATTATAAAATCAAACTTATTAATTTGTCTTTTGTTATTTGTTTCATAGTAGACTTGCTCCAAAAAAATCAGAATAAACATTTAAATTTGCATAGATATCGAGCAATGCTTTCAGGAGTTCACAACACTTCTCTTCAATGCTGCTTTTAAAAATACTTCTCAAGCTGTCTTTGGAAAATAGTCCTGTATCACAGGTGTCTAAGCATCAACGAATGTCTTTCATAATGCACCAAAAGGTCACTTACCTCAAGGCTGAAAACAGGGATGCGAGAGGGGAATTACTCACTAACCGACTTCTCCTGGAATGTTTTGATTATTTGAGGAAGATGGAATACTGCTCATAAATTCTCCAGCCGCTGCAAAAGTAATCTGCTCCAGAGACGGAAGCTCCAATAAAACCTCGCACTGGAGAGACGACTCCTGAAAGAATCATGGAACTCCAGCTGAACTGGGAACAACCGGAGCGATTTAAGACTCGAAGCCAAGCACAGGAAACTCCTTGACAGTTCTATTTATAGACTGATGCGCTGGTGATGAGCCATCAGACATATGCTGGTGATGAGTCAGCAATCATGAGGGGTGTGGATGCTGTGCTTGTGATGAGACTCTTCAAACTCTTCTGATGCTTCATATGAAGGAATTTGATGTCTTCATAAACCTCTTGGCACACAGTTCAAAATGGGACAACACTTGCTTTTATCAATATGAAAAAACATGCAATGTAATATTTGGTCTTCAGATGGAAGATCATTTTCCTCACAAGTTACAGGAATGTACTGAGCTGTAAACACATTCATGGCATGTTTCATCTTTTTTCATACATGCTGATTTATTTTGTGAGGGAGCAGCAAGAAGTGTGCACGTGTGAGTGCGAGTTCTAACAGTACCTCCACCCAAAGGCCTTTTCACTGGCCGTGATTTGGAGGGGTATTGTGCATGAAAGGAACGTACCAACTGTGGGGTGTGGACATGGGCGGCTGGTTCCCACGACTGCTTTTCGGGTGGGTAGCCTTTCCAGTCTATTAGATAAAAGAGACAGCCTTGTCATCTACAAGAATCAACAATGTGATGGACTTCGAATTCTTCATGATTATCCCTAAGTATGAAAGGTGGTGGGGGAATAGGTTGAGTGGTGGGGAGAAATGGTTTGAGCAACGAGACATGAAATACTTGATGCATTTTATGTTTACTGGGAAGGTTAAGTTTCATAACTGCAGGGTTGATAACTTTGGCGATGGTAAAGGGACTTATGAACCGAGACTGTAGTTTACAAAAACCCCGGTATGGATAAATAACTGGTGCTTATCCACACTTGATCACCTTCTGCATATGTTGGTGCAGATGTACGGTGTTTGTCTGCTTGTTCTTTCATCTTTTCCTTGGTGTCAAGTAGGGTTTTTTGGGTCTTATTCCAGGTGTTTTTTAATTCAGATAAAAGTGCATGTAATGCAGGTACCTTTTGGGATGGTAGGAATGGTATGCACTTGAGGTGATAGCCTAGACTACAATAAAAAGGTTACATGTTATGAGCTGAATGAACGCTGTTGTTATATGCAAACTCGGCTAATGGAAATGGTTGCAACCAACTGCTAGGTAAGGTGGTAATTAAACAACGTAGAAACTGTTCCATGGTTTGGTTATTCTCTCTGTTTGACCATCAGTTTGTGGATGATGTGCAGAGGATAACTGATGGTCAATACGAAGAGAAGAACATAGTTTCTGCAAAAATTTAGACACAAATTGTGTTCCTCGATTAGAGATAATTACAGTTTGCAGGCCATGAGGCCAGACAATATGCATTATAAAAGGTTCAACTAGTTCTTTAGCAGTTGGGATTTTAGTGAGAGGAATGAAATGGGACATTTTTTAGAATAAATTCACTACCACTAGTATACATGTATTCCCCTTAGCTTTCGGTAGATAGGTTGCAAAATCCATACTAATAGAATGCCATGGAATAGGCGGTACTGGTACAGGAATGACTTTTCCTGGACGGGTGGTGTGTGAAGGTTTCTTTACAAGCACATACGGGACATGTCCGTATAAACTCCATTACATCTGCATCTAGGGAATCCCACCAGAACCGTTGTGTGCACAAGTCCTTAGTCTTATGCTCTCCTGGATGTCCACTCAAGGAGGACGAATGACACCATTGAATAACCAGCTCTCTCAGATTCATTGGATAAACAAAACCTGATCTTGATAAAACAGATTGTCAGAAATTGATTGGATTGGAAGTGCTAACCACTGTTCCATATTTTCCTTCTGCAATTCTTTTTTTCAATTGTCCAGGAATGGGAGCTCCTCTGAACAACCACCTATAATTCTTTCTGGGGGAATCATTGGAATCAGTGTTATCTGTCTTGTATCTGATTGTGGTGTGGTGTTTTGTAGACGTGACAGAGGTCAGCCTTAAATTGTTGTGTACTGGGTCTATAAGAAATGATGAAATCAAATTCATTAAAGAAAGAAACCCATCTCATTTGTTGTGGGGTAAGTGCTTTTGTTGATCTAAAAAAATTGGAAGTTCTTATGATCTGAATAAATAGTGATGGGAAAATGTGGTCCCCACAAATGATGTCTTCATTGTTGAAAGGCCAATTTTATGGCTAGAAGTTCTCTTTCGGCTAATGTGTAGTTTTGTTCTGCCGGTAAAAATGTTTAGAGAAGAAGGCTATTGGATGCACATTCCCAGTTTCAGAATCTCGCTGTGAAAGGATTCCACCAACTGCCACTTGTGAAGCATCTGCTTCTACATAGTGAGGTAGAGAGGGGTCAGGATGACTTAATATGGGCGCAGTAGTAAAACTCCCTTTCAATGAGTCAAACACTTGTTGTGCTTCAGGAGTCCACTTAAAAGGTACTCCCTTTCGTAACAATCAAGTAAGCAGGGCTACAGTGTCAGAAAAGTGGGACAAAAACCTTCGATAGAAGTTAGCAAAGCCAAATATAATCTGGATTAATTTTACGTTTGTGGGGTGTGGCCATTGTAAAATAGAATCAATCTTATTTGAATCTATTTGGACCCCTTCTTTTGACAAAACAAACCCTAGAAATTCCACTTGAGGAACATGAAATTGACATTTTTCTAACTTGGCATACAAATTATGTTCATGTAATTTGCGTAACACAGCGGAAACATGATTCACATGTTCTTTTTCATTGTGTGAGTAGATTAAAATATCGTCTATATATACGATGACAAAGCGATCCAAGAATTCAGTAAGAATGTCGTTTATAAAGAATTGAAACGCTGCAGGGCGTTACACAAACCAAACAGCATTGCACAATACTCAAAAAGACCGTATTTTGTGCGAAAAGCCGTTTTCCATTTGTCACCTTGACGGATTCTGATGAGGTGGTAAGCTCCACGAAGGTCAAGTTTGGCAGAGATTGTGGCTTTGTGAAGTTGGTTAAAAAGGGCCAGAACCAAAGGAAGCCGGTCCTTGTTTTTTATGGTCATCTTATTTAAGGATTTCATAGTCAATACAGGCCTTAAGATCCCCGTTCTTCTTGGGATAAAAAACAAAGGAAAAGAAACAGGGAATGGTGAATGAAGCCAATTGCATAGAGCTCATCTAAATAGTCTTTTAAAAATGTTGTTACTGGCTCCGATAGAGCATATCTCCTACCACAAGGAGGTGTGGCACCTGGAACCAAATCAATTCTACAATTGAAACTACGATGAGGTGGTAAACTGGTTGCTTGAACCCTATCAAACACATCTGCAACCTCCTGATATTGTTCCGGAAGCAAAATGTCACTGATGGATGTTGAGACCGTACATAACAAGGGAGAATCCCAGCTTGTGGCCTCTTGGCAACAATTCCGAAGACAAAATGGAGAATTTAGTGTCACAGTCCTGATATCCCAAACTATCTCTGGGTTACGTCGTTGAAGCCATGGTACTCCTAAGATAACTCCAAAAGTAGGAGTGTCAATTAAATCAAAGCTAATAGATTCAAAGTGAACATTTTCACAGACTATTGTGATAGGTTGGGAATAATAAGTTATTAATCCTGAGGATAATTCAGAACCATCAACGGCCTGAACAGTTTCAGGTTCTTTTTTGGGTAGAAGAGTGATCCCTAACCTTTTGGCTAATGAGATATCCAAAAAATTACCTGTTGACCCAGAATCAAGAAGAATAGATTGGACTTTTCTTAACTGGGTTCTAAAAATTATGGTCACTGTTATTAGGAAATGACGTGGAGGTCTAAGAAGACTATAGGGGTCATTCCGACCCTGGTGGTCCAAGACCGCCAGGGCTGGGGACCACGGAAGCACTGCCAACAGGCTGGCGGTGCTTCCCAGCCCATTCTGACCGCGGCGGTAAAGCAGCGGTCAGAAAAGGGGATCCGGCGGGAAACCGCCGGATTTCCCCTGCAGGGGCTGAATCTCCATGGCGGCGCTGCAAGCAGCGCCGCCATGGAGATTCTGACCCCCTTCCCGCCATCCTGTTTCTGGCGGTTTTTACCGCCAGGAACAGGATGGCGGGAATGGGTGTCGTGGGGCCCCTGGGGGCCCCTGCACTGCCCATGCCACTGGCATGGGCAGTGCAGGGGCCCCCTAACAGGGCCCCACACAGATTTTCACTGTCTGCTTAGCAGACAGTGAAAATCGCGACGGGTGCAACTGCACCCGTCGCACCCCTGCAACTCCGCCGGCTCCATTCGGAGCCAGCTTCCTTTTTGCAGGGCCTTTCCCGCTGGGCCGGCGGGCGCCCTTTGGCGGTCGCCCGCCGGCCCAGCGGGAAAGCCAGAATGGCCTCCGCGGTCTTCTGACCGCGGAGCGGCCATTTGGCGGTTCCCGCCAGGGTCAGAATGACCCTCTATATCTGGAACTCTTTGAGGTCTTTTGCCCAAAGGATAGACCTCACTTTTCCTTGGGCTATCCAGTTTTTCTGAATTTTTCCTGGAAAGGTTTACTGAAGCTACTGTCTTTTTGGGTATTGGTGCATTGATCTTGGGTCTCACTGAACATTCTTGTGCAAAATGGCCTGCTTTGCCACAATAGAGACATCATTTCAAAGAACGTCTCCTATCTTTTTTTCTATTGATAACGGAGAACTTGTCCTTATTTGCATTGATTCACTATGTTACTGATTCTTAGTCTCTTCTTTTTTCTCAGCACGTACAACAATAAGACGTGTATTATCTCCGCTACCTTTTCCGCCTTTTCTTTCATTTAATCGATGATCAAGTTTAATGACTAAATCGATAAATTTGCCACAATCTTCAGGTGGTTCTACTATCTGACACAAAACGTCCTTCAACTCACCTCATAATGAGGATATTTTACTCTCTGATCAATGGGTTTCTGATACTAATCTATTGATAGTGGTTACATATGCTGAGTGGTCTTTATTTTCTTGTTTCAAATTCAATAATTCTGTATCACTGGATTGCATGAAGGTGTGTCGAGAAAAATGTTTCTTTTGGGCTTGAAACTCTGGGAAAGTTTACAAAAGAGGGTCATTGTTTTGGACTAAGGGGATAGACCAATTAGCAGGATTCCTTCAAGGTACGAAAGGACAAAAGCAGCTTTTGCGGCATCATCCGGAAAAGCTGTGGGCCTGCACAAAAACTGCACGTAACATTGGTTCATGAAGATATAAAATGTACTACTATCGCCAGTGAATCTTTCGGGCGGAACCAATGGAACTGGTGTAGGTGTCACTACAGTGAGTTTTATAGGTGTTGCTTCCTCAGGTTTTGTAGGTTTATTAGGAACAAAGGTTGGTGGTTTTAGAAAGGGTTTGTCTATTCTAGGAATTGCATCTAACCATGGTTCCCCTCTAATCTTGTATCTCTCAAGTTTTTCTCTAAGGGAATAATTTTCCTCCCTCAATTGCGCTACCTCAATCTGAACCTGCGTAACAGCCCGCGCAAGATCCTTCATGTTGACCTCTGTCTGAGACATCTTTGCTCAAGCAGACTTAATTTACTTGGGCTGGGCTTTCTGACAAGACCATGACCACTCACCTGAATTTCAGGTTCCGCAGGAGCGAAGAGAATAAAACCCTCACCCCTAAACTCTATTCTCTCGTATCTCAAATGAGCAGGGAATGAGCAAAAAGCCTCTGGGGGATAGGGAAAGGGAACAGGGATTTGGTAAGGGAAGAGAAACAAAACACTGGTTCACGAAGAAGCGTCACTGTTGTTCTAATAAAGTTGCCTCAGGGCTTAGTGTAGGAATTCTAAGACCAAAAAAAAATCAAAAACAAAAGAACTACAAATATCACAGTCTCTCAGCAAAATAACAAGAATTATTATCATTTTGATTGGGCAGTCACTGAGCCTTTCAGCAAAGTGACAATAATTATTAGCGCTCGATTGCTCAACTATTAAGCACGCTTTTGTAACTCACAGCAACATTGTTTTAAAATCAAACTTATGAATTTGTCTTATGTTATTCATTTTCACACAATAGACTCACTCCAAAACAATCAGAATAAATGTTTAAGTTCGCATAGATATCAAGCAATGCTTTCAGGAATTCACACACTTAACTTCAATGTTGCTTTTAAAAGCCATTCTCAAGCTGTCTTTGGAAAATAGTCTTGTATCACAGGTTTCTCAGCATCAACGGATGTCACCAAAAGGTCACTAACCTCAAGAAGGCTGAAAACAGGGAGACGAGAGGGGAATTACTCACAAACTGACTTCCAGAGAGGAAAGCTCCGATGAAGCCCCGCACTGAAAAGACGACTCCTGAAAGAATCACAGAACTCCAGCTAAACCGGGAACACCTGCCAGCAAAGGAAAACTCAAAGCCAAGCACAGGCAACACCCTGGCAGTTCTACTTATGGACTTATGTGCTGGGTCATTAATCATGAGGGGAGTGGATTCTGTGCTGGTGATGAGTCATTAGACGCATGCTGGGGATGAGTCATCAAACACTTCTGATGATTCATATGAAGGAATTCGATGTCTCCATAAACCGCTTGGCACAGAGTTCACAAATGGGACAACACTTGCTTTTATCAACATAAACAAACATGCAATGTAATATTCGGTCTTCAGACAGAAGAATATTTTCCTCACAAGTTACAGGGAAGTGCTGTGCTGTAAACACATTCATAACATGTTTCATCTTTTTTCATACATGCTGATTTATTTTGTGAGGGAGCAGCAAGAAGCGTGGGTGTGTGTGAGTGCGAGCCCTAACAGCCTGACTGTCAGGGTGTGAAGGTTTTACTCCATAGCCCTATGGCTCTGAAGACAGCTCACTATAGGAGTAATGGAGTTACACTTTAACTGGGTTTATATGAACCTCACGTGCACCACCTTCAAAATACTTGACTTGATTATTTGTATACACCTTAGCCTCTAGTATATGGTAGAGTCATCACAGGAATTGAGCTACACAATAGACTTGGCTTTGCACTATCACCATAGACATATCCTCTGAAGTCCTAGTAGTGTTCTACTTCTATAAACACATGCTGGAGTAACTAAAAAGGTCAACCTATCTTGCTTAGAAATTTAAATGACATTGTCAAGATTCATTGGCTTTCTATTTTTCTCCTATTTTCAGTAGAGAGTAATGGGTGAGTTCTTATAGACCCACACATGAACCAATAAATGAAGAAATGCTTTCAGTTATAATCCAGACCTCGTGACTGTGCCATTGCTTGCTTGCTCTCTGTTTAAAGGTTTAGAGACCCCTCAAGTGAACTATTATTACAGCACTTAAAAATTAAATGTTCACCTTCTATCTGAGACCAAACGGAGTAATATACAATTTGAGTTTGTGAGGACTCAGTCAAATGATTATATAATAAAAAGACCACTGCCTACATTAACTAAAAGAAACAACATATCCCATACAGTACTTCTTCAATGAGGTTCTTCCTGGAACCTAGGCACCCCCAAAGGGTAGCTGTCATTGAATGTGTTAAACGTTTTAGTTGGTCTAAACACAGTATTTTGGACCAAAGGGTGCATTTCCAGTACAAAACCCATGTTAGACAACACAAACACCTTCGCAGTCTTTGGTGCTTAGGAATGTTCTTGGTGCTGGCTAGCCTGTTTGTGTACTAGAGCTGTAAAAGAGCAGCAGCGCCATAGCTTAGCAGATGTGACTCTGCCATGCTTGATCTCCCAGTGCAATGAAGCCCAGCAAGTTTGCGTGCTCCACTGCGTTGTCCTACAAATAATAAATCTGCACGATTTCATACATTTGGAGAGGAGGGCATACAAATCAATTTACATTTTCTCTAGTGCAAAACTGATAACGGACAATTCAATGAAACTGAAACTGCCAGACAGTGCTTATCAAGTAGACAATCGTGGACGTAGTACTCTGGTGCTGCGTATCACATGCTATGGTTTAAATAACAATACATTTTAAAGTAGTTATTTAAACTCAGGTATTTGTGAAGAGGTAATTATTTAAATGTGCCTCCAAGATCAATGGTAAACACGTAGGTCATTTTAATTAAACACAATAGCATTATCTTCAATTAACCTTTAATATGAAGGGAAATCTAAAGTGTTTAATTATGCTTTAATCAGGAACACTAGAGGACTAACAATGTACATTATTTAAATAGGTCTTTAACAAAACAAGGCGTTTTTTTAGGGAACAATTTAAGTAAAAGTCTCTCACAACCACTTTGCAAAACCACCTACAGTTTTTATCGTTTTATCTTTTTGTCAGTCGGTCCAGGTGTGTATCGAACGGTATTGCACCCCGGGGAAGACTGGCATGCTTGTTTATGTATTCGTTGACTGGAG
Organism: Pleurodeles waltl; assembly: GCF_031143425.1. Lineage (NCBI taxonomy): Eukaryota > Metazoa > Chordata > Amphibia > Caudata > Salamandridae > Pleurodeles > Pleurodeles waltl. The sequence goes on along the minus strand of NC_090439.1, from coordinate 822,311,703 downwards.
ATTGCCTATCAGCCTCAGCGTGCTCCATAGGTGTGCTGCTAAATTACTTTAAATATAAACTGTGAAAGTAGACTTTGCTGCAAGATATGCATCAGAACAAAGATTCATACAGCTCGGACACTGCCCCCCCTTTTTGTCAGGGTGAAAGCATGTCTTCAAGCGCTTAATTTAGTAATAATCCAGCATTGGTGACACTCTATTGGGACAGACACAGGCAACATTCTGAAAGTCAGTGTCCCTGGCTATGTCCTGATTTGCACCAAGGAGATGAACCTGAGTGCAGATTCAGATCCATCAAGTTCCATCTCGCCTCCCTTTAAAAAACGAGCTGAAGATTAGAGATGTGCAAAATTCGTGTAATTGTTGCTAGTTTGATTGTGCAGAATTTCCCTGAAATTGTGTGAAATTAAACAAAATGTGTCTCCCTGTGCCTCGTTCAAAAATGACTGAAAAAAACATTTTGCATTAAAAAGAAATGCCAAATGGTAGCACGTGAAATGAATGTGTGCTGCAATTTTGAACAAGAGGTGGCGCTCCAACTCTCTCTCCCTTTTTTCAACACCCTTTCACTTTTTTTGTAGTCCTTGTGCAACCCTGTGCTTTAAATCTTTAATTTGTATCCCTTGTTTGTATGTTTTTTTGTCTGTTGTAGCAGAGGCAGGCAGTGTGCCAGTGCTATTGAGGAGGCCCCCTGTCGAGCTAGGATTTATTTTTTGGTTTGCTAATAACTTTGCCGAACCTTCACGTAACTTTCCACAACAGACTCATCCTCCTCAGCTCCTTTCTCGTCTTCCCCGTACAATTTTCAAATGGAAATTTAAACGGTGATACAGAAACACTGAATTACACCAAATTTGGCAAAATCTTTATTCAGAAAGCATTCGGATGTTTTTGAGAAACTAAAGTTCAAAATGTATAGCTATCTGGCATGTCCACGTGATTTGATTGACAGGCAGTACCTTTGATGCCATTTGACGAACCTTCACAAAATGTTCCAAAAAAGTTAATCTACCTCAGATCATTTGTAGAACGTTTTGGGGTAAATAGTCAAGCAGGGGACAAGAAAAAAAGGAGGGGTCCCAAAACACAATCTTCCATGCAGTTACCATAGGGAATTTCAAACAGAGCTACAGCGAAAACCTCAGACGGAAATCTAGATCTTTACCCTGAAAGAGTAAGTTTTGTGATTTCCTGAAAATCAGTTCAGAATTTTTGGGGGAAATTAAGGTCCAAAATTTATATATAGCTGGATGGTTGGGTACTTAAGAGTCTCACACGATTCCTGCAGGCATGCAACTTCAAATAATGGAGTGATCTGAATGCCAGCCAGGGCCTTTTTTTCCTGAGAGCCTTTTCCCTCTCAGTGACATTGAAAGGCTCCCAGGGGTGCCGTAGAAGCACCTGCTCTGGTTGGCCGGCCACAACACAAACAGAAATGTTGTGGCCATCATTACAGAACTCAGGAACTCAGTTCTCATGTCATCAAAATTAAAAGCCCTGCAATGCTTATAACCTCACATATTACATCAGTCATAGAATGTTCTATGACATATTGATAATATCACTGATAAGATCTGAAATGACATAATTGATGACAACTCTGTGTATGGCGGGCCAGAGAAAGGAATTCAGATTTGTATCCCTTAATCACTTTGCAGCCATTTGACAAATCTCCTCAAAACTTTCCAGACCTATTCCTCCCATTACATTGGCTGAGGATAGAAGGTTTTGTGGCATTTGGTCAAGGGGGCGCCCAAAACAAAAAGGGGTTGGTCCCAAAAGATATTTTGACCCCAATGCATTTTACATAGACTTTTTGTATTGGCTGTAGCTGCAAAACAGCTAAATCTAATGAAATTTCACAGCAATTTACATTAGACTATGTAGATGATTCTTTTTGCTAATGCAAGTGATATTATGAAGTGCTTATGAAGTTGTAATGGCCAAAAACCTAGTGATATATGTGCCGCACAATCTCACTAAAAGTATCAAGGAAGCCCCAAAAACTAAACTAGACTGCATATATATGGTCACATGCTTATGAAAACCAATACATAAAATGTATAACAAATACAGTGCATCTCAATCTAAATACATTTTCTTTGCATGCTGTCTGGCTCACAAAATAAAACTGTGCCCAACAAGCCAAACACAAACCATCTTCCTTATGCACTTTTGTGGAACAAAATGGAAATGTGTCCTAGCAGTGAGCCGCAAAACTACTATATGGAGGACATGATAATTGGCCAGTAGGGAAAAAATATTAATCTCAATTTTTATGACAACAATGATTGACTTTCATTCACTTTGGGATTCAGATGTAACACAATCCTAGTAAAAGTAGCTGGCAGCCCACAAAATAAACTAAACTGCAAATGTAAAGTTTCACAATTACAACATAAACAACTAAAAGACACATTTATGGTCACATGAATAAGTAAACCAATAAACAAATACATACCAAATACAATAGATAAAAATAAATACATCTAATTAAATCTGATTATCACTCTGTAGTTATAGTTAGGATTCCCAGACATAGGAATTCTTCATATTTTTGCTCCCTGGTAACTTTCCACTCATCTTACAATTCACTACAAAACCATTCAGGCTTATAGCATTTTCCATATTTTGTCAGGATGTATTTTTTGTGGTGAATCGTTCAGTGGGTTTAAAGTTAAGAGGGGTCTCCCAAATGTATTTTTCCACCAATGCATTTTCTATGAAATATTGTATTTGACTTAGCACACAAATAACTCACTATATTTCCATGAAATTTGGCAGTATTACACATCAGGGTGTGCAGATGATCCTATTTGTGTACTACAGCAAATTTGGGTAAATATATTTAACGTATAAGACATTTGAACATAGTGATATCTGTGACTGCTGTACTTTCGCACAGTTTTGTGAAATTTAGTAAAACTACCATGGTAGATGTCAATGACAAGTATTTATCTGATTGGATAATGACTATGTTTACAAAAGTTTAAGGCAGCCATGTTGTTTAAAGGCCACTTTGCCAGTGCTCTGGCTTGGGACCTGAGATATAGGTAACTAGTAGGTTTTATATCGTTTCCCTAATTATTACCACTTTACTAAAGTTGTAATAAGTAGGAAAAAATAATTAATAGTTTTTATATATAGTTTAAAAACTGTTAGAGAGTACGCAGGTACTACCTAGGAAGTACTGCATTACTTAAAAAAAAAAAAATCTTACAAATTTGAAAAACCACTGTGATACACTATATTGTGCAGATATAGTTCAGTAGAGTGTATGTACAATTTTTAACATATTTAATTCTGTAAAAAAAGAGCACAGAATAAAGCGAAAGTACCTAACGAAGGTTCTTAAGAAATACAGAACTTATTAGGTACTAGCGCAGTACTCTGTAAACTTATTGGAAAAATTGTAAAAAAACATAACTACATTTCCTTACCTAGTACCACTTTAAGAAGGGATAATAAAGAGGTAATAGGTAGGGAAATACAATAAAACTCACTACTTACTCATATCTAAGGCCCAGACACAGAACACAGCAAAAGTGTAGTAAAAACAATACGGCTGCCTCTAAAAACAGCCATTGTCCAATTATATACTGGTCTGTCATCTCCTTGTACCATAGTATATTGCAAAGTTACCATGGAATACCATGGATTAAAATATAACTAAGGCATAGCTGTATTATTGTATTGCGGTACCCTTGTGTCACACACAGTGCTGCATGGGCAATGCAATACTTAAGTCAGCTTTACAAAGCAATGCAATGCCACCCTCCATGACCGTGTGTTGATTGGTAAATCTGGAGAAACACAAGGCAGCACAATTCTCTGTTTATGCTACTTTGCACAACTTAACTTACATTGCTGCTAAATTTAGCATACATCCATATGCCAATCCACTGTACGCCACTACACTGTACACCACTGCACTCTACGGTATTCCAGTATACACCAATCTAGTGTACACCACTCCACTCTACATGCCACACCACTGTATGTCACTCCAGTATACGCTATTCCACTCTACGCCACTCCACTCTATGCCTCTCCACTATACAAGACTCCACTCTATTCCACTCTACTGTACTCTAACAATGAAAAATACAAGGATTAAAGCTTAGTTATAGTTAGGAAAAGTATTTCCCCTATGCAAACCAAGTTTAAAGTATACAAACTTAAAAATTCTAAAGTTGTAGTTATACATTTCATTTACAGTTTATCCACCACTGTTAGAAATGAGGTCTTTGGTTGGCAGTTAGGTTACCCCCTGTCCAAACATGGACCCTCACTCTAGTCAGGGTAAAAGAAAATCACCCTCAGCTAACCCCTGCCTACCCCCTTGGTAGCTTGGCACGAGCAGTAGGCTTAACTTTAGAGTGCAATGTGTAAAGTACTTGTACCAACACACACATTAACTTAATGAAAACACTACAAAATGACACAACATAGGCTTAGAAAAATAGAAAATATTTAACTAAACAAAACAAGACCAAAATTACAAAAATCCACAATACACAAGTCAAGTTATCAATTAAAAAGCAAAAAGAGTCTTCATGTAGTTTTAAACACATACTAACACTGTAAGCATGAAAATGTACCTTGGATGCGTAAAAAATAACCCCACATGGGCAAGTGTGCGTTAAAAAGGGCTTGCGATGCGTCGGTTTCACTCACGAGTGAGACCTTGCATCGTTTCTCCTTTTGTCAGGCTGGGGCGCATTGTTTCTTCACTCCACAGGAGAGCGATGCGTCGATCCGGTCAGCACTCTCGGGTCTGGGCAGGCCTTGCATTGTTTTTACACGCCCAGCGGTGTTTGCGTCAGAAATCCAGCCGCACGATGATCCGAAAACCATGCAGTGCGGGTTGCGGTCTCTCAGCCTACGTCAGCGATGCTGCGCGTTGTTTTTCCAGCCCTGTGTGTCAATTCTTCAGTCGCGTTACAGGCGAGTGTCGATTTTCAGCCGCAAAGCCGGCAATGTGTCGATTCCCAAACCGCAGATCGCGGTTGTGTCGATCTTTTCCCCGCACGGCGTTCTGTGCGTGGATTTCTTCCTCTTAAGCTGCCAGCTTCTCCTTTCAGTGTCCCAGGAACTGGATCGTCACCACAGGGCAGAGTAGGAGTCTCTCCAGAGACTCCAGGTGCTGGCAGAGAGAAGTCTTTGCTGTCCCTGAGACTTCAAACAACAGGAGGCAAGCTCTACATCAAGCCCTTGGAGATCTTCACAAGATGGAAGGCACACAAAGTCCAGTCTTTGCCCTCTTACTCTGGCAGAAGCAGCAACTGCAGGATAGCTCCACAAAGCACAGTTACAGGCAGGGCAGCTCTTCTTCCTCAGCTCTTCTCCAGAAAGAGGTTCCTCTTGGTTTCCAGAAGTTTTCTAAAGTCTGTGGTTTTGGGTGCCCTTCTTATACCCAATTTCTCCTTTGAAGTAGGCCTACTTCAAAGCAAAGTCTCTCTTGAATGTGAAATCCTGCCTTGCACAGGCCAGGCCCCAGACACTCACCAGGGGGTTGGAGACTGCATTGTGTGAGGGCAGGCACAGCCCTTTCAGGTGTGAGTGACCACTCCTTCCCTCCCTCCTAGCACAGATGGCTCATCAGGATATGCAGTCTACACCCCAGCTCCCTTTGTGTCACTACCAGTGTGAGGTGCAACCAGCCCAACTGTCAAACTGACCCAGACAGGGAATCCACAAACAGGCAGAGTCACAGAAATGGTATAAGCAAGAAAATGCTCACTTTCTCAAAGTGGCATTTTCAAACACACAATCTTAAAGTCAACTTCACTAAAATATGTATTTTTAAATTGTGAGCTCAGAGACCTCAAACTCCACATGTCAATCTGCTCCTAAAGGGAATCTACACTTTACTCAGATTGAAAGGTAGCCCCCATGTTAACCTGTGAGAGGGACAGGCCTTGCAACAGTGAAAAATGAATTTTGCAATATTTCACTGTCAGGACATATAAAACACATTACTATATGTCCTACCTTAACCATACACTGCACCCTGCCCTTGGGGCTACCCAGGGCCTACCGTAGGGGTGTCTGACATGTAAGGAAAGGGAAGGTTTAGGCCTGGCAAGTGGGTACACCTGCCAAGTCGATTTTACAGTTAAAACTGCACACACAGACACTGCAGTGGCAGGTCTGAGACATGAGTACAGAGCTACTTATGTGAGTGGCACAACCAGTGCTGCAGGCCCACTAGTAGCATTTGATTTACAGGCCCTGGGCACCTCTAGTGCATTGTACTAGGGACTTACTAATAAATCAAATATGCCAATCATGGATAAACCAATTACATACACATTTTGTAACGGAGTACTTGCACTCAAGCACGGGTTAGCAGTGGTAAAGTGCCCAGAGTAACAAAAACAGCAAAATCAGAGTCCAGCAGACATCAACAACCTGAGAGACAGAGGCAAAAAGTTAAGGGAGACCACGCCAAGGGTGAAAAGTCTAACACGTGTCCCCCCCAGCAGAAAGTAGGGAGCAACTACCCAACCTCATGGAAGTTCTCATCACTAAGGCAGAAGAACCTGGACAGACCATCAGCATTAGCGTGTTCTGTACCAGGACGGTGTTCCACCATAAAGTTCATCCCCTGTAGGTAAATGGACCACCTCAACAGTTTTGGATTATCACCCCTCATCTGCATTAACCATCTGAGGGGCCTGTGGTCGGTCTGAACTCGGAAGTGAGTCCCAAACAAGTAGGGTATTAGCTTCTTCAGTGCCCAGACCACAGCAAATGCTTCACGTTCTATGGCACTCCACCAACATTCCCTGGGAAGTAACCTCTTGCTAATGAAAGCTACGGGTTGATCTAGGCCCTCTTCATTAAGCTGTGAGAGTACTGCTCCAATACCATGCTCTGAGGCATCTGTTTGCACAACAAATTCCTTGGAATAGTCAGGTGCCTTCAGCACAGGTGTTGTGCACATGGCACCTACAGGGCATCAAAAGCGTTCTGGCAAGCCTCTGTTTAGATCACTTTCCTGGGTTGCTTCTTCAAAGTCAGCTCAGTCAAGGGGGTAACAATGGTACCGTATCCCTTGACAAACCTCTTGTAGTATCCTGTGAGACCTAGGAAGGCTCTCACCTCAGTCTGGGTCTTGGGAGGCTCCCAAGCCAGAATTGTGTCAATCTTTGGCTGTTGGGGTGCCACCTGGCCACTCCCCACCTAGTTTCCCAAGTACACCACAGAACCCTGCCTAATTTGGCACTTGCTTGCCTTAATAGTGAGGCCTGCCTTTTGCAGGGCCTCTAACACTCTCCAGAGGTGTTGCAGGTGTTCCTCCCACGTGGAATTAAACACAGCAATGTCATCCAGGTAGGCGGAACTGAACTCATTCAGCCCAGCCAACACCTGGTTGACCAACCTCTGAAAGGTGGCAGGGGCATTCTTCATCCCAAATGGCATGACTAAATTGAAAGTGTCCGTCTGGGGTAGAGAATGCTGACCTCTCCTTGGCCCCCTCAGTTAAGGCAATCTGCCAGTACCTAGATGTTAAGTCAAACGCACTGAGTTACTTGGCAGCTCCTAACTGGTCAATGAGCTCATCAGCTCAGGGGATGGGGTGTGCGTCAGTCTTGCTGACCGCATTGAGCCCCCGGTAGACCACACAGAACCTGAGTTCTGGAGTGGCACCAGGTGCAGCAGCCTTTGGGACCAATACCACTGGGCTGGCCCAAGGACTGCTGGAGTGTTCAATGACCCCTAGGGTAAGCATTTTGGATACTTCATCCTTAATGCACACCCTCACCCTGTCAGTCACCCTGTAAACTTTTTGTTTAATAGGTGTACTGTCCCCAGTGTCCACATCATGTGTGCACAAGTGTGTGACTCCTGGGATCAGGGAGAACAGTGAGAAAAACTGTCCCAACACATGGCAACAGTCACCCTGCTGCTCCTCAGTCAGGGAGGGGGAGAGGATCACTTCCTCCATTGACCCATCTTTTTCTCCTGAAGACAGGAGGTCAGGAAGAGGCTCACTCTCCTCCTCCACCCCATCATCTGTTGCAAGGAGCATGGACAGTTCAGTCAGCTCAAAGTGAGGTTTGAGGCGGTTGACATGCAGGACCCTTAAAGGGTTCCTTGGAGACTGCAAGTCCACCATGTAGGTGACTTCACTCTTGCACTCCACCACCTCAAATAGCCCAGTCCACTTATCCTGGAGTGCCCTAGGCTCCACTGGTGCCATCACCCACACTTTTTGTCCAGGTTGAAATTCGACCAGAGTGGCATTCTAGTCATACCAGCCTTTCATATCCTCCTGGCTTGCTTCCAGGTTCTCCTGAGCGAGATGCCTGAAGCGGGCACTCTGGTTTCTCAAAGCCAGCATGTAGCTAAATACATCCTGGGGGGGTTTACTAGGAGCTTTCTCCAAAGCTTCCTTCACCAGACTCAAAGGTCCCCTCACAGGGTGGCCATAA